>NC_083404.1:128068456-128372345 GCF_020745735.1 Hemiscyllium ocellatum
CTGCAGTATTTTATCTTTATTTTTATAGCTAGACCAGTTAAATTTCTGGTAGGCAGTGGCAACCCCCAAGATGTTTATGGTAAAGAATTTATATTTAAAGATAAGTAAAGAAACATCTCAATAAAACATGCCTCACAGAAACATTACAGCCACATAAGGAGATGACAGGTCAGATGACCAAAAAATGGTTAAAAAAAATAATTTGCCATCATTCGCTGTTTCATAGTTGTCATTAGAGCAAAGAATAAAGAACAGTACAGCACAGGAACAGGCTCTTTGCCAACCAAAACTGCGCTGACGCATGATGCTTTTTTAAACGCAAAACCTTTTGCCTCTATGGAGTCCATATCCCACTACTCCCTGCCTATTCATATATCTGTCAAGATGCGTCTTAAATATTGCTATTGCACCTACCTCCATCACCTCCTCTGGCAACACATTTACCATCCTCTGTGTAAAATAAAACTTGCCACTCACATCTCCTTTAAACTTACCCTTTTTATTAACCTTAAACCTATGTCCTCTAGTAATTGGAATTTCTACCATGGTAAGAGACTCTGAGTATCCATACCACACTTAATTTTGTAAAGTTCTATCAGGTCACTCCTCATCCTCTGACATTTGTCCAATTTTCCCTTATAGCTAATACCTTCCAAAACAATAACATCCTGGTAAACCTTTCTTGTACCCTCTCCAAAGCCTCCAAATCCTTCTGGCAGTGTGGTGACCAGAACTGTGCATAATATTCCAAAGGTGGCTTAACGAATGTTCTGTACAGCTGCAACACAGGTTGCCAATTTTATAATCTATGCTCTGACTGATGAAGGCAAACACAGCATATGCCTTCTGGACTAAGTTATCCACTTGCATTGTTAGATTTTCATCCCAAATTTTTATTGAATTCAAATTTCACCATATGCAATAGTGGAATTCAAGCTCATGTCCTGGAACTTAGCTAGGTCTTTGGTTTACTAAACCAGTGACAATATCTTTTACAATGCTATGTCCCAGGTAATGAATGAAAGTGAGGTTAAAAAGGCAGACTGGTGTTGCGTGAAGGGAGCTCCAGACAGACCTTTAATGACAGAGTGAATAAATTGGTTCTATACTCTGTAGATTATCGAAAAATGAGGCATGATATTGTTGAAACATACAAGATATGAAGGGGCATGACAGGACATCTACTGAAAGGATGTTTCCCTTGGTTTGGGAATCTAGAAAGGTAGGCACATTCTCAGAATGGGTGGTGGTGGTTGTGTGGG
Source organism: Hemiscyllium ocellatum (assembly GCF_020745735.1). Lineage (NCBI taxonomy): Eukaryota > Metazoa > Chordata > Chondrichthyes > Orectolobiformes > Hemiscylliidae > Hemiscyllium > Hemiscyllium ocellatum. The sequence goes on from NC_083404.1 coordinate 128,069,719, forward strand.
GGGGGTGGAGGTGATTGGGTAGAGGGGTTGGTGAGCAGTCATTCCAGAAGAAGATTTTCTTCATTTAAAGATCTTGGAATTCTTTAGCTCAGAATGCTCTGTGTGTTTCATTGTTTAACGTGTTTAAAGCTGAGATAGACAGATTTTTGGAAATGGAGCCAAAATTCAGATCGTATTTAATGGCAACATAGTACAGTGGTGGATACATGTTCCTATTTAACCACCAAAGTCCTATACAGATGCAGCAAGATTCACTTATTCTTGTACTCCCAGCTTGTTGCAATAAAGGCCAATATGTCAGTTCTCATAGAGAAATACAGCATGGAAACAGACGCTTCGGTCCAACCCGTCCATGCCAACCAGATATTCCAACCCAATCTAGTCCCACCTGCCAGCACCCAGCCCATATCCCTCCAAACCCTTCCTATTCATATACCCAACCAAATGCTCTTAAATGTTGCAATTGTACCAGCCTCCACCACTTCCTCTGCCAGCTCATTCCATACACGTACCACCCTCTGCGTGAAAATGTTGCACCTTAGGTCTCTTTTATATCTTTCCCCTCTCACCCTAAACCTATGCCCTCTAGTTCTGGACTTCCCGACCCCAGGGAAAAGACTTTGTCTATTTATCCTATCCATGCCCTTCATAATTTTGTAAACCTCTATCAGGTCACCCTTCAGCCTCCAATGCTCCAGGTGCTTGGTGTACCTGATATTTGCTTACTCTTATCCTTATTCTGAGTACATCCAATTCACTCTGAACAATAATATTTTCAATAAATATATTTTCATTGAACTTAATGAATTTTTAAAAATATTTATCTTGTTTATTGCCTGTGTTTGTCCAATCAAAACTTAACCAGTTCTGCCCTCATTGCCAAGTGATTGACTGTGTTTAACATTCCTGTTTGCATTTGGAGTATATCACTTTCAAACTTAATATGAAACTCAAGTGTACTATGACTACTATTTTCTAGTAGAGAGAGTCACAGATACATAGATTCATATAGCACGGAAATAGACTCTTCAGTCTAACTCATCCTTGCTGACCAGACATCCCAATCTCACCTAGTCCCATTTGCCAGCAATTGGCCCATATCCCTCTAAAATTTTCCTATTCATATGTCCATCTAGATACCTTTCAAATGTTGTTATTGTACCCTCTTCTATCACTGGCAGCTCATTCCAGACATGCACCATCCAAGGGGTGGCATGGTGGGTCAGTGGTCAGCATTACTGCCTCAGTGCCAGGGATCCAAGTTTGATTCCAGCCTGAGATGACAATCTGTGTAGAGTCTGTACATTTTCCCCGTGTCTGCGTGGGTTTCCTTGGGGTGTTCTGGTTTCCTTCCAAAATCCAAAGACGTGCAGGTTAGGTGAATTGGCCATGCTAAATTACCCATTGTGTTCAGGGATATGTAGGTTAGGTGCATTAGTAGGGATAAAAGGAGGATAATGAGGCAGTGGAATGTGTCTGAGTGGGTTGCTCTTCGGAGGAGCGGTGTGGACTTGTTACGGATTCTACACTGGTCATGATTCTACTCAGATTCTGCTTCTACTAAGTATCCTCCGTGTGAACAAATAACCCCTTGGTGCTTATTAAATTTTTCCCCTATCAGTTTAAAATTATGCCCTCTAGTTTTGGACTCCCCCATCCAAGAAAAGAGACATTGGCTATTAACATTATTCATGCTCCTCATGACTTTTATAAACCTCTGAGGTCACTCCTCGGCCTCCGAAATTCCAGGGGAAAAAAGCCCCAGAATATTCAGCTTTTCCCTATAACTCAAACCCACCAGTTCTAGCAATATCCTTGTAAACCTTTTGTGATACATAATATTAATTAACCCTCCTAACATTTATTTTGCTGGGAAACTGTCTCAAAAACATTCTACAAACACATTTGTCTAGTCTAACCTTGCCAATTTGAGTGGTCCAATCTCTATGAAGGTTATTGAACCCCATAATTATGACATATGTACCAAAACTTTTTGTTTAATTACACATCCAGTGGTATAACTACTATTAGGAGCCTATAGACTATTCCCAACAGTATTTTCTGAGCCTTCCTATTTTTAAATATCTAAGCATACTAATTCTACTCCTTAATATTCTAGGTGAAGAACTTGTTCTTACTACTAATCACTGTTACCCTTTACTGTCAGGGCTAATCCTCCTTCTTTTCTATTTTCTAGATTTTTTTCAAAAGGTTATGTACCTTGGAATCTTTATTTCCCAACTCTGGCAAGGATGGAGCCTCAAGTCCATCCTTGAGGCAGATGTGCATTTAATCAAATGAGAATGTGACAGTTGTGGAGCACACTGCCTTCTTGACTTTCCTCTGATTATGACTGTGATTGGAATGCCTGCTGTCAATGAAGGCCCTGAAGCGGGCAATTAATGATCCAGCAATGATGCTTGACTAAGTAGGGTAGTGGTGGAGTCACTGCCTTTCTAACAGCACTAGTGTCCAATATAGCTGCCACCTTCTGACTTGCACAAAATTCTTCACTGGCAGACATCCATCCCTTGGGGTGCTGATCCCAGAAGGAGGCCTGCTGCTGGCCAGAATATCAAGTTCCTGAGTGGAACACAATGCAGCAGATCTTCACAAAAAGAGTTGACACACAGTGCTTTTTGCTGACTCAACAGCCAATGGCTCAGACCTCCATTGCCTCTGCAAGATCCTGACCCATGGCTCTGTAATGACAATTAGATGTAAACCATTTGTTTCTATTTATGCCAAGTTATTGCAAATGCTTCATACATTCAGCCAAAAATTTTATTTTTTCATCCAATTCTTTCCAAAGACTTTACTCACTGATGCACTATTACAGTTAAACTCTCTGCTTTGTCTCTCCCACTTTGTCTCTCTTTACCCTTATTTTCACATTGTTCTGTAACAGGACATGCCTACGAGAAGGACTTTATCAGCAATGTATTTATGTCATGGAAATGGCTCAAGCTGATTGGATATCTTTATTTTGAAAGAACAATGTGAGTAAGAGTGCACAAATTAAACCCTAAAACAACATTAAAAACAAATTAAAATCTTCCAACTCTTTCTTTTTTACTGCTACCTTTGCTCATCAGAGTAGCAGGGATGAGTAACAAAATGCCTTGGGAAATTTTTACCCATTTCAGTGTATGCTGTATTGGCAAATATTGACCATTAACTTTTCTGACCAAAAATGTACATCTAGTTTTGTCAGAAATTGTCTCAAAACTTTCCCACTATTATTCGAACAATGGGATAAACATTGAATGATTTTTGATTCATCATTGTAGTTTGAACCCTTTTTTTGTCTCCAATGTATTATCTAAAGTATGAAAATTATTATGACAGCAATACTAGACTGCTTATACCACTGTTAGAGAAAAAGCTGCACCCAGTTTTCCCAAAGACTTTAAGAGCACATGGATTGCATTATTTTGTTCCTCATATATTCTGACTGTGACACTTATTTTTGCTTCCGGCATACTGACTGACTGAGTCCTCTGTCAGCTTGATGATGGCTGAAATATTTAGTAAGTGCCAGGGGCCATATTGTATCACAAGAGCGCTTCAAGCTCATCAAGAGAGTTATTTTTCAACCATCATGTTTGTCTTTGCTTTAAAAGGCTTTTGAAATGAGTACGGTCTAAATATTTGATGGATGGCATATGGTCAAGAAACAGAAACAATTGCTAAAGCACAGGCATAACAACAGGTGAAATAGTACAATTTTTGCATGGCTCAGAGCTGACAATTAGGACAAGAATTGGCCTGTGGTAGGAGGATCTTTATTAATTAGTGTAAGTTATAAAGACCAAGTCTTTAATTTACTTTAACATTGATTGTGAACTGAATTGGAAAAAGGACTGTTTTGCAACAAACTACTGAGGAAAGAATTGTTATTCTTTTAAAAAGCATGTTAATGAAACATTGTAAATTGGATCCTTATTGTTGCTTTTCCAGCAGTGGGTGTAGATGTAAATAGATAGCAAGAGTGTGGCATGCAAGCACGTGAACAAAATGAGATTCGGCCAGCACCAAAAAGCTGATTTTGACCATTCATGAATGCCAAAGGTCAACAGCCTGACAATAACTCTCTGACAGGTTCCTAGGTAGCTGAATAGCTTGTGGCTGTGAACAATACAATGAGATGCCATAGACATCTGGAAAGGAGTGTGTCCCCCTCTGTCCTGTAAAATAGCTGAAGCTAAAAAGAATTAGTTTTTTTCCCCCACCAGTTGCTATAAATAGTTGCTTTTAACCAATAAGTCAGCTACTTTATAACTTGCAAACTAGTCTTCAACTGAACCAGCCTTCCAAGTCCACAAGCAAGAATAACTCAGCAGCTGCACTACTATTCGAGCTGATCAGGTCCTAAAAGACATTACTGCTAGACTGGGTCGGCAGTCGGTGGTGAGGGAGCCAACAAAAGGGAAAAACATTCTTAACCTCATCATCACCAATCTGCCCGCTGCAGCTGCATCTTATGACAGTATCTGAAAGAGTGATCATCGCACAATCCTCATGGTGATGAAGTTCCGCTTTCACAATGAGAAAACATTTCATTATGTTGTGTGGCACTATCACCCTCTCAAGGAGATAGGTTTTAAAATGGTCTAAGACTGGGCATTGATGAGGTGCTGTGGGCCATCAACAGCAGTAGAATTGTACTCTTACACAATCTGCAACTATTACAATTATCATTAAGTCAGGGAATCAACTCTGGCTCAATGGAGAGTGCAGGCGAGCATGCTAGGATCAACACCAGACAAACTAAGATGAGGTGATGACCTGGTGAAGATATCAAACTGATTCACTTCCATGCCAAACAGTATAAGCAGCAGGTGATAAACAGAGCTGAGTGATTTCATACCCAATAGATCAGATCTGAGGTCTGGAGTCCTTCAAATCCAATTGTGCATGGTAGTGGACAATTAAACAAATTAATGCAATAGTAGACTCCACAAACATCCCCATCGTCAAAGATGGAAGACTCACGCCCATCAATGCAAAAGATAAAATTGAAGTATTCGCAATAATCTTCAACTAAAATGTCAAGTGGATGATCCTATCTGGCTTGTTCCACTGGTCCCCAATATCACAGATGCCAATCTTTAGCCGTTCGATTCATTCCATCTAATGTCAAGAAGCAGTTCAAGGTTGAATACCAAAAAGGCTCAGGGCTCTGACAACACTTTGTCTTTAGTACTGAGGGCTTATGCTCCAGAATTTGCCATAAGACTAGCCAAGTTGTTCCAGTACAGCTGCAACACTGGCATCTACCCAAATAATGTGAAAAAATTGCTCCGATATGTCCTTTAAACAAAAAGCAGGACAAAGCCAACCTGGTCAATTATCACCCCAATAGTCTACTCTTGATCATCATTAACATGATAGAGGATGCCATCAACACTGCTATCAAGCAACACCTGCTTAGTAGTTTGGATTCCACCAGGCCCACCTAGATTCTGACCTCATGACAGCCTTGGTTCAAACGTGGTCAAAAGATCTGAATTCCAGAGGTGAGGTACGGCGAGACTGACAGCCTTTGACATCAAGGGCATATTTGACAAAGTATGGCACTATGGAACCCCAGCAAAAGTGGAATCAATGGGAATTGGGGGAAAACTCCCTACATGGTAATGTCAGAAGTCAGGAAGCAGCAGCTCAGATACTGAAGCAGTCCATGTTCCAAACGCAACAAGATCTGGAGAATATTCAACTTAGGCTGAAACATAGTAAGTAACATTTGAGCCACACAAACGCTAGGCAATGACCATCTCCAGCTAGATGAAAGAGAGGATTGCAGATGCTAGAGATTAGAATTGAGAGTGTGGTACTGGAAAAGCGCAGCAGGTCAGGCAGCATCCAAGGAGCAGGAAAATCGACATTTCGAGTAAAAGCCCTTCATCAGGAATGATGCCCACCTTATCCCAGTTCCAAGCTTCCAGCTCAGCACCACCCTCATGACCTGTCCTACCTGTCCATCTTCCTTCTGACCTATCCGCTCCACCCTCCCCTCCGACCTATCACCTTTACCCCCACCTCCATCTACTTATTGCACCTCAGCTACCTTCCCCCAGCCCCACAGCTCTCCCATTTATCTCTCCATCCCCAAAGCTCCCAGCCTCATTCCTGATGAAGGGCATTTGCCCAAAATTTCGGTTTTCCTGCTCCTCAGATGATGCCTGACCTGCTGTACTTTTCTAGCATTGCACTCTCGACTCTGATCTCCAGTAAGAGACAATCTAACCAACACCCCTTGACTTTCAATGGCACTACCATCACTGAATCCTGATTATTAACATCCTGGTGATTATCAAATAAATATTGAGTACAGAAGCAGGTCAGAGGCTAGGCATACCACAGCAAGCAACTCACTTCCTGACTCCCAAAGCCTGCCCATCATCTACAAGGCACAAATCAGGAGTATCAGGAATACTCCCCACTTGTCTGGGTGAGAGCAGCCGCAACAACACTCAAGAACTTTGACACCATCCAAGCAGCCCACTCAATTGGTATCATATCAACAAATATTCACTCCTTCCATATTAGCAGCAGTGTGTACTATCTACAAAATGCACTGCAGAAATTCACTAAACCGCCTCAAACAACATCTTCATAAACTAAGACAATTTCCACCTGACAGGACAAAGACAACAATACATGGAAACAGCAGCACCTGAAAATTCCTCACCAAGCCACCCAATATCCTGATTTGGAAATATTTCACCATTCCTTCATTGTTGAAATGTTGTAACGCCAACTCCAAGAGCAAAGTCTCCTTCACATCTGATGAATATTTTTGCTGATGTAAGTTCAGGTTCCTGGAAAAATACCCGATAGGTCTTTCCACGTTTTCTATCATTGTCTTATAAAAGCACAGCAGTAACACCCAAATCACTTCTATCAATAACCACTTTGAATGGCTTTGTGTAATTAGGCATGGCTAATACTGGGGCACTGGTTAACATAGCTTTCAGGCTAGGCAAAAGTGAAGACTGCAGATGCTGGAAACCAGAGTTTAGATCAGAGTGGTGCTGGAAAAGCACAGCAGGTCAGACAGCAACTAGGCAAAAAGTGAGGACTGCAGGCTGTCAAATGTACTCTGACAGTTCGCTGTCCACTGAAACATCTTGCCTTTCTTCAGCAATTCAGTGAGTGCAGCAGCCACACTGCCAAAATTTGATACAAATTTTCGATAAAATTCACTCAATCCCAGAAACTGTAGAACTGCTCATTTTGTTGATGGTATGGAAAACTCCTCAATTACCTTTGTTTTTGCATTCTATGAGGCCATTTGTCCAAGTCCAATAACATGGCCCAGAGGTGAGGTGAGAGTGGCAGCCTTTGACATCAAGGGAACATTTGACAAACTATGGCACCATGGAACCTTAGCAAATGTGGAATCAATGAGAATGAGGGGGAAAACGCTGCAGTTTGGAGTCATACCTGGTACAGAGGAAGACAGTTGAGAATGTTGGAGTACTGTCACTGTCCAGGACATCACTGCAGGAGTTTCTCAAGTTAATGTCTTATGCCCACCTACTTTCAGCTTCTTCATCAATGGCCTTCCCTATATCGTGACTTGGGCTTTGGCAGATGCACTTTTAGCCAGATTTATCACTAAGCCTGCCTCCTGAAATCAATCTAACAATTCCGATAAATGTTGCAAATATTCCTTTCACGTGTGACTAAAAATCATCAGGTCACCTATATGTAGGACACAATTGGGTAATCCAGAAATCGCCTCATTGGTTACTTGCTAAAACGTGGCTGGCACATCTTTTCATACCAAACGGCATATCTTTAAACTGGTACAGTCCATTCAACATTATGAAAGCCAAAATTGCCTTCGCTGTTTTGGATAAAGGTAACTGCCAGTCTTCTCTGAGCAAGTCCAGCTTAGAAATACAAGTTGCTTGTCCCATCTTTTCAACACAGTCTTCCAAACATAGGATCTGATATGCATCATTCTTTGTAATGGCATTGACTTTTCAATAGTCCACACATAACCGTTGGGTACCATCTGGTTTTGGCACTATTACTGTGGGTGATCTCCAGTCACTATAACTCACTTCGACTATGTCATCTTGGAGCATGTGTTCAATCTCTTTTTGAACCAGTGCCAACCTTACAGGGATATATCTATAAGCATATTGCTTAATTGGAACAGCATCTCCTATATCCTTGTCATGGTTAACAAATACTGATTCCCACTTTTTGTTTTAGGTAGGGGTCCTATGCAATCAATTGGGACTCTTGGAAAAGGTCCCTCAAATGCAAGAATAGGTATTAAAGATGCAGGTTTTATTACTGCCTGTGGTTTTCCAATTACCTGGCATTTATGACTTCTCAGGCAAAATTCAATTACATCTTGTGTAATCTAGGCCAGAAAAATGTTTTTGTATTTTACTCCTAAATGACTCCCTAATTGTAGCTCATATGCTTCTCACAACACCTCCTTTCTATATAACCCACTGGCAATATGACTTGATGAACTTCTGTGCAGTTCTCATCTGCCTGAATATGTGATGTTCTCCATTTCCTCATTAAGACACCATTTTTCAGACAGTAGCATTCTTGGATACATTCAGATTCTTTTTGTGTATATGCCTTTTGATACACTCGCTTTACATTTTCATCTTTCTATTGGAACTCAGTTAATTTGTCTGAGCTGAAGATGTTTGTCATCTATCTGCTCCTGGTTTGTATCAACCATCTGATTCAACAGGGTGACTTCTAATTCTACTTGAACTTTCTTATCTATACTCTTTGGTCACTTCTACTTCATCTGGTGATTTTGTGACATTGTCACCACACAGTCAGGAAAAATCCCAGGATCTGTGTCCTGCAACAGTTCAGTTGCCTGAGTTTCCACTGGCTTTTCAACCACAATAGGCAGCACACCTACTTATGAACCAGCTACATCATTAGCAAGGACAGATTGTACTTTTGGAACCAAGAGTTTGTCCAGTACTCCTACCACAACTTCTCCACTCTTCACTGGACACTCTAACCTCATTCTACATAATTGAGCACTTCTTGTCTCACCGTAAATTCCTGCTGCTAGCACCTTTTCTGGCAATAGTCCTTCAGAGGTACAGATCTCGTCATCTTTCAACATTAAAGTTTGAGAGGTTCTTGTATCTCTTAATATTGTAACCTCTTTACCTGCTGCTCCTGGCCTATGCGATAAATTTTACCTTCACAGGTGTATGGTTTAAGAATATCTGGCACTTCCTCTTTAACCAACCTCTGACAAGGTTGTACATTCTGGGTGCAGTTGTCTAACCTCCATTGTGCTTTCTCTTACCACTCCAAAAAAAAATCACTGGTTTATCCTGTTTTCCTACATCTGGCTTCCCAGTGCTCTTCTTAACTCACCAACAATATGATTTCATGTGGCCTACATTACTGCAGTGAAAACATCAGAGCTTTTTAACTTGTCTTTCCCTTTCAAGAGTTTCCTTTTCTTTCACTGTGGTAATTCATCCTTATGATTTTAACTGAGACGTATCTTTCCCTTTCCACATGAGGATTTATGTTTTTTCCTAATTTCTATCACTCACAGATTGAAATGGATTTTGGAAGCCATTTCAGCTGTTAAACTTGCCATTTTAACTCTCTGCACTTCCATGAGTTCTCACTATTTCAGGAAGTGAAATTTTGAATTCCTCCAAAATAACCATCTAAGAGCATTATTTGTTTGCTCTATATTTAGTGCCCTTATCCACCTATCAAAATTAGTTTGTTTGATCCTTTCAAACTCAGTGTAGGTTTGACCAGACTCCCTCCATAGATTCCTATCTGTAAGCTTTTGGCACAAGCTGGCTTTCTTCACCTCCTCATACACCCCAGATACCTCCTCTGATGGTGACGCAAATACCTCAGTAGCTCTACCTACAAGTTTTGTTTGAATCAGCTAAACCTACATGGTGACTGGCACCGCATTTGTTTAGCCACCTTTTCAAATGAGATGAAAAAGGCTTCCACATCCTTCTCATCAAATTTAAGCAATGCTTGAATATATTTAAACAGTTACTCACCAGGTCTTTGAGGAGAAAGTGAGGACTGCAGATGCTGGAGATCAGAGCTGAAAATGTGTTGTTGGAAAAGCACAGCAGGTCAGGCAGCATCCAAGGAGCAGGAGAATCGACATTTCGGGCATGAGCCCTTTTTCAGGAAACTGAAGAAAGGCTTATGCCCGAAACGTCGATTCTCCTACTCCTTGGATGCTGCATGACCTGTTGCGCTTTTCCAGCAACACATTTTCAGTTCACCAGGTCTTTGACTACCATCAGTTTGCTCTTTCTCACACTTTTCCTCACTAAGCTTACCTTCAGTCTTCGTCTCCAACGTTTTAAGCTGACTTTCCTGCCTAAGTGCCAATTTCTGAAGTTCAAACTCCCTCTTTCTTTCATTCCCCTCTCTCCTTTTCTCTCTCCTGTCTTTGCTTTTGATTGCAATTCAAACTATTTCATTTGTTGTCCTTTCCTTGTTTTTTGCTTCTAAATCTAGCTGCTACATTTTCAATTGAATTTTAGCCATCACTAAAGATTCTGATGGCATTTTCAGCATATTTAAATGCTGGGCTATTGCTGTAATTATCTCTCCTTTCCTTACAACAGGAGACAGCTCCAACTCCAGATTGTCGGCTATTTTCAGCAGCTTGGCTTTATTCACCTCTTCCAACGCCTCCAAAGTCACTTCTTCCACCCCAAGAAAACTCTTCATGACTGAAGGAGCCATTGCCATCCCAACCAACCAAAATCAACACCCAGAACAAAAGACACAGGGTGGCACAGTGGTTCAGTGGTTAGCACTGCTGCCTCACAGCACTGGGGACCCAGGTTTAATTCCTGCCTCAGACAACTGTCTGTGTGGAGTTTGCACATTTTCCCCGTGTTTGTGTGGGTTTCCTCCGGGTGCTCCAGTTTCCTCCCAAAGTCCAAAGCTGTGCAGGTTAGGTGAATTGGCCATACTAAATTGCCCATAGTGTTGGATGGATTAGTCAGGGGTAAATGTGGGGAATGGTTCTTGGTGATTTGCTCAGTGTAGACTTGTTGGGTCGAAGCGCCTGTTTCCAAACTGTAAGGAATCTAATCTAATCAAACTAACACCTGCCACTTGCTGCCTTTGAGACCCCTAATTCCAATTGGAACTATAGAACAAATCTCATAAAGAGCCCACAGTCTGTTATAGACAAAGCCAGACCCCCTCAAAACATTTCACGAAAGTAGCCCGAACCCTAACTTTGCTCGTTGTTTTAAGCAGATATAAAGTGGATATTCTAAGAATGATGCAGCTTAGTTTAAAACAAAACAGAACTTATTTGCAAGTTTACCAAATGAAACACAAATGAAAAAGAGAACAGAACATAGAGTAACTTAACCTATCCAAAAACTCAATAGAATATCCCAACTTAATGATGCTGTTCCAAATTCCTGCAACAATACCCAGAAACACCCCTTGGCACAAAAGGTAAAATCAAACACAGGTCTTACAAGAGTGATGTCAGAGAGATGACAGAGAGATTCGGCATGGAACTCCTTCTTCCACGTCGCTGTTTCTTTGACTAGTAACCTCAATCTGACTGCTTGTTAAAATCAAAAAAAGCCAAATCAAGCCAGAGAAAAGGTGAGCTGGGAGATCTGGCCACTCCCCTTACACTGAAAAAAAATTTTTTAAAACTTGAAAGTATTCTCAAGTAGTTAAACCCAGACCTTTTGGAATTGCTACTTCTACGACCGCTCTGGAAAAGAAAGCCAAGGACAGCATAACCTTGTTAAAGGAGCAGCATTGTCACATTCATCTGGGATTTGCTTTGAAACAGAGTCAATGATCTATTAGTAAAAAAGTAAACTTATATGAAACGCTATGTTCTGTACTGCAAACAAAACAATGGCACTGGAAATTGCCATTGCAGCTCCTGATAGTTCTAGGTGAATTTTCAAAACTTAGGTTGGTTGAATTGGCAGGGAATCTGACATAACTAGGAAGGAGACATAATTGAGGTAACAGCACAACACTTGGGTTTAGTAGAAATTCAAAGGAGATAATGTATTTCAGGTTGTGACAATTTGGGATCAGGTAACATTGAATTACAGTTAAAGCAGCTTGAGCATGAGGAGAAAATGAAGAAATTAGAAATGAGTAAAAAATATGGAAACAGCAATGAGAAAACTAGAATTAGAACTGCAAAGGAAAAATGAAAGTCAACACAGAGAGAAAAAGATGGACCATGAATCAAGTTTCAATGCAAACTTTGATGGGGAAAATCTGAATTATAATTTAAACTCCAGTAATGAAATGTTTAAATTTGAACAGGCCCTACCAACATTTGAGGAAATGTATGTAGCAGCAATCTTGTTGTCATTTCAGAAAATAACAGGACAAATGAATTGGACAAAGGAAATCTGGACATGTATGAAGAGAGGCTGCTAAGGCTTGGTTATTTCATTTAGGGCAGAGAACTGTGAGGGGGACCTGATGGAAGCCAATACAATAAGGAATGCATGGACTGGGTGGAGAGAATGCAGCTGGTTCCCTTTATTGAAAGGTCAGTAATGAAGGTGGATAATTTTAAGGTGAAGGGCAGGAGGTTTAAATAAGATTTGAGGAAATTTGTTTTTTACCAGAGGGTGGTAGGAATCTGGAATGCACTACCTGGGAGGGAAATAGAGATAAAAGTTTGTGGATGAGCATTTAAGACTATGGGTCAAGTACTGGAAGGTGATATTAGTGTAGATAGGCCACTGCAGATTCAATGGGCTCAAGCAAAAGTGTTTGAGCATGAGCCTTGATGTTAGTTGGACTCATTAAGGGGGATAGAGTGAGCGTGAGTTATCAGGGAGATGGTGGCACTTAAACTGGCAGAGGGGATAAGGACATTGACCTTGTTCTGACAATTCTCGACATTCTTCCAGATGGCTGAGACTGCTCCAACCTGGGTGGCAACCTCTGACCAGGTTGGCATGATAGATGTCATGGCCTCCAATCTGAAACTGAGGGTAGAGGAGGTGCTACCTGTGCAGTACCACATTCAGGAGGAGCTCCAAAACATGCCCATAAAGCATAATGCTAATTTTCCATATCTGCCATATCCAGGGCAATTAATATCTATCATGCAGGACAGCTCTAGATTGACAATGCTTATTCAGATTCACAATAGTTCTATTTTTAAATATGGTGCTGATACCAGTGATGCTGGTCAACTCTGGAATATTCAATGAGAGAGGAGTTGCTCCAGGAATGATGCGTGGTGAGATGGGGTAGAAATCGGATGGTATTCTTTTTATTGAATTCAAATTCCATCATCTGCCATGGCAACATTTGAATCAAGGTCCCCAGAACATTACCTCGGTCTCTGAAAATACAGTCCTGCAATAACAGGAACTAGGCCATTGCCTCCATACATTCCCACGGGCACAATGCACCAAAAAGGCAGCAGACAAGGAAATTTGGATGAAACATCACTCCACCTCAGCTGTAGTGAGTTTGCAGTAGTGGTGCTGAAATTAAATGCTCCCAATTCCAGATGGCTCTTAGTGAATGCAAGAAAATGTTTAGCCATTTTATGCTTCTATGAAGAAAAATTATCTACTAAGTAATGAAAAATATTTTCAGTTAACAGCTGACTAGAATAAATAACAGAACACAGTATTAATAAAGGACTTCAAAACTGAATATAAAAACTAAAAATCTCTGAACCTTTAAGAGCTCCAATATTCACATCAAATTGGTGTAGATTACCAAATCCCACCCTAAACAGATAAGAAAACACTTCAGACTTTCTTCAAATACTTCATAATATTAACATGGAAACTATTCCTCCTTTTATTATTAAAAACACTTTAAGCTGATCAAGAAACAATGCCAGATAGTTACATTTTGCACAAAGAGGAACTAGTTGAGAAATGTGGCACTGGAAAAACACGGCAGGTCAGGCAGTATCCAAGGAATAGGAGAATCGCCGTTTCAGGCATAACCCTTCATCAGACACTGCCTGACCGGCTGTATTTTTCCAGCACCACACTTTTCGACTCTGCTCTCCAGCATCTGCAATCCTCACTTCCTACAATCAGGAACTAGCCTGGCTAAATCACCCTGTACCAGATGCTACTGACTTGTTCCTGTGCACTGAATTTACTGATTAGAAAATCCATGACAGAATTAAAGAGTAAAAATCAGTTTCTAATGACACTTATTATTTCTACTGTCCTAATAGAATGGCTTCCACATTAATCTCAGAAAAACATTGGCTAAATCACTGAGTCTGGATAGCTGATCAATGTAGATCTTTAAATTAAGATACAGAATTTTAATGTGATATCTCATTTGGTCATTTTCATTCAGAGTTCCTTGATTAGCAAATATTTCATAACATATAAAACATTCATTTATCAGCAATCACCAAAATATTCTCTCTTATGTACTCTCACTGTTTTTTTCTTAGTTAATTGGCTGCACTGAATTAATGAAATGTTCCAATGTGGATAACAGTCAAGTGAGAACTGGATTCACACTGCCAAAACTGAACTTACATAAGATCCTAAACCGTTATCAAAAATAAAATTGCTTGCTTTCCCAAATGCTCGATTTGGAACAGAAACAAAAGTGTATGACTGAAACTACTGCCTCAGCCAATTGGTCTGCCCAGCCCCAAATAGTATCTTTCTTTTAATTAGTTGTATAACTGACAGATTTGACAACATTGCTAGTAAAATACAGAGGAACCTCGATTATACAGAAGAGATGGATGGGCACTATTTTGTTTGGATAATTGATTATTCTGTTAATTGATTCAATGTCTCTCCTCTGGAGCTCAGAGTTTTCTGAAGTTTCCTTTCTCTTCGCTCTGCTTGCCTTGCTCCCTCTATCTCAGGGTTTGTTTCTGAGCAGAAACACACTTGTGTGTTAGGACCTGCAGCAAGGCTGAAGCCTCCTGCTCCCCCCCATTTGCCCGCCATCAGTTCAATGGGATTGGCACAGCGAGAACTTGCTAAGTCCGCTCCCCCCATTCAGGAGATTAGGCAGCAGCACACTGTGCACGAGCCCCCACTCCCCCTTCTGCCCCCACCGCATCCTCGCCCCCATCTGCACATCCCACCCCGTCCACACCCACCCACCCCCATCCAACCTCGCCAAGGTCTGCCACCACCCCCACCCCTGTGTCCCCCCCAATTCCTGTCCAAGAGTGGCTTCCCACCGCCCCCCCCCCCAAATGTGCCCCCATCAATTCTTAAACCACATCACTTCTTAACGTTTTAACACTGGAGGCACTAGATCTGCATTGACTTTATACACAGACTGTAGGCACATTTTGTAACAGCCATCCATGGGATATGGGTATTGCTGAGTAAGTCAGCATTGTTGCACATTCCTAAAAGCCCTCAGGAAGGTAGTGGCATGCTCCCTGAATCACTGCATTCTACTTTGTGTAGGTACATCTAGTTGAGAAGGGAGATCCACGATTTTGGCCTAGCAACTGTGAAGGAACAGAGATGTCATTTCAAGATGTCACCTCGCTTGCAGGGACACTTGACAGGATGGTGTCCCCATTCTCTTTGCCCTACTACATGACAGAGGTAGTGGATTTGGATGATGTTTTTAAAAGAGAAGTAGTGAGTTGCTGCAACGTATCTTGGTGCCACCATTCTTAGATGATAGAGAGTGTGAATGTTGAAAGTGGTAGCTGGGGTGTAAATCAAGTAGGTTGCTTTGTATTAAGTTTCTCAGGTGTTGTTGAAACTGCACTCATCCACACAAATGAACAGAATTGCATTACACTTCAGATACAGGGGGAGACAGTGGCACAGTGATACTATCATAAGTAATTCAGAACCCAGGCTAGAATTCCAGAATTATGAGTTTGAATCTCGTCATGGCAGATGACAAAATCTGAATTAATAAAAATGTGGAATGAGAGGAGGAAGACAAAAGAAAAACACAATGAAACCATAGTCTGCCATCTTTACTTGATCTGGCCTACATATGAATCCTCTGATAAATTAGGGAATGGAAATAAATGGTGGCCTTTCCAGTTACACCCTCATACCTATGCCTTAGACATGGTGGATAGACTTTGGAGAGTTATGAGATGGGCTACTCACAACAGAATTTCTACTCTCAGTGTTGGTCTGTTAGCCATACTATTTGTATAGCTGGTCCAATTCAGTTTGAGTCAATGGGAACCTCCAGCTTGATGATCAGGAAGGATCTTTTAATGAATATCAAGGAAGATTTTTTAATGCTGTCTTATTTCCTAGTAATTGTGTGGTATGAAAGATACTTTCCACTTTGTAGCCCAAGCCTTAGTATTGTTCAGTTTTCTAACAAATTAGTTCAGGCTGCTTTAGTACTTGGAGATTCATGAATATCACTGAATGAAGATAGTACTATCCTCAGCAAACATCACTGGTTCTGCCCTTATAATGAAAGGAATGTAATTGATAAGCAGTTAAAGATGGTTCTCCAGAATTATGGGCCGGACTAAACCGATAAGCAGTTAAAGATGGTTCTCCAGAATTATGGGCCGGACTAAACCTCCTCAAAATAATGAGGGAGGATATTGGGTCCAACTACATAAAAACTCTATGGGTAGAGCTGAGAAACTACAAGGGGCAAAGATTATTAATGGGAACCGTACAAAAACCCCAAACTATAAGGGTGATGTTAGTAATAGCATTAAACAGGAAATTAGAGATTCATACAATAAAACAAAATCTTTAATGATGGATGACAAATCTGCATATAGATTGGATAAATCAAATTAGTATCAATTCTGTATAGGAGGAATTTATGAACTATACAGGGTGACTCTTTGGACTAACACGTTGAGGAACCAATGAGAGAAGAGACCATCCTAGACTTGGTATTGTAATGAGAAAGGGATAATTGGCAATCAAGTTGTGTGAAATCCATTGGGGATGAGTGAACATAACATGATTGAATTCTGCATCATGATGCAGAGTGATTCTGAGACTAGATCCTAATTCTAAATAGAGGAAACTATGATGGTATGAAGCATGAATTATCTATGATAGATTTGGGAATGTTACTTAAAGCAAGTAATCAGGAAGGCTAACAAAATGTTGGACCTTATTTCAAGGGGTTGGAGTATAACAGTAGGGAAGTCACACTGTAACTATCCAAGGTGCTGATTAGACCAATTCTAGAGCTGTCTTTGTCCCATTGAGGTAATATTATGAAGTTGAAGGCATGTACTGTACCTTTAAGAAAGAATGAATGCTTTTTGAACTGAAAGATTTCAAGCACCTGTGTATATGACTGGATAACAGTCCCTGTATGCACTGGAACATTGAAAACACAGGGCAACCCCTATAACCACAGGTCCAGTTACAGCAGTTTCAGCTACCTGCGGTTTACCATAGCCCAAACATATAAACGGGAATGTTCCAGAACCAGGGACCAGAAGGCTGCTGGGAAAGTACATTTCCCATTTAAATGAATGGGTTTGCACTATCTGCAGTTTTAGGCTTTGCGGTAGGTTTTGGAATGTATCTCCTGCAGGTACAGGGGGACTGCTGTATGTAATGTTTGGCTGAGAAATGGATACCTGCATTTTGGTTGATGTTTTGACAAAATTCGAATTTAACCAGTTTAACTTATGCCCAAGGATACTAAAACCCAATCGAGTTTAAATTTATTGTTTTGCCAACATCAAACCAATGAGACAATCTGATGTTGGGTGGTATAAGAACATGGACATTTTGAAAATTGGTCAGAGAGCAACAGCTTTAGAACCAGAGAACTAACTGCCAATCTAACATCTTGCTGTCAAATAAATTAGAAAACACTCTACATTAAAGGTAGTTTTCATGTGAAACATACAGTAAAATGAAAGAAGATGACTCAGGGAGATCAGTAGCCAAAAGAGTGAAGTCACAGAAGAAGACAGTGACTCGGGTTTTCAGATTGAGTTAATGTAATTTTAATAATTGTCTTTTTGGACCATCATATTTTTGCAGAGCTGGAGTCAGATAGTAAGTAATTAAGAGAAAGGTGAGCTTGGACTTGTGAATAGTTTTTTTTTTGGTTAATGTTCATTATTGAAGTTAGAAAAATAAATTGAATTTTTAAAACTTAAATAGTGGAAATCAGGAGCTCTTGTCACTCACTCACATTTTAACGGATTACAAGGTGAGTTGAGCTTTTCTGGGTGTTTGGTTTAATAAACAGAGGGGTTCGGACCTTCCGTGTCATAATAGAAAGATAACATTTCATTGGAGGCAGTTCATAGATGATTTACTAGGATGACTCCCAGTTTGAAGGGACTGTTTTGTCAGCAAATGCGAAATAAGTTGGGAATCTACGCTCTGGAGTTCAGAAGAATGAGAGGTGATCTCATTGAAACATCTAGCATTCTTAATGGGCTTGATGGGGGAAATGCTAAGAGGATATTTTCCCTAATGGGAGAGTCTAGGGCCAGATGGAATAGTCTCAGAATAAAGGAATTCCATGAGATGAGGAGGAATTTCTTCTCACAGAGGGTTGGAACTCTTTGGAACTCTTTATCACAGAGAGCTGTGAGGGCAGAGTCCTTGGTGAATATTTAGCCTGAGATAGACAGACTCTTGATCAGAAGGAAAATCGAGAGTTACGGAGAAACTACAGCAAAATGGACATGGGAAATGTCAGATTAGCCAAGATCCTAGTGAATGACAGAACAGGCTCAAGGGACCAAACAGCAATTTCCTTTTCCTTATACATGTGGTCTTACAGTCCTTTAGGAATGGTGATCAAAAGACAATGGCAAACACTTAAACAGCGCACAGGGAACTGCAACAATCGTTCATTGCTATCTGCCACTTAGCAAAACAAAAAAAAGTAGCCAAACCATGGTTTATAAATTAAAGATAATATGAGGTCCAAGGAAGAGGTATACTAATTGGCCAGCAAAAGACACCAGACCCGAGGAGTTGGAGCAGATAAGTTTTAGCAAAAGAGGATAAAAGGATTAACGAAAGGAAAAAGGAATACGAGAGCAAACTTGCAATGAACATAAAAACTGATTATAGAAATTTCTATAGGTATGTGAAGAGAAAGATTGGTGAAGACAAATATAGGTCCCTTAAAATCGGAAACAGAAATTTAAAATGGGGAACAAAGAAATGGCTGACCAACTAAATACATAATTTGGTTCTTTCTGCAAAAAGTGAGACATAAATAATATTTCAAAAATGTTAGGGTTTGGTGAGACAGAGGAACTGAAGGAAATCAATATAGTAGGGAAATGGTGTTCTGAAATTGATAGAATTGAAGGACAATAAGTCCCAGGTCCTGATAACCTACATCCCAGAATATTTAAGGAAGTGGTCCTAGAAATAGTGGATGCATTGGTGGTCAGCTTCCAAGACTTTTTAGACTCTGTAACATACTGGAATGTAGCTAATATAACCTACCTACTTGAAAAGGGAGATAGTGACAAAACTGGTAAATATAGACCAGTCAGCCTAGCATTGGTAATTGGGAAAATGCAAGAATTTATTGTAAAACTTATAATAGCTGAGCACATGGAAAACAGTGCTCGGATTGTACGGAGCCAAAATAAATGAATAAAAGGAAAATCCTACTTGACAAATCTACTGGAATTCTTCAAGGATGCAACTAGTAGAGTTGATGAGGGTGAGTCATTGGACATGGTTTATTTGGCTTTTAAGAATGCTTTCTGTTATACGCCAATGTGATTTCTCCAATTGTAACATCTTTAAATGAAATCTTCAAATGTGCAAATGACAAAGCTAGTTGGAAGGGTGAGTCATAGAGATGTACAACACAGAAAAGACCCTTCTGTCCAACTTGTCCATGCCAACCAGATATCCCAACTCAATCTAGTCTCACCTGCCACCACCTGGCCCATATCCTTCCAAATCATTCCTTTTCATATATCCATCCAGATGCCTTTAAATGTTGCAATTGTACTAGCTTCCACCACTTCCTCTGGCAGCTCATTCCATATACGAACCACCCTCTGAATGAATAAGTTGCCCTTTAGGTCTCTTTTATATCTTTCTCCTCTCACCCTAAACCCATGCCATCTAGTTCTGGACTCCTCCACGCCAGGGAAAAGACTTTGTCTATTTATCTTATCCATGCCCGTCATGACTTTATAAACCTCTATAAGGTCACCACTCAGCCTCCGACACTCCAGGTAAAACAGCCCTAGCTTGTTCAACCTCTTTCTATAGATCAAATCCTCCAACATTGGCAACATTCTTTTAAATGTTTTCTGAATCATTTCAAGTTTCACAAAATCTTTTCGATAGGAAGGAGACCAGAATTGCACACAATATTCCAACAGTGGCCTAACCAATGTCCTGTACAACAGCAACATGACCTCCCAACTCCTGTACTCAATACTCTGACTAATAAAGGAAAGCATACCAAATGCCTTCTTCACCATCCTATTTACCTGTGACTCCACCTTCAAGGGAGCTATGAATCTGCACTCCAAGGTCTCTTTGTTCCGTAACACTCTCTCGGACCTTACCATTAAGAGTATAAGTCCTCTAAGATGTGCTCTTCCAAAATGCAGCACCTCACATTTATCTAAATTAAACTCCATCTGCCACTTCTCAGCCCATTGGCCCATCTGATCAAGATCTGAGCTGCGATGAGGATGCAGAGATGCTTCAGTGTGATTTGGACAAGCTGAATGGGTGGACAAATGCATAGCAGATACAGTGTAATGGATAAATGTGAGGTTATCCATTTTGGTTTGAAAAATAGGAAGACAGATTCTTATCTGAATGGCTATGAATTGAGAGAGGAGAATGTGCAATGAGACCTGGGTATCCTTATACACCAATCATTAAAAGTTAGCATGCAGACGCAGGAAATAGTAAAGGCAACAAATGGTACGTTGCTCTTCATAGCAAAGGATTTGAGTACTGTAGTGGGAACATCTTGTTAAAATTGAACAGGGCCTTGATGAAACCACACCTGAAATATTGTGTCTCCTTATCAGTGGAAAGATGTTCTAGCTGCAGAAGGAATAAAATGAAGGTTTACCAGACTGACTCCTGGAATAGTTAAGACTGATGTATGATGGACTGGTTAATGGTGATGATGGAGACTCTCTCGTAGAAACTTATATAATCCTAAGAGGACTAGATAGGGTAGCCACAAGATGATGTTCCCAGTAACTGGAGAATCCGGAACCAACAACCACAGTTTACGACACAGGATGGGCCATTTAAAACGAAGATGAGGGAGAATTTTTTTCCCAGAAAGTGGTGAGTCTGCGGAATTCCCGGCCACACAATGTGGCAGAGACAAAAACTTTGAATGTTTATGCATCTATATTAGGTCCATTTCTCAGGGCTAAAGGGGACCAAAGGGTATGGAGAGAAAGTGGAACAGGATGCTGAGTTGGATGATTGACTATCTCATACTCGAAGCAGATTCGAAGGGCTGAATGCCCTTTCTGCACCTATTTTCTATTTTTCTCTGCATGTAGTCACTTGGGAGGATGGTGCACACAGGCCCTATATTAAACACATGGTAGAATGGAGTACAGATGAGCAAATAATAGGTGCTTATCAGAAAGCAGGACTTTAATTTACTTATGGACTAGAAAAATCAGATCAGTAAAAGGTAGTCTAGATGAGGACTTCAAAAATGTATTTGGGACAGTTTCTTAGAGCAGCACATACTACAGCTGTACTGAAAACAAAGAATGCTAGAGATCACAGTGGGTCAGGCAGCATCCATGGACAGAAAGCAAGCTAATATTTCAAGTTTAGATAAAAGTCATCTAAACTCGAAACGTGAGCTTGCTCTCTTCTCCATGGATGCTGCCCGACCCATTTAGATCTCCAGTATTTTTTGCTTTCAGCACATATTCCAGCATCTGCAATAATTTGCTCCTACATTCTAAAGCTGAGCAGAACTGACCCTATACTAGTCCTGATATTGTATTACAAGGTATGATTAATTGATAGTTTTGTAATGAAAGTGGCCCCAAAGTGGTAGCAATCATAATAGTATTGAATTTTACTTGGTTGAGAGAGTGGGTCCAAGACTAATGTTATACATATAAATAAGGGAAATTATGGTGGCATAAAAGAATACCTAGCTAAAATGATATGGTTAATTGGATAAATGGATAGGTCAACAGAGATGCAATGGCAGATATTTTAAGGGATATTTCAGAATACACAGAAATGGACATTCTAACTTGAAATTAAAATTCCAAGGGCATTTCAAACAGATTAAGTTAAAAGAGTTAAATATGTTATCAAAATTACAGGAAACACATGCAAGGATGGGTGGTCAAAAGTTAGAATAAAATCTAAACAAAGGCAAAGAATGACTAAAAGACTGAAGTTAAAAATCACACGATGCCAGGTTATAATCCAATAGATTTATTTGGAAGTACAAGCTTTTGGAGCGTTGCTCCTTCATCAGGTAGCTAGTAGAGTAGGATCACAAGATGCAGAACTTACAGGAAAAGATCATAATGTCATACACTAATGCGCTTGTACTTCCGAATAAGCCTGTTGGACTATAACTTGGTGTCATGTGATTGTTTTTGTTTTTGCCACTGTTTACCTATTATTTACTTATCTATGCATTTAACTATGTGATTTGCCTGTATTGCTCGCAAGACAAAGCTTTTTATTGTGCTTTGGTATACATGACAATAAATTCAGTTCACTTCAATTCAACTTTGCCCACCCCAGTCCAACACTGGCACCTCCACATAAAAGATTAAAAAGGAAGAAAAAATAAAATGTAAAAAGAAGTTTGATATATAAAAACAGATAGTAAGAGTTTCTATGCAGTAGGCTTGTAATCAAATCAGCCATGATCTTATTAATTGGCAAAGCAGACTCAAGTAGCCAAGAAGCCTAATCCTTCTCCGAATTCATGTTTTCATACATGTCAATTTTACAAAATTTAAACTGATGTGTGGTTTAAGGTCTGCTTAGAATATTGATAACTGTGAGCAGTGTTACTTTTGTGAATTAGTGTAATAATTATGTGGATATAGGCACTGTTATTGGTGGGTTATTGAGGGATTTGACTGAGAATAATTTTAGGCTGTCAAAGGAGTTAAGGATGCTGTTTAACCCATTCTTTTCCTGGATTTTGTCAAAAGCTGAGCAATATCATTGAGGAAATGGTCTGGTTTCAGTATCATGTAGGGATACTGAACCAAAATGAAGGGACTCCTTATCTATAGAAGACAGCCCTGTGATGCATTTGGCAATGCTCCTGAGGTTGTTATATAATTAGCTGCCATTTAGCTAAAGACCTCAGGCAAGATGAAGATGCTGTTAGCTAAGTTAGAGATGTACAACATGGGTCTGACAGCTGTGAAGCCTCAGCAGTACCTTAGCTTCTGTGGGGTATCACTGAGCTAGGTTGGAATTAATCCTGCATTGGAAGTATATTTCTTCATTGCAGCTGGAATAAAAACTAAAAATTCTTAACAGCATTGTGATACATGTATCACATAGACTGCAGCAGTTTGAGGCAGCAAACCATCATTATCATCTTACATGAATTCGATTTGAGAAATAAATATTGGTGTTTTCAGCAACACTCATGAGAATGAATCATTAATTCCTGAGCTATCAATTACACATTAAATATTATTATACACTGCTTGCATACAAAATAATAATTCACGATTTCTTACCTTGCATTGTCTTTCTTGTGGGTTCAGAAAAAAGAGGAATAAGGAGGAGAAAAATGAGGTACACAAACGATAGCCCATTGTATCGAAACAAACATGCTGAAAGACAAGTGAAAAGAATAATAATCATTTCTGTGGTCTGAGAAGTAACTTGGGATTACTGTTTATTTCCTAAAAACATATTATGCATTACTTATTTATTCAATGTTTAAGTGCAGCGTGTAATAACGTGTTTATGATTTGGAGGTGCCGGTGTTGGACTGGAGTGTGCAAAGTTAAAAATCACGTAACACCAGATTATAGTTCAACAGATTTATTTGGAAGCACTAGCTTTCGGAGCACTGATCCTTCATCAGGTGTTTGTGGAGTATAAGATCGTAAGACAAAGAATTTAGAGCAAAGGTTTACAGTGTGATGTAACTGAAATTATATATTGAAAAAGACCTGGATTGTTTGTTAAGTCTCATCTTTTAGAATGAACATGTTGCTTTCATATGTAAATCACATTCAACCACTCCCAATAGCTTAAATCCTCCAACCCTGGCAACATTAAAAATCACACAACAGGTTATAGTCCAACAAGTTTATTTGGAAGCACTAGCTTTCGGAGCGCTGCTCCTTCATCACGTGGTTGCGGACTATAAGATCGTAAGACACAGAATTTTTAGCAAAAGTTTACAGTTTGCTATAAATTATGTGTCATACGATCTTATACTCTACAATCACCTCGTGAAGAAGCAGCGCTCCGAAAGCTAGTGCTTCCATATAAACCTGTTGGACGTTAACCTGGTGTTGTGTGATTAATATTGTGTTTAAGCTTTACTGTGGAATAACCGTTCTAATTAATTGCCAATTTTTTTTCATTTACAGGATGTGTGCATTGTTGGCTAGTCCAGTATTTATTGACCAACTCTAATTGCTGACGGGGGGTAGTTAAGAGTCAACCACATTGATTTGGGTCTGGAGTCACATGTAGGCCAGATTCGGATGGCAGATTTCCTTTTCTAAAGAGCATTAGTGATTCAGATAGTATTTTCCTGACATATTGACAACAGTTTCCAGGTCATTATGATACATGTAATCGCAGATTTTACTGAATTATAAATTCCACCATCTGACATAATGGGATTTGAACCCAGGTCACCAGAAAATTATGTGAGCCTCTGCATTATGAGTCAAGTGATTCCCCTTAATGGCCTAAATATTCTAATGTTCAGACTGTTTGAGATAAGACATATGTTACAGGATGTATGTCAAGATGCTCTGGAAGATGGGGAGGAGAGACTTTGGGGAGGGGGCGTTGGAATGAGATAGGTGGAAGGAGGTTAAGGTGAGGGTGATAGGCCGGAGAGGGGGTGGGGGCGGAGAGATGGGGAAGAAAATTGCAGGTCAAGAAGGCGGTGCTGAGTCAAGGGTTGGGACTGAGATAAGATAGGGGGAGGGAAAATGAGGAAGCTGGAGAAATCTGCATTCATCGCTTATGGTTGGAGGGTTCCCAGGCGAAAGATCTTCCTCCAGGCATCATGTTGCCATGGTCTGGTGATGGAGGAGGCCAAGGACCTGCATGTCCTTGGCGGAGTGGGAGGGGGAGTTAAAGTGTTCAGCCACAGGGCAGTTGGATTGATTGGTGCGGGTGTTCCAGAGGTGTCCTCTGAAACGTTCTGCAAGTAGGCGGCCTGTCTCCCCAATGTAGAGGAGGGCACATCGGGTGCAGCGGATGCAGTAAATAATGTGTATGGAGGTGCAAATGAATTTGTGATGGATATGGAAGGATCCCTTGGGGCCTTGGAGGAAGTGAGGGTGGAGGTGTGGGCACAAGTTTTGCATTTCTTGCAGTTGCAGTGGAAGGTGCCGGGAGTGGAGGTTGAGTTGCTGGGGGGTGCAGACCTGACGAGGGAGCTGTGGAGGGAGTGGTCTTTCTGGAATGCTGATAGGGGAGGGGAGGGAAACATATCCTTGGTGGTGGGGTCCGTTTGGAGGTGGCGGAAATGACGAAGGATGATGTGATGTATCTGGAGGTTGGTGGGGTGGTAGGTGAGGACCAGAGGGGTTCTGTCCTGATGGTGATTGGAGGGGCAGGGTTCAAGGGCAGAGGAGCGGCAAGTGGAGGAAATGTGGTGGAGAGCATTGTCAACCAAGTCTGAGGGGAAATTGCGGTCTTTGAAGAAGGAGACCATCTGAGTTGTTTGGTATTGGAATTGGTCCTCCTGGGAGCAGATGCGGCGGAGGCGAAGGAATTGCGAATATGGGTTGGCATTTTTACAGGGGGCAGGGTGGGAGGAGGTGTAATCTAGGTAGCTGTGGGAGTCAGTCGGTTTATAGTAAATGTCCGTGTTGAGTCGGTCGCCCGAGATAGAATTGGAGAGGTCTAGGAACGGGAGGGAGGAGTCTGAGACGGTCCAGGTAAATTTGAGGTCGGGGTGGAAAGTGTTAGTAAAGTGGATGAACTGTTCAACCTCCTCGTGGGAGCACAAGGTAGTGCCGATACAGTCATCGATGTAGCAGAGGAAAAGGTGCGGAGTGGTGCTA
Organism: Hemiscyllium ocellatum; assembly: GCF_020745735.1. Taxonomy (NCBI): domain Eukaryota; kingdom Metazoa; phylum Chordata; class Chondrichthyes; order Orectolobiformes; family Hemiscylliidae; genus Hemiscyllium; species Hemiscyllium ocellatum. The sequence goes on from NC_083404.1 coordinate 128,095,913, forward strand.
GTGTAGCTGCGGAAGATGGACTGTTCCACATATCCGATGAAGAGGCAGGCATAGCTGGGGCCCATGCGGGTGCCCATGGCTACTCCTTTGGTTTGGAGGAAGTGGGAGGATTGGAAAGAGAAGTTGTTCAGAGTGAGGACCAGTTCAGTCAGTCAAAGGAGAGTGTCAGTGGAAGGCTACTGGTTGGATCGGAGGGAAAGGAAGAAGCGGAGGGCTTTGAGGCCTTCGTGATGTGGGATGGAGGTGTATAGGGACTGGATGTCCATGGTGAAGATAAGGCGTTGGGGGCTGGGGAAGCGAAAATCATGGAGGAGGTGGAGGGCGTGGGTGGTGTCCCGAACGTAGGTGGGGAATTCTTGGACTAAGGGGGAACAGGACCATGTCGAGGTATGCAGAGATGAGTTCGGTGGGGCAGGAGCAGGCTGAGACAATGGGTCGGCCAGGGCAGTCAGGTTTGTGGATTTTGGGCAGGAGGAAGAAATGGGCGGTGCGGGGTTGTGGGACTATGATGTTGGAAGCAGTGGATGGGAGATCTCCTAAGGTGATGAGGTTATGGATGGTCTGGGAGATGATGGTTTGGTGGTGGGAGGTGGGGTCATGGTCAAGTAGGAGGAGGTGTCCGCAAGCTGGCGTTTAGCCTCAGCAATGTAAAGATCGGTGCGCCAAACTACCAACGCGCCTCCCATGTCTGCCGGTTTGATAGTGAGGTTGGGGTTGGAGCGGAGGGAGTGGAGGGCTGCATGTTGCGAGGGTGAGAGGTTGGAGTGGGTAAGAGGAGTGGACAGATTAAGGTGGTTAATGTCGCGGCAGCAATTGGCTATGAAGAGACCGAGGGCGGGTAAGAGGCCAGCACAGGGTGTCCAGGTGGATGAGCTGTGTTGGAGGCAGAAGAAGGGGTCATCAGAGGGTGGGCGAGAATCCTGGTTGAAGAAGTAGGCATGGAGGCGAAGGCAGCGGAAGAATTGTTTGATGTCTCGCCATGTGTTGAACTCGCTAATCTGGGAGCAAAGGGGGATGAAGGTGAGGCCTCTGCTGAGGACTGATCTTTCATCCTCAGAGGGGGGGAGGTCTGGAGGAATGGTGAAAATATGGCAGGGCTGAGAGCTAGGGCCTGGTGTGGGGCTGGAGCTGGGAGTGAGGGTGCGGTTCGGCGTGTGGGTGTGGGGTTAAGTGTGGGGGTGGGGTTAGGCATGGGGGCAGAGATTGGCGTGGGACGGAGATCAGCGTGAGGCGGAGACGCATACCGAGTGGACGTTCTGCAGGTGAGTGATGTCACTGTGGGGGGGGGGCAGGGTGGGAGATGTGGCAACGACAACTCCGGGGGCGGAAGTGGCTGCGGCAACGGCAGAAACGCTGTTGTCCCTGGAGGCTGTGGATCCCGCGAGGCCGCGAATCTGTTGGCAATGGTCTTCCTGGCGATCGTGGAGGCGGTTGTCTGGGCGGCGATCGCGGAGGCTGCATGATTGGTGGGGGCGGAAGTGACGTCATGGTTCATGGCGGCAGTTGCTGCAGCAGCCGCGTGGGTAATGGCGCCCAAGCGGTCCCGGAGGCTGATGGAACGATTGAGGAATCCGGAGTGTGGGGGTAAGTACATGAAAGTTTTTGGTACTTACTGTCTTTAATTTCCGATATGGCTAGGAAGAACTGTAGGTAGGGCTGATTGCAGGGAATGTAGGAAGCGACGCATGGCTGCGGAGGATCCAGAGGGAGGTCTGTTGCTGGAGGCTTCGGATTTGTTGTAGATACTGGTTGTCCTGGTTGGGTCCAAATTTTGTTGGTCTGAACATAGTCCGGACTTCAATGCGGGGTCAGTCGGTTCCGTAATTGGAATTGGACCAATTCCAATACCGAACAACCCTAGATGGCCACCTTCTTCAAAGACCGTGATTTCTCCTCAGACGTGGTTGACGATGTTCTACACCGCATCTCCTCCACTTCCCGCTCCTCCGCCCTTGAACCCCGCCCCTCCAATCGCCACCAGGGCAGAACCCCACTGGTCCTCACCTACCACCCCACCAACCTCCAGATACATCGTACCATCCTTTGTCATTTCCGCCACCTCCAAACAGACCCCACCACCAAGGATATATTTCCCTCCCCTCCCCTATCAGTGTTCCGGAAAGACCACTCCCTCCACAACTCCCTCGTCAGGTCCACACCCTCCCACCAACACAACCTCCACTCCCGGTACTTCCCCTGCAACCGCAAGAAATGCAAAACTTGCGCCCACGCCTCCCGCCTCACTTCCCTCCAAGGCCCCAAGGAATCCTTCTATATCCGTCACAAGTTCACCTGCACCTCCACACACATCATTTACTGCATCCCCTGCACCTGATGTGGCCTCCTCTACATTGGGGAGACAGGACCTACTTGAAGAACGTTTCAGAGTACACCTCTGGGACACCCGCTCCAACCAAGCCAACCGCCCCGTGGCTGAACACTAACTCCCCCTCCCACTCCGCCAAGGACATGCAGGTCCTTGGCCTCCTCCATCACCAGACCATGGCAACACGACGCCTAGAGGAAGAGCGCCTCATCTTCCGCCTAGGAACCCTTCAATCACAAGCGATGAATGCAGATTTCTCCAGCGTTCTCATTTCCCCTCCCCCCACCTTGGAGTCCCAACCCTCGGACTCAGCACTGCCTTCTTGACCAGCAATCTTCTTCCCGACATCTCCGCCCCCCACCCCCTCTCCGGCCTATCACCCTCACCTTAACCACTTTCCACCTATCGCATTCCCAACGCCCTCCCCCAAGTCCCTCCTCCCTACCTTTTATCTTAGCCTGCTTGGCACACCTTCCTCATTCCTGAAGAAGGGCTTATGCCCAAAACGTCGATTCTCCTGCTCCTTGGATGCTGCCTGACCTGCTGTGCTTTTCCAGCAACGCATTTTTCAGCTCTGATGTCCAGCATCTGCAGTCCTCACTTTCTCCAAGATGCTCTGGAAGCCCAGATACCACAATATACAGGGCCAGTATTAGGCCACTTAGCCATAGAATCATAGAGTCATAGAGATGTACAGCACGGAAACAGGCCTTTTGGTCCAACTCGTCCATGCCAATCAGATATCCCAACCCAATCTAGTCCCACCTGCCTGCTCCTGGCCCATATCCCCCCAAACCCTTCCTATTCATATACCCATCCCGATGCCTTTTAAATGTTGCAATTGTACTAGCCTCCACCACTTCATTTGGCAGCTCATTCCATACACGTACCACCCTCTGTATGAAAAGGTTGCCCCTTAGGTCTCTTTTATATCTTTCCCCTCTCACCTTAAACCTATGCCCTTTCATTCTGGACTCCCCCACCCCAGGGAAAGGACTTTGTTTATTTATCCCATCCATGCTCCTCATGATTTTACAAACCGCTATGAGGTCACCCCTCAGCCTCTGACACTCCAGGGAAAACAGTCCTAGCCTATTCAACCTCTGCCTGTAGCTCAAATCCTCCAACCCTCGCAACATGCTTGTAAATCTCTTCTGAACCCCATCAAGTCTGTTCCATCATTTGATTATGGATGATATACTTCTCAATCTCCTTCCCCTACCTTTTCCCTGTAACCCTTGATCTCCTCACTTCATCTTCCAACTGGTGTCACTCAGTGTTGTCAGCCCTGTAGCCCAAGTAGGTAACTTAGGGAGCCTGGAATACATATTTTTCCTTTTTTCGACATAGGTTGCCTTGGAAACATGCCTTCAGACTATATCTAAATTCTCTCAGTGTTCCTTATTAGTATTCCCTGTTATCAGGGTGTCATCTAGGTAATGGCGACCTAAGGTACACCTTGCTAAATGTTCTCCATCATTCACTGAAAAGTTGAATAGGCTGATGACATGCTGAATTGCATATTGGTATTGGGGGCTGCAGATCGGCACAAGCTTTTAAAAGTATTAATTGCAGCATACTTCTGAGAATCAGGGTCTAAAAGCAATTGGAAGTAAGTGTAGCTCATGTCAAATTTCACAAAGATCAAACCTCCTTTGTATAGCTTTGTATACAAATCCTCTAATTGAGGGATTGGGCATCTAACCAACTGTGAAAAACAATTTCACATTTATTTAAAATCTCCCACAAAGGTGAAATGATGCATCAGGTTTCAAAATTAGTATGACCAATGCTGCCCAGTTCACTATTTGGACTGGCTTGAAGATTTCCTCACTTTACAGTCTTGAATTCTGTCTCGAAAGTGCCCATAAAGCAATGACACTGAACATGCCTCCACACTGTAAGTAATCTAATTAATCTAATTAATTAATTAAATCCAGGCATTTAATTAGGACTTCACTCAGGTAGTCATTTTCTAATTGAAAAATGTTGAGCCAATATAACTGAATCTTTTGCAACCAATTTCATTCCATCAAATTTAGGCCCAAGGCTTTCACTACAATCACTGGTAATGGAGCTAGTTATAGTGTCATATAGCTTCCACCACTTCCTCTGGGAGCTCATTCCATACACGCACCACCCCCTGCATGAAAAAGTTGCCCCTCAGGTCCCTTTTATATCTTTCCCCTCTCACCCTAAACCTATGCCCTCTAGTTCTGGATTCACCCAGGGAAAAGACTTTGCCTATTTGTCCTATCCATGTCCCTCATGATTTTATAAACCTCTATGAGGTCACCCCTCAGCCTTCAACACTCCAGTGAAAACAGTCCCAGCCTATTCAGGCTCTCCCTATAGCTCAAATCCTCCAACCCTGGCAACATCCTTGTAAATCTTTTCTGAGCCCTTTCAAGTTTCACAACATGCTTCCTGAATTGCACATAATATTCCAAAAGTGGCCTAACCAATGTCCTGCACAGCCGCAACATGACCTCCCAACTCCTGTACTCAATGCTCTGACTAATAAAGGAAAGCATTACAAACACCTTCTTCACTGTCCTATCTACCTGCATCTCTACTTTCAAGGAGCTATGAACCTGCACTCCAAGGTCTCTTTGTTCAGCAGCACTCCCGAGGACCTTACCATTAAGTGTATAAGTCCTGCTAAGATTTGCTTGCCCAAAATGCAGCACCTTGCATTTACCTAAATTAAGCTCCATCTGCCATTCCTCAGCCAGTTATAATCTGAGGTAACCACCTTCGCTGTCCACTACACCCCATGCACAATAGTGTTAAGTCCTCTCCATTCTATTCCTCATACTACTGCAACAAAACTCCAGTTCTTTGCTCCTGAAACAGGTAGCTCACTATTCTGTCCCATTCTTCAAGGGCTTCCTTGTTATTTAATGTATTTTGAGGCACATCAAAATTCACACCATCTGGATTTGATTCCTCACTCTGTGAAGCAGTAACTAACATCTGTTCCCCTAATTCCTTGTACCTATTAAACTCAGGTTTCAACATATTCACGACATATTCGGTACAGTTCTTTTTTCCATCCAGCATCTTGACCAGATTGTTTACCTGCTTCAACTTTTTCTCAATTTGATAGGTACCACTAAACCTGGCTTTGAAGGGATCTCCTATCACTAGTAACAATACTAAAATACTGGAAAACATATGAATTTTAGATTTTTTATCTGCCACCTACTTCATTCTATACTGTGCCCTCTTCAGGTACGGTTTAGCTAACTCACCTACTCGGTTTAATCTCTCCCTCACCCCAGATACGTAATCCAAGTGTGAGATTTCCTACTGCAGTCCTATCAATTTTTCTTTAGTTAGTTTCAAATACCTTCTCATTTCAAGTCTGAATATTAACACAAAGGAAGTAAACTCAGTAGATTTATTTGGGGCATCTCTAATGGCAAACAATATGAATGGGATACCTTTGTCTCAATCATTCAGGTAATCCTGACAGTACGCTCTTAACTGGCCTTCAGGGTCTCATGCCACTTTTCCAAGGCTCCCTGGGATTCAGGATGGTATGCACTTGATTTAAAGTGCTGTATGCTTAACCTATCCAGGACTTCCTTAGTCCAGCAGTAAAATTAGACCCCTGGTCTGAATGAATCTCCCTGGGCAGTTCATATTGGGTAAAGAAAGCTACCAGCAACTCCACCATCATTTTTGCTGTAACACTCCATAAAAGGGGAACTGCCTCTGGTAGAATCATCCATTATAGTTAGCAAATACTGATTCCCACTTTTAGTTTTCTGTAGGGCACCTACACAATCAATCATAACCCACCTGAAAAGTTCTTTGAATGTGGAAACTGGCCACATTTATTATTGTCTGTGACTTACCTATCATTTGGCACATATGACATGTACAGCAAATTTAAACCACATTTTTATGCAGTCCAGGCCAATAGAAATGCTTTTCTACCTTAGCCTGAGTCTTCCTCACACCTAGACGATCTCCTACTGGAAAGTCATGTGTTATCTGTCTGTATGCTACCGGCAACACAATCTAGTGCACTTTCTCCCATTCACCCTTTGCACTCACCCACTGTGGTCTCCATTTTTGTCTTAGGATTTTATCCTTAAGATATTAACCTTGGGAATACATTCTGATTCCTTCTCTGAGTATGCGTCATATATATCTTTCATTGTCTCATTTTTCTATTGTAAGTCCATTAGCCTTTCAGAATTAAACACGTCTGTCTGACCCTCCACCTGTTCAGGTTTTTCCTGTACCATTACATCAAGCAGGGTGTCAGCTAACTGAATCTCAACCCTTTGTCTTTCTCTTCAATTTTCCTTCTTGCTGTAACTTATGAAATTGGGATCATGTTACTACACAATCTGGAAAAGTTTCAGGTTATTTTTCTTTTAACTCCTCAGTTCCCTGGTTTCCCTTTGGCTTCTCCACCACAATGGGCTTCACTCCCATCTTAGATCCTACAGGTCATTCTCAAGAACAAACTGTATTCCTGGAATTGAAACTTTGTCAATCACTCCCACTGTTGATTTGGTTCTCCAACCTGATCTTACACAGGGGAACATTAGATTTCTGTCCATCCATTCCACAAATGATCACCCTCTTGGGTAACATGTCAGAAAGAGTGCAAATACTTTCATCTCTTACGATTAGAGACTGACCAGATTCTGTATCTCTTAAAATTATAACTTGTTTCGCTTCCCCCGTTCTTCCTGAGTAAACTTTACCCACAGAGGAGAAGTTTCAATAGAGATTGGGCACTAACTCAATACCCAGGCCCTGCCTAGGCTGTTCACTCTTCTGCAGCTCCTTGACCTTCCCTGGACTTTACTACTTCCACTAATACCACTGGCTTAGCCTCTTTTACCACATCTTTTCACCCAGTGACTTTCTTCAACAACCAGCACCGAGACTTTGTGTATCCCACTTTGCAGTTGAAATACCTGAGTCCTTCCACCTCCTTTTCACCCCCTTGGGCTTCTTTTTTCACTTGTGGTAAACTATTCCGAGTGTGATCTACTCTTTGTTTTGTAATGAAGGATCTCCCCTTTTCCCAATTTATATCGCTCACAGGATGAAATTCCTGTCGGAAGTTAAATTTCACTTAATGCACCAATGCGTATTCATCTGCCAACTCTGCCACTATTCTCACTTGTTGAACTTTCTGTTCATCCACATAAGTTCTTATCATCTATGGAAGTGAACTTTTTAACTCCTTCAGCAGAATAATCTCTCTTAGAACCTCACATATCTTGTCTATTTTTAAGGCCCACACCCATCTATGAAAATTGTTATGTTTAATTCTTTCAAACCCAACATATGTCTGACTGGTTCCTTCTTTATGTTTCTGAACTGTATGCTTCTGGTGCCAATTCATAGGAACTCAAAATGACCTTTTTGATATCTGCATCATCTCTTGACCCCTCATCTGACAGCGCTGATATTAATGAAATTAGATTTTGAGCATGGTAAATCATTTGTCTTGCACACACAAGAAGACACAGAAGCACCAGGACCTTGTATACGAGAGACTGCCGGACTACTGCTACACTATATCCAGCTACATAAAGTATGCAATCAACTGGCCACTAGACATGGTCAGTGACGCCCAGCAACCTCAAAGTCTGTTGGAAGTGTGCAGAGTCCTGAAATCTATTGCCCTACATATTGGTCCTCAGCACCAACAGCAAGGCAATAGGAAGTCAGATCACCTTGACTCAGACACGGTGCACCTTCCTCAAAAAGAGGAGTGTCAGTAGGCACCCTAGCAGAGGAAGGACCTTGGAAGTCTCCTTTCAGGACATTCAAGAGGTACTTAAATTAGTTTTACAAGCAGGTAAAGGCCATGACTACTGCACTTTTCAGATCCAGTTTCAAAGTTTTTCTGTCTTGTCAAAAAAACCTGTGCCAACAAAAAATGAATAGTTCCAATACCAAAGCTATAAATGCAGCTAACTGTTAAGTGTGTTGACTTAACAAAACATTAGTAAGAAGCATCTGTTTAAAGAGAAGTGCCAAAAATATAGGCTAATAGTTTATTTTGAAAGTTGTTGTTGAATTGAAAATGATTGAAAATTTTCATTGAGCTACAGAATTATATGACCAAAATGTACTTTAGAATGGTGGCTCAGGTTGGAGAATAAAAACGCTACAGTTGATATACACTCACCTGATATCATGCTCAATAGAAACAGACACAGATGTAATGCAGCCTGCTAACTTGCTAGCAATAGGCTCATTTATTGTAACAATTACGGATTCATTGTGTTTTAAACAATAATAATCTGAAATTACCCAATATTACCACATTAATAATTGCTTAGTTACATTGAACTTAAACATTGTTTCACATCTCCTTTAAATAACGCTTAAGTTATGACATTCTTGGCCACAGCAAATTAAATATTAAACTGAACTCCAACAAAATTCTACAATGAAAATAGTTAAAAAATTACATCAGTAAAACCACTCTGATAGCTCCATGACTAACTCCAGAGATTGCATATCTTAGTCTTGTAGTACATTCTGCACACTTTACGTCCACATATGGCTGTTTACAAGTTTTGTAACTACAATATTTAAGTATTTCATTTTTCTGTTATTACTTATAGGTTGTACAGTATTCAGTATTCTGTTGAAATATGTACAAGTAGAATGTTGATTATCAATAATAGGTTTCAGATAAGGAATATCAATACAAGCAATCTACAAAGCAGTGCCAAAATTAAAAATCCTTAAAAGTACTTCAACTGTATATTTATTTAGTTCCACAAAGGGGTGATGGTACAGCATATTCTTGCTTTATGACAAAATAATCTCACTAAAGCCCTGGAAGAAGACCTGCAGGGTAAGGAAGTATGAGCCAGAAAAGCTACCTTAAGAAGGCGTAGCCCATATGGAAGATTGTACTTTGACTTCTGTTTCTGTCTAAAGCACCAAAAATGTCAACATTTTTTCTTTCCCACAAAGTAGATGTCATCATTCATACATCGTTTGCTGTGAGCTTCAACTCACACGACTCCTACTTAAAATTATTTCAATCAAACCAACTTCCAACTTTATTTATTTATTCAGAACTGAGTTGACAAAGTTATATTGAACTCGAAACATTAACTCGTTCTCTGTAAACAGATGTTGCAGACCAAAGCCACTTAAAATCCTGGGGTGGAATCTTAGAGAAATCTGAGCAATTTGAGATGTGACAGAACTGTATGCTGTAAGACTATAACCAAGAGCAGGGTAGGCGATGGCCTAGTGGTATTATCGCTAGACTATTAATCCAGAAACTTCGTTAATGTTCTGAGGACCTAGGTTCAAATGCTGCAATGGCAGGTGGTGGAATTTGAATTCAACAAGGAAGTCTGGAATTAAGGGTCTTATGGTGACCATGAAACTATTGTCGATTGTCAACAAAAAAGCACCTGGTTCTCTAATGTCCTTAGGGAAGGAAATCTTTCATCTTTCATCTTTCATCTTTACATAGGCTGGCCTATATGTAACTCCAGACCCACAGTAATGTGGTTGACTCTTAACTGCCCTCTGGACAAATATGGATGGGCAATAAATGCTGGTCTAGTCAGACATACACATCCCATGAATGTATTAAAAAAAGTGCAGCAAGAGCCTTCTCGATGTTGTAAGATACCTGTGCCACCATTTATGCTTTTCACAAACAGCATAGCAAGAATAGTGGAGAGTTGACATAGGAACAGGAGTAAGCCATTCAGACCCTCGAGGCTGTTCTGATATTTAATGAGATCATGGCTGATATGTAGCCTAACTCCATAAAGCTGCCTTTGGCACATATCCCATAATACATTTGCTTAACAAAAAATTATGCCCCCTAGTTTTACAATCCTAAGTGGAGATAGTTTACTTTTATCTACCCTGTCTTTTCCTGTTAATATCTTGAAGACTTCAATCAGGTCAACCTTTAAGCTTCTAAATTCTAGAAAAAAAACATGCCTAATTTGTGTCATTTCTCCTCCTAACTTAGTCCCTGGTCAATCCACTAACAGGATGCTTCTGTACTTCAATGCTGCACTGGCAATGAACACAGCAATGCTGCAGCAAGGACACTTTGCACTCAGGGATGCACCCAGCTCATGGACTAAACTCGGTTGCATGTCTGGGCTCTTCAGTTGCTATCACATCATTCACTTATTCTAGCCTATCTGGATGTCGGAGCATGATCACAGCTCCCTGCCTTGCATTGCCTTGCCCTGTTTTTATGTGCTTTGCTTCCTTAGCCCAAGATGCCAGACTCATCTTATTGTTGCCTTGATGCAGACAGAAACAAAGCCAGGAAACTTGTCACAGTTGTCAAATTTCTTCAGTCAAGTCAAGGAAGAATAGACTTTACTCAGAAATTCCCAGAGTGTCAAGTTAGGAGCATGCTTCAATATCAGTTCATATCCCGCTATGAGTCAGGAACATCTCCTCATAAAAGAGTGAGGAATGAAATGAAGAGCAGTACAACATCCATCTTGACTCTTTCTGCCCTATTGAGAGCCGTTTTACTCACAAAATGAGAGGCAGCCAGCTAATACATCTCCTGTAAGTGGGCAACACAGATACTACTTTTTGTGCAGGTGTCCCAAGTGAACGAGAAGGCAGCACAGAGGATGTGCAGTGTTTATAGTATTTGAAGCTGGGATGCATGACTGCAAGTGAGAAAGATGTTACAAACAACCGTAAAAGTACGAGAGTATGGGCCTTGGTGGGAGGTGGGTACAGTAGAAGAGATTGAGTGAAAGTAGGGTATTTGACAGTCTAATAATGATGAAATGGAAAAAGGTATTGACCTTTCTCATATAGTGTTGTACATTCCTGCAAATGGATGAGATTGCTTTAAGCCAGTGGCAACCTTGGACCAAATTGGCAGTGTCTGATGTTGTGGCCTCTGCTCTTGGTCCTGAAGATCCAAGAAGTCCTGCACAGTACCAGCCATCCAGAAGTAATTCTAGGACACAGAACACAAACTTCAGGATCCACATAGGGCAGCTGTAGACTGACAGTGCTTGTCTGACTATACAGCAGGTTTTCAAAGATGGTGTGGGCTCACGAAGTTCCAGTCTTCGGGCAGATATTTGCTGTCGTTCTGATTGTTCTGGGTTTGAGTTGTTCTGGGCATTACATATGGTATGATAGAAACCACATGTGAGAGGCATCATAGAGCTGTGGTAGATAATTAACACGATAAGTTTAGTAAGATGCAGCAAGAAATCAGGCTAGGTTCGTGGTGGTAAATCTTCCAAAAACTCAATGCAACTTGAATTTAGCCAAAAGCCTGCAAAAATTCAGCCCATAATGTTGGTCATTGCCTCATGGACATTTAGTCCAAAAGACTCATGAAAGTTCTGAGGTTTTTTTTAATGCAGGTTTAATGCCTAACTACTTATGGTCAGTATTAAGTCACCAAAATAAAAGGAAAGATAAGGGGGCACCAACACAAATTCTGTTTAAAATAATTAGCGCTTGACAAGTCATCACCAACCAATACCTAAAACATCAAAAACAGGCAGCCATTTTGCAATTTATAGATCTGCCTAATTTCAATGATAATGTACAACAGTTAGTGGGCAGTGATCAAGAGAGGCAACTGGGTACATTTTCATTCTAAGTAAATTACACAAGTATCAAGCATTACAGATTAGGTGAGGTCATATGCTTTTCACATACAGGTTTAAACCTGACACCTTTTTAATCTGGTGGTTCAATGTCACAGCATACACTAAGCCATTGGGAAATTTCTGAAGGTCCAAACCTTAAACCTAGTCTAATAGGTTTAATTTTTAGCATTCGGTTTTAGCCAAACAAGTTCTGATTAAAAACTAGCTAAATTGCATGATTTAACTAATAAAAGTGTGGCTGCAACAGAATTCTTTTACAACTAAGTTTGTGTACTTATCTTATTCTCTGCTTTTCAAGTTGCAGTACTGTACCTCAGAAAAATACGTTCAAGTCAAGGAACTGGCAGCTGCACATAATTTACACAGGCAAACCTTGCTAAAAGATACAATTATTTGTATTTTTGGAAAATCATTAATAAATATTCAGGCTGTCTGTAATCATCAATTCAAGAAAATACCACATAGCGGGTAAAGGATGCTTATCTTCCAATTGCTTTCAATGGACTTATTCAGAGACACTTGACCCATGACCCAACCATTTCCTGTCTGATTGTAGAAGCAAAGTCAAGCACGAGCATGACATGAATTTGAGCTATGCCAGTGGTCATGGTAAGCTTTCGTAAATATTAGCATTAACACTTTACAGAGATCCCACTAAAAAACAGGCCATATTTTACCATAGAATTATAAACTGTACATGTTGTTTTGTGGATGATGTGAATACCAGGCAGTTAAGAAAAATAATTTTGACCCTTTTCTAGAAAAAAAAGTCAAAATCCATAAAATTTCTATAAATCACATGAATTGTTTCAATATTTTAAGTTTTTTTGGCAAAACCCTTTAAAGGAAACTAACACTGAATATATTTTAATGCTCGCAAATTGCTTTCTGTAAAGGGTAATTCAATGAGTTGCTCAAAGATCATCACTTGTTTCTCAATCCTTTAGGTCCGTAATCATGTCAAAGGGATAATGGAATGTGATCTAGAGTTGCAAATCTAGTTTGATTGCACCAAGTAGGAACGATAGGAATTGCTAGATGGATAAAGACAAATGTTCATCTTGTTGAGTTTCTTTAAGCTTGTAGTGGCAAAATACAGCTACAACAGATTTTGAGTCCAATTATAGTAATTAGCTTCTATCAATTAGTTTTCAATGAACCCAAAAACAGGGAAAACACCAATTCCAGAAAACTTTAGAACTATAGTTCTAAAATCAGTTGCTCCTCCTATACACGTTACATTTGTTCTACCTCAAAATATTGTGATATATTTCAGGACAAAAAGCTATTTTCAATCACCAAATTGCAGACAGACGAAAGCATGGGGAATACAGAGAAGCAGAAGAAAAAGCAGGATCATTGTGTGAACCATTTACAAAATGTGCTGAAAAACGTCCTGCAAAGTTCCTTCAAAAGCACTTTCTAAACACACAACCATTTCCATCTAGAAGAACAAGGGTAACAGATACATAAAAACACCACTGAGATAACAAGAGGTCATTATCTCTTACCAAGTCATTCTTTATTTACACATTAACATTCCTTGACTATAGTATCATTATGAGTCAGGCACCAGAGTATCAATATCCCTGACACTCAACCGTGTTTTTGTAAATATATTTATGAGCAATTTTTTTTAACTTTACAAACATATACAATTATTGAAAAATACAATCAATAACAAATATCAGTATAATAAAAAGAAAGAAAAACACAAATTACAATACAACTATTGTCTACTAACTACTAACCTACCCTATAATACAAAACAAATCCTAACACTGCAAAAAAAATAAAGAAATGCAAAAGAAAATCACAAAATACAGAATAGCTATGCTCGGCGCAAAGCTCCCAAACAAAGGAACAGGAGCATTGTATATATACCCATATTAACTCAGGAGACCCCCTCCAGTGCCCAGGGCTTGACAAATCTAACCATCCTGGTTAAATAAACGCCCTAGTTAAGATAACTGACAAATCTATATACAAATAACTCAAGTAGGGCTGCCATGTCTTATAAAAATGTTGTGTGGTGCACCATGTTTGTAAAAAAGTCCAAAGGGAACGTGCTCCATAATTAACTTCTGCCATCCCAGCAAGCCCAGCGGGTTTTCAGACACCCAACTCATCAGAATATTCTTCCGTGCACAATGTGCAAGAATATTAAACGGTTACTTCCCATGCCCGTCTAAAGATGGTAAATTTGGTAGACCGAAGAAGAGAGATATCGGGTCTACTTTGACTTGAATCCTCAATACCCTCCCTATCTCTCCTGTCACAGTGCTCCAATAAACACGGAGCCTGTGGTATGTCCAGAAGCAATGGGTAAGAGTACCTGCACTTATTTTACATTTGGGTCACACTGAAGATACCCCTTTTTCAAACCGTGCCAGATGAGCCCTGTGCAGAACTCTTAACTGCACACGGCATGTCTTATTCCAGATTGAGATCTTTTGAGTATTCACCCATATGTTCTCCCATGTTTCAGAAGAGATCTCCATTCCTAGCTCTTGGTCCCAGACCTCACATAACCGGTTAAAATCCTGCGAGGAACTGCCACCCAGCAAGTGATAGAGGGCACTAACCAAAAGGGTGCTTGTGGAACGTAGCAATAACCTCTCTGTATAGGGCTTGTAGGGCTCAGTGAGAAGTGTAGTCTTCTTCTGGGTGAAATCCCTAACCTGAAAAAAACAGAAAAGATCTCTGCTGGACAACCCATATTTGTGGCTCAGTTGCTCAAAGGACATCATAACCTCCCCTCAAATAAGTCTCCCAAACTAGAACCTCCTCTCGCTGCCCATAGTTTGAACCCTGAGTCAATCATCCCTGGTCGGAACACTGGCATTCCAGCTATAGGTGTAAGTGGCGAAGTCTTGGATAAACAACCCTCACTCTGACACATTCCCCTCCATGCCTTGACTGTACTAATGACAATGGGGTCCGAGCAGTGGTCCATAACTGTCCTCATCTTATCCATGAACAACATGTTAATAAGAGGGCACTTTGCCTGGAAGGCCTCAATTTCCAACCATATTGAGTTTGGATCGTTACCTACCCAATCACAGACAAAGTACAGCAGGGAACTCAATTGATACCTCCTGATGTCTGGGAAATCAATTCCTCCCCCTCCTTAAGGCAACAGCAATTTAATAAGTTTGATGAGGGGCTGCCTACGATGCCAGACAAAGGAACCAAGCCATCACACAAGCTTCCGCAGTGTTGACATGGGAAACATTATAGGGAGTGTACGCATGGGATAAAGCAAACGAGGAACATGATTCATCTTAATGAGAGATAGTTGGCCCAGCCATGAAATTGGAAGAGCCTCCCATCTCTGGAGATCTCCCTAATATTGTCGAGCAAGTGAGCAAAGTTAGTCCGAAATAACAGATCAAACTTGGGGGGTAATAAAAATGCCTAGGTACCGGAACCCCGCCCGTGACCACTGAAAAGGGAACTTAGGGCCACCTTCAACTTCTGGCACATCCTTAAGGTTCCCCAAAGGCATAGCCTCCGATTTTGCAAAGTTAATCTTATATCCTGAAATAGCCCCAAATGAATTGATATATTGTATCAAATGGGGTACGGAGGTCATTGGGTTCAATAAAAAAAGGATGTCATCCACATACAGTGTAATCTTGTGTGCCCTCGATCCCATTTCCAGAGCGGTTATGTGAATGTTCTGACAACTGGCCTCTGCCAGTGGTTCTATCACCAACGTAAACAACAATGCAGAGAGGGGGCAGCCTTGCCAACTACCCCCACCAATCCTACAATTCCTAGACTTCACCCCATTGGTGATGACCACGGCCAGAGGGTGGCAATTTAAAACCTCCATGCACCTAGCAAAGACTCCATCCAAACCAAATTGTTCTAAGACAAAAAAAAATACAGCTATTCCACCCAGTCACATGCTTTCTCTGCATCTAAAGAAATCACCAACCCCTGAATTGATCGTTGCTGACAAGCTTGGACCATATTCAGCAATCTTCTAATATTATTAGAGGACCTATGGCCCCTTATAAAGCCAGTCTGGTCCTCTTTAATAATAAGGGGCAACACCCTTTCCAATCTCAGTGCCAGAATCTTGGACAGAATCTTGAAATCTGAATTAAATCGAGAAATGGGCCTGTATGAGGCACAATCCTCAGGAACCTCCCCTTCTTAAGAATTAAGGAAGTATTAGTTTCTCTCAAAGATGGTGGTAGGCATCCATGCATATAGGAGTGATTGTAGATCTCCAACATCAGCCCTGACAGAATCCCTATAAACTCCTTATAAAACTCACCTGGGAGAACATCTTTCCCATTCTGAAGTTGCCTCGCTGCCTCCTGTATTTCCTGAACTGTCAGGGGGGCATTAAGGAGATAGGCCTGTTCCAAGGTTACCCCTGGGAGGTCCAGGTTCTTAAAAAAGGTCTCCGTTTTGGCCCTCCTGTCCTTGCAATCTTCAGACCTATCCAATTCAGTGTAAAAGCTCTGAAAAGCCTCATTAATCTTTTTAGCATCGTATGTAAGGACCCCGGCACTATCTCTGATTGCAATAATGGATTGGGGAGCATACTTTTTCCTAGTCAGGTACGCTAAATATTTCCGTGGCAAATCCCCATATTCGAACAGCCTTTGTCTAGCAAAAGCAAGTTCTTTATTTGCGTTTTTTGTCAGTATTGAATTCCAGGCAACCCGGAGCGACGTGATATGCTGTAGTTTAATCACCAAAGGCCGCGCAAAATGTGCCGGCTCGGTGGCTTTCAACCACATCTCAAGTATATGCTGCTGTTCCTCCTTCTGTTGTTTCCGACTAGCCAAATAGGAAATAGCTAATCCCCTAGCAAAGGCCTTAGCAGTCTCCCACAGCATGGACGGACTACTAGCCATGTCTGAGTTGATAGTCAAGAATTCCTGAAACTCCTCCAAAAAAAAATTCCACAAATTTGGAATCCTTAAGGAGAAAAGGGTCCAAACGCTAGTGCCGCAAACCTAGCCCTTCACTCTTGGCCTTAACCTCCAAATATTCTGCTGTGTGATCACAAATTGGTATATTCCCAATTTTACAACCCATAAGCAAATCCAGAAGGGCTGAGGGACCCAAAAAAAGGTCAATCCTCATGTGACATTTATATGTGGGTTTGAAAAAAAGGTGAAGTCCCTGCCGGTAGGGTGAAGGCATCTCTAAATATGCACTTGCCCTAACTCCTCGCATTAGTCAACCACCTGCTTGGCCTGCGAAAAAATAGTTGGGGGCCCAGAAGGCATCCTGTCCACTGTCAGATCCAAAAGACAATTAAAATCTTCCCCTATAATAATGTGCCGTGTTCCAAAAGCACTCAACTTAGAGAAAGCACTAATCAAAAATTTGAGGGGATGCGCTGGGGGACAGTAGACATTTAAAATGCCATATTTCTCCCCATGTATCAGGGCTTTAAGTATCACAAACCGTCTCTGCTCACCTTTCACCTGCTCTAATAATGTGAATGGAAGATTTTTCTGGATAAGTACCGCCACTCCCCTTCTTTTAGTAGTAAAGAATGAAAACAGTACCCAGTCATAACCCCCCATTGTAATTTCAGGTGTTCCCCATCATCAACATGGGTTTCCTGCAACAAAGCTATATCAACCCTTTCCCTCTTAAGGCTAGAAAGCACTTTTTTCCTTTTAACAGGCAAATGACTTCCCTTAATGTTCCAGGTGCACCATTTAATAAGGCACTTAGCCATATCCCCTTTCAAAGACCCTTGAATCCCTCAGAGGGAGAACCCTGCTTATAAAGCGCTGAGCATAAGTAAATAAAGACTTAGAGTCGAAGAACTATAGGTACAAAAACTACTCTATCATAACTATAAACAACTATTACTACCAAAAAACTACAAAGAAAACCAACTATAAAACCTTGAATGGAAGACTCTTCCCCCTGCCCAGAAGGGCACTCACCCTCCTTCATAGCTCCTTCAAACCTGGACTGTGCACCAGCCTTAGGCCAGAAAAAAAACAAGGAGATGATCCTTAAATCAACAGAAAAAAGACAAAGTCAGGATGAGCACTCCACCCATCCCTGGCTTCATGTCACCCCTACTTGTGACTAAAAGAGAAGCAGAACAAACAAAAAAAAAGGGAGAGAGACAACAAAGAACATCCACAAAATTTCCCATCAGAAAATACAGTTATTAAAAAAAGGAACAACTTATTCCAAGGTTTTTTCCTCCTTTCCAAAAAGGACATTATTAGGGAGAAAGAAAGGAATTTAAAAAAGGAAGGGAAACATGGGGAAAGATAGAAAAGAGAACAAACATTGACCATATTCTTTAGGCCAATCTGTCTATTTTAAAGTGTCCACAAAGTCTTTAGCTTTATCCGAGGAGTCAAATGTATAAATGAGTCCTCATGGTTGAAATGGAGCACTGCGGGGTATCTCATGTAGTACTGAATACCCAGGTTCCTCAGCCTCTTTTTAACTTCATCGAAGGACTTCCTCTTTTGAATTACAGCTGCAGAGAAATCCTGGAAAAACATGATTTTTGACCCCTTGTACAGAGGTATCTGCGGATCTTTTCACAGGGATCTGGAAGCTTCTATGACTTTTTGCTTGTCCTTATATGAGTGGAAGTGCACTAGGACCGAGCGGGGGCGCTGCACTAGCCCTGACCTGTGCACTGTAACCTGATAAGCCCTTTCAATCTGCAGCCTGCTGGACTCAATGTGAAGGCCCAAAAACTTCGGCAGCCAGCTTTCAAAGAAGCTGACTGGCTGCACACCTTCCTCACCTTCAGGGAGCTCGACAATTCAGAGATTTATCCTCCAACCTCGATTTTCGAGGTTGTTGATATGGTCTTGCAAGGCCCACACCTCACGCTCCAGCACCTGGATCCTACTGGACTACTGGATGAGGATTCCATCGCAGCTTCCAAGGCCTTCATTCGATCCTCCGCCTCCTCCATCCTCTCCCCAAGGCCCTGGATCTCCTGTTCATGCTTCTGCAGCATGGATGCGATAGATGGACCTGGGCACGAATCTCCCCATGGATCTCCTCAATCGCAGCCCCAACTTTCAAGGTAAGTCTCTCCATCACCGCAGCCAATTCCTGTGAGTCTGTCAGGTCCCCAGAGGGTTCAGGAGAGGTTGCTGCTGCTGCAGTCTCTGCTGTGGTAGGTGCTGCCACAGAGTGTCCTCCCTGTTGCTGTTTGCTTGCTCCTTTTCCCTTTGGCATCCTTCCCACTCCCAAATATTAACAAATATGTGTTCTGTAAGATTTTAAACTAATAATTCCACCATGTAAGTTGGCCAGGGATGGCAAAAAAACACCAGTAAGCCTTGGCTGTTAGGCAGAGCTGTCCACAGCAGTTACACAAATTACCGCCATCTTGCGGAGTCCCCAGCACTCAACCATTTTATGTGAGTCAGGGCTCTCTGATTGGACCGGATCAACAATCCCAATCAGAGAACTCATGTTCTATAAGGTTCAGCTGGCTGACCTTTTTATAATCACTACATGCCTCCCTGAGTCCGCAGACACTGGCCAATCTGGTTTGTTTGAGAGTCTCTGGGATGTTTTTGCACCGGTTCACATTCTTTTGACTCAGCGTCTGACACGGGCAGCATGTAATGCACAAATGTCGTCTTGTGCACTAGGTGTGCCTCAGTAGACTTTCCACTCTCTTCCTCCAGTGGAAGAGGTGCTGAGGTGACTGCTTCCGTGGGTTCCATCCCTGTGAAGGACAGACCTCCTGCCCTTCCTGATGAAGGGCTCTTGCCTGAAATGTCAACTTTCCTGCTCCTCAGATGCTGCCTGATCTGCTGTGCTTTTCCAGTATCACTCTAATCTTGACTCTAATCTCCAGCATCTGCAGTACCCACTTCTGCCTAGACCTCCTGCCAGCTTTGCTTATAAATTTTCTGTCTGAGGGATTGGATATTTATCCAGCTGCGAAAAACAGTTTACTGTTTGTTTAAAATCACACCAGCAACAAACTACAATGGTTTCCTGGCCAGGATCCTGAAGAAGATTTTAACCATTTAGTCCAGGCTTGGTTTTATTTTGGGGTTTTGCTCTGGACTGACCTAGAGTCCCTCTGTTCAGATTACATCTTGACTGAGGCTATGCAATTGCCTCAACTTAAGTTGTGTTCCCCAAGCTCAGTTGGACAGGTAATGGTGTCCACTTCCCTTGGAATACCTTGTAACTCACATGCTTGAATTGCTGCAATTTCCAATTATAGGATGTGGTGAAGTCCAGTTGAGCTTCAGCTACCAGGTATTTTTGCATAGTTACATTATTAATTCTGCATACCAGACGATCTCTGAGCTTCTCATTAAGAGTTGAATCAAATTCACAGCCTTCTGCCAGTCCTCTTAGCCTAGTCAAAAACCCTAATATGGATTCTCCTGGTTTTTGAATTGCCAATTAAAAGAGATACTGGCTCAGAATTAGCGGTGGCTGTGGCCATAATATTCCTTAAATATGTCAGTAATTCTTGCAAGGTTTTAGTATCTGATGCCTCAGGGAACGTTAGGGTCCTAATGACAGAAAAGACTACAGCTCCAAAGGCCTTCAGGAGAACTGCTTACAAAATCAGAAATCGCTGAAAAGCTCAGCAGCTTGGGCAGAATCTGTGGAGAAAAAGCAGAATTAATGTTCCGGTTTCAACAACCAGGAGAACTACTTGTTTTTTGTCTGCCCAGAATGCATTCTTTCCACATACTCGTCCAGTCCTCAACAGTAGTATCAAACGAGTCAAGCTTCCCAAACAAGGCATGATATAAGAAACCCCAACTCAAATACAACTGCTATGAGTGCATTTTTTAAAGGATTATGCTTTACTCTTGTCTCCAGAGGCTAGTATCCTATGACCAAGTCTCCCTTTATCTGCACATGAACAGTCCTTGACATGGGGTAAATCCTTCTGCTAATTTAAATCAGATACACAGAAAAGTTCACCTCACCTCATAATATGTTAAAACATGAGTGACAAAGACTTATCAAATCCTACTATTTAAAGAAAAAAATTAACAATATATTCTTTAACTCCAAGAAAAAAAAACATTCAGCAACATTATACTGTATCCTCCTTTGTCTCATCAATTTATCTACCTTCCACCCTACAACACTATACTGATCCGATAAAACTCCTCGATTAAGCTTAACAAAAAAATTCAAATTTCAAAACCAGTCAGCTTTCGGTCTTCCCTTTGTATTTTCCTCTGTAGGTTTTCCTGGGTCTTTTCTTCAGTCTTCTACTTTACAGATTTCATATGAAAAGGTAACGTTCAGAGAGAGGCTCCACAGGCCGTTTGGTGCTCTTTACCATTCTGGCTAACTGTTCAGAATGCCTGATTTTTATTCCCCAAAACATCAGACCACCTCATTGGCTTATGTTATCAAAACAGGAAAGTTCTCATTCGAATGGATTTTGATATCATGGGGCATAATTTAAACTGATTGGCCAAATTCAAATTTGTTGTGTAGCATAACAACTCAGCTCAGCTATTTGTTTCACAACCAAATGTCACATTTTAAAATTTTTCAGCACACTCTGTGCTTTTCTTGGTCAGTGCTAATTTTCACTCTCTTAAAGGTACAGTACACGCCTATCCCTTGATAACACTACCTCAAACAGAGTTAGGCACGAGAGTTTTGATATCCCTGACACTCAACCTTTTTGTGTCAGGAGGGCTCTCTGATTGGATCAGATGAACAACTCCAATCAGGGAACTCATATTCTATGAGGTCCAGCTGGCTGACTTTATTACAATCACTACAACCACCATGTTCAGTTCCCCTCCAAGCCACTCACCATCCTGACTTGAAAATATATTGCCATTCCTTTAGTATTACTGGTTAAAAATCTTGGAACTTTTCTGCCTAACAGCATTAAGGGTCTACCAACAGCACATGGACTGCAATGGTTCAAGAATGTAGCTCACCATCACCTTCTCAAGGCCAAATAGGGATAGGCAATAAATATTGGCCCAACGAGAAAAATACATCTCACAAATGAATTATTAAAAAACTCAGGACAGAAGAAATCACAGTGGGGATAAAAGTCCTATGTACAAGAATCACCCTTTCAAAAGGGAGCAGGATTGGGACAAGTGTCCTTGGAGGTCAGGCTGGTTAAATGCAAAAGGACATAATTGCTAGATGGGAAAATGAGGGAACAAATAAGGTTAGGAAGGAGTGGCACATGGACAAAGTCTGGATTCACATTAAGGATACCATCCATCCTATTGTGTGATTTAGCCACTGTGAAAAATGGGATAGATTTCAACAGAGTTAGCAACTCAATCTGGACATCCAAGAGGCATTGTGGGACATCAGTAGCAGAACTTAATTCCAAGAAAATCCGAACCCTCATAATTGTATGCCAGACAGCATGAATAGTAAGTGATAGACAGAGCTAAGTAATTTTACAACTTCAATCAGATCTAAGATCTAGAATCCTGTCACACCTAATCATGAATGATGATGGACAATTAAACAAACCTAGAGAAGGATCTACAAAATGTTGGGGTAGCATGGTGACTCAGTGATACGCACTACTGCCTAACAGTGTCAGGGATTCCAGCCATGGGTGACTGTATGTGTGGACTTTTCGCATTTTCCCTGTGTCTGCATGGGTTTCCTCCATGTGCTCCAGATTCCTCCCACAAATGTGCTGGTTAGGTGGATTGCTCAATGGTGTCCAGGAATGTGCAGAACAGGTGGATTAGCTGTGGGAAATGTTGGGCTACAGGGAGAGGAGTGGATCTGGGTGGGATGTTGTTCGGAAAGTCAGTGTAGACTCGATGGGCTGAATGGCCTGCTTCCACAATATAGGGTTTCTATATCTCCTCTTAATAAAACAAAATCCCCAACCTCAATGATGAGGAGCTCAACAAATCAGTGTGAAAAGCTACAGCATTTGCATTGAACTTCAGCAAGAAGTATGGAGTGAATGGTCCATCTGAGTTTGCCCCACATGACAGGTGCCAAACTTCAGCCAATTTGATTCACTCCATGTAATATCAAATAATGGCTGAAGACACTGGCTATTGCAAAGGTTTACAGCCCTGTCAAGCTTCCACCCTAAACATATTAAAACAGCCATCCCCTACAGATGAGCCCTACACATAGACAGGATCTGTTCAGATGAGGAGGAACGCGACGGATACCTAAAGGTGCTGAAGGACGCCCTCATAAGAACAGAATACGATGCTCAACTCATCAACTGCCAGTTCCACCGTGCCACAGCGAGAAACCGTAATGACCTCTTTAGGAGGCAGACACGGGATACAACTGACAGGATACCCTTCGTTATCTAGTATTTCCCAGGAGTGGAGAAGCTACGCCATGTTCTTCGCAGCCTGCAACACTTATCGATAAGGATAAGCACCACGCTAAGACCTTCCTATGCCTCCACCTCTCACCTTTAAACAACCGCCAAATCTTAAACAGATCATTTAACTGTCCAGTCTTCAGGCCAACATCAATCTCAACACTGCACAACCTTGTCATGGCAACCATTGCAAGACATGTCAGAATGTCAACATGGAGTGGAATAGATAGAGCCAAATGCCAGAGAGTTTTCCCCAGGGCAGGATTGACTGGTACGAGGAGTCATAGTTTGAAGATATTAGGAGGAAGGTATAAAGGAGACATCAGAGGTAGGTTCTTTACGCAGAGAGTTGTGAATGCATGGAATGTGTTGCCAGCTGTGGTGGTGGAAGCAGAGTCATTAGGGACATTTAAGCGACTGCTGGACATGCTCATGGATGGCAGTGAGTTGAGGGGTGCGTAAGTTAAGTTATTATATTTTAAATTAGGATTAAACCTCAGCACATCGTGGGCCAAAGGGCCTGTAAGTGTAGCGTTGATGATCCGGTGAGAACACACACCGGATCATCAACGCCACACTCACAGGAATCCGATTCACGAGAGAGGAAGAAAAGGACAACCAGCTCCCATTCCTAGACGTGATGGTACTGAGAACACTGAATGGAGAATTCACCACGAAGGTATACAGAAAAGCCACACACACAGACCAAGTCCTGAACTATGAAAACAACCACCCCAACACATACAAACGAAGTTGCATCAGGACATTATTCAAAAGGGCCACAACACACTGCAGCACACCAGAACTACAAAAAGAGGAAGAAGAACACCTATACAAGGTATTCACCAAAAACAGATACCCACGCAATTTCATCAACAGATGCCTAAGGGAAAGACAACAAAATGAGGATATGCCACAACCCAAAGGACCTGCCACACTCCCATACATCAGGAGCATTTCTGAACTGACAGCCAGACTGCTGCGACCACTGGGACTCATAACAGCACACAAACCAACAGCCACTCTCAGACAACAACTTACCAGGACAAAGGACCCGATACACAGCATGAGCAAAACCAACGTAGTGTACAAAATCCCGTGCAAGGACTGCACAAAACACTACTTAGGACAAACAGGAAGACAGCTAACAACCCCCATCCATGAACACCAACTAGCCACGAAACGACACAACCAGCTATCCTTAGTAGCCATACACTCAGATGACAAACAACATGAATTCGATTGGGACAGCACCACTATTATAGGGCAAGCCAAACAGAGAACAGCCAGGGAATTCCTAGAGGCATGGCACTCATCCACAAATTCTATCAACAGACACATCGACCTAGACCCTATATACCAGCCACTGCAGCGGACAGCAACTGACAACAGGAAGCGGCAGATTCAAACCACTATAAATGCCGGAGGAATCAGCACAGAAGCGCTTCACAGGAGGCTCCCAAGCACTGAGGATGTCACCTAGAAAGGGGACGAAACGTTTGCAACAAAAACTCCCAGCTCGGCGAACAGAACCACAACAACGAGCACCCGAGCTACAAATCTTCTCACAAACTTTGAACTACTCACCATATACACAGCAGGTACTCATGTGACTCAGCCAAGGTTGTCTACCTCATAGGCTGCAGGCAAGGATGTCACAAGGCATGGTACATTGATGAGACAAAGCAGACACTATGACAATGGGTAAATGGACACCGCGCAGCAATCACCAGGCACTTCAACGGTCAGGGACATCCGATCTCAGATCTTCGGGTGACCATCCTTGAAGATGGACTTGGGGATACGCAACAATGTGAAGTGGCCAAGCAGAGGCTGATACTCAAGTTCGATACCCAGAAGGAACCTTGGATTCATGTCACACTACAGGTGACCTCACTATACTATACTACACACACACACACACACACACACACACACACATATTCTCTCTCCCCCTCACATGCACGCACACACATATAAATCAATGGGGTGAATTTGCATTTGCAGATACATTCTATTTTATTCAGAAAACACACTATCTGTAGGCAGAGCGGAAAATGTGTTGCTGGAAAAGCGCAGCAGGTCAGGCAGCATCCAAGGAGCAGGAGAATCGACGTTTCGGGCATGAGCTCTTCTTCAGGAATGAGGAAAGTGTGTCCAGCAGGCTAAGATAAAAGGTAGGGAGGAGGGACTTGGGGGAGGGGCGTTGGAAATGGTGGAAGGAGGTCAAGGTGAGATTGAAAGGCCAGAGTGGGGGTGGGGGCGGAGAGGTCAGGAAGAAGATTGCAGGTCAAGAAGATGGTGCTGAGTTCGAGGGATTTGACTGAGACAAGGTGGGGGGGAGGGGAAATGAGGAAACTGGAGAAATCTGAGTTCATCCCTTGTGATTGGAGGGTTCCTAAGCGGAAGATGAGGTGCTCTTCCTCCAGCTGTCGTGTTGCTATGGTCTGGCGATGGAGGAGTCCAAGGACCTGCATGTCCTTGGCGGAGTGGGAAGAGGACTTGAAATGTTGAGCCACGGGGTGGTTGGGTTGGTTGGTCCAGGTGTCCCAGAGGTATTCTCTGAAATGTTCCACAAGTAGGCGGCCTGTCAAATCCCTCGAACTCAGCACTGCCTTCCTAACCTGCAATCTTCTTCCTGACCTCTCCGCCCCCACTCCCACTCCGGCCTATCAACCTCACCTTGACCTCCTTCCACCTATCACATTTTCAACGCCCCTCCCCCAAGTCCCTCCTCCCTACCTTTTATCTTAGCCTGCTGGACACACTTTCCTCATTTCTGAAGATGGGCTCATGTCCAAAATGTCGATTCTCCTGCTTCTTGGATGCTGCCTGACCTGCTGTGCTTTTCCAGCAACACATTTTCAGCTCTGATCTCCAGCATCTGCAGTCCTCACTTTCTCCACTATCTGTAGGCAGTCAATCGATGTGGCATTTTATAAATTCCTACTTTGTTAATAGAACCAGTCTGACTCTAGATTGGAATACATACAGAGTCTAACCTCACACCTTTAATGCATTATTTGAGCTGAGATGTCACCTTTTTTATGATGTGAAGGTGGGTGGACAAAGTTAGAAATCATGCAATACCAGGTTATAGTCCAATAAGTTTATATGGAAGTGCTAGCGTTTGGAGCGCTGCTCCTTCATCAAGTGGTTGTGGAGTCACAACGTCGCATTTTCTGCTCCTCAGATGCTGCCTGACCGACTGTGCTTTTCCAGCACCACACTTTTCGATTCTGATCTCCAGCATCTGCAGTCCTCACTTCTACAAACACTGTCGGGCAGAAATATGTGAGACAAACATGCAGATGTTGAAGTAATAAAGGTAGGCAAATAGTATTTCGGGCCATCATTACGAAGACATTTGAGTGCAGCAAAGCAAATGTCTTGCTGCATTTTTATAGAGTAAAGGTAATATCAGATGAGGAATATTGTGTCCAATTTTGGACTTATAATCTTGCAATAGGATGATAAACCATTTAAGACTGCGAAGGAGGAATGCCTGGATTCAGAAGGTGGTGAATCCTTCGAGTAAAAAAAGTTGTAATAACATTATAACATTTTCCCTAGTATAGACATCAAACTAACAGGTCTGTTGTTCGCCATTCTCCCACCCATATAGAATGAGATTACA
The DNA here is from genome assembly GCF_020745735.1 of Hemiscyllium ocellatum. Classification (NCBI taxonomy): domain Eukaryota; kingdom Metazoa; phylum Chordata; class Chondrichthyes; order Orectolobiformes; family Hemiscylliidae; genus Hemiscyllium; species Hemiscyllium ocellatum. The sequence continues at coordinate 128,122,816 of NC_083404.1, forward strand.
TTTGCTGCTATCTAGTCTGCAGTGAGATTACATTTTTGACTTTCAATCTGAAGGAATCTTTTCAAAACCTGTGGAATTTTGAAGGATCATCACCCACTCTCTCCATAGTTACCACTTTCAAAACTCTTCTATGTAACTCATCTAGTCCAGGCTGAATCCAATTAACTTTTCAAGCAGTGTCTTTATATTAGTCTACAAATCAATTTTACACACCAGAGTAACAAAGAAAGTGGCCATGGAAATAATTGTTGTGATTTTCCAAAGTCTACACATTCTGGAACAATTTTGGAAGGTGGCAAATAAAACATATTGTTTAAAAAAAAGAGGCAGCAATTAAACTGGGAATTACAGACTGGTTCTTCTGACAACAGTGGGAGGGAAACTGCTGGAGGGAGTTTATTATCAAGGATGTGATTACAGGACACTTAGAAAATACTACGGGATTACACAAAGTCAACGCGGCTTGATCAAAGGGAAATAATGCTTGATAAAGTAGAGCTTTTTGAAGGCATAATGAATAAAATATATATAAGGGAGAGTCAGTGGATTTGGTGTTTTTAGATTTTCAGAAAGCTTTTGACAAGGTCGCACATAAGAAATGCGTGTAAAACCAAAGCAAATTCAATTGGCATTGATATACTGGCATGGATTAAAAAATGGTTAGCAGACAGCGAACAGAGCACAGAAATAAAAGTAGGAGCAATGTGTCTTTTTTAGCGTGGAAGGTAGTAACCAGTCAGCTACCACAGGCATCTATTCTTGGACCCCGAATATTCATGTGCTGACAAATTAGGAGACATTGATACACAACGAAACATGGATGCCCTTGTATACCAGTCACTGAAAACAGGCCTGCAGGTACACAAACAGGAAGATATATTATGGGGAGGTCATGACCTAACGGTATTATTGCTAGGCTATTAAACAAGAAACTCTGCTGAAAGTAAGAGAAGACATTTAAAAAAGACATGAGGGGCAAAACTTTTACACCAAGGATGGTTCATGTGTGGAATGAACTCAGTGAGGGAGAAGTGGATGTATGTACAATTAAATGATATTTGGTTAGGTACATGAGTAGAGCCATGGAGATATACAACACGGTAACAGACGCTTTGATCCAACTTGTTCATGATGACCAGATATCCTAACTTGATCTAGTTCCATTTGCCAGCACTTGGCCCATATCCCTTTAAATCCTTCCTAGTCATATACTATCTAGATACCCTTTAAACGTTGTAATTGTACCAGCTTCTACCACTTCCTCTGGCAGCTCATTCCATACAAGCATCACCCTTTGCATGAAAAAGATGTTCTTAGGTCCCTTTTAAATCTTTCCCCTCTTACCGTAAACCTACGTCCTCTAGTTCTTAGCTCTTCCAATCCAGGGAAATGTTTGGAGGGATAGGGCAAGGAACAAGTGGGACAAGTTTAGTTTGTGATTATGTTCAACATGGACTGGTTGGACGGAAGGGTCTGTTTCCATGCTGTATGACTCCATGACTCCATGATGTTCTGGACACGCAGGTTTGAATCTCGCCACAACAGATCATGAAATTTGAATTTAATACAGAAAAGCCCACACCTGGAATACTGTGTGTAATTTTGGCGTTCTTATTTAAGATATACCTGCCAAACAGGGAGTCCAGAAAATATTCAGTAGACTGATTTCTGGGATGACAAGTTTGTCAAATGAATTTGGATGAACTGGACCTGCATTCACTGTAATTTAGAAGAATGAGATGGGACCACAGTGAACAATAAACAATTCTGGCAAGAGTTGACAGATTGGGTGCAGGAGTAATAAAATCGAAAATTTTTGGTTTTCTTCTTAATTGTGGACTAAAGTGGAAAAAAGGAGTACATAAAAAAAAAACAGGGATTATGGAAATAATTACTTCACTTTAAAAACAGTCACTGAACTGGGGAAGCTGTTTGTAGACCCTGAGGTCTGTTTACAAAATGCAATTCAGCCAGCCAAAGGCTACTGTTTCTTTTGTGAGATTGTGACCAGTAGCAACTCTCTAGTGGCTTTCTGAGTTGCTGAACTGTGTGTGTGTGTGTCCTGAAGAAAGTCAGTTCTTTTCTCCCACCTGTTGCTCTAAATTATTGCCTTTAACCAATAAATTAGAGATTAAGATAAAATCACCATGGTCCTACTAGTACATAGGCTGCTCTCTCAATAGACAGAAATGTCTAATGATAGTTTAATCAGAGGGTCACCATGTTTCACGCAAATGGAGAAGTTGAGAAGGACAGAGTCAAAACTGTATTCCTGGAAAAGCACAGCGAGTCAGGCAGCATTCAAGGAGCAGAAGAATCGATGTGTCGGGCATAAGCCCTTCATCAGGAATCAGAGTCGAGAGTGTGTTGCTGAAAAATGACGACAGGTCAGGCAGCATTCCTTTTGAAGGGCTTATGCCCAAAACATCGATTCTTCTGCTCCTCGGATGCTGCCTGGCTTGCTGTGCTTTACCAGCAACACACTCTCGACTCTGATCTCCAGCATCTGCAGTCCTCACTTGCTCCAAGTTGAGAAGGACAACCTTTCATGGTAATGTCAACTGAGAACTTGTGAACTGTGTCTCGTCTGAAAAAGTAAAAGAACCCTGAAAGAAAAGATCAGAGATCTGAAAAACATGCAAAACGAAAGAAACAGCCTATCAAATTCTGAAGACCTGTTATTAAATTGCTCCCCAATGTTTTTCTCCCCTCTCCCTTGACAAATGTTCATGTTTTTCTAAGTCCCTCATTGCCTAAAATGTCTGGGTGGTATTTGGTATCTTCTTCCATGCACATTTCCCTGTTCTGCACTATAAATTCATCTGTCTCAACTTATAATGAACCCACATGTGTCCTAGCTAATCATTTACCTTCTGAGGGGCATGGATAGGATAAATAGACAAAATCTTTTTCCTGGGGTCGGGGAGTCCAGAACTAGGGGGCATAGGTTTAGAGTGAGAGGGGAAAGATATAAGAGACCTAAGGGGCAACTTTTTAACGCAGAGGGTGGTACATGTATGGAATGAGCTGCGAGAGGATGTGGTGGAGGCTGGTACAATTGCAAGAAGAGGCATCTGGATGGATATATGAATTGGAAGGGTTTGGAGGGATATGGGCTGGGTGCTGGCAGGTGGGACTAGATTGGGTTGGGATATCTGGTCGGCATGGACGGGTTGGACCGAAGGGTCTGTTTCCATGATGTACATCTATATGACTCTATGACTCTAATCTTCTCAAATCTGCCTGTATGTTTTCAATTAGCTTGTATTCAGAGACTCTTCTCACTTATTTTTTATTTGGTGAATATGCTTTGCTGGGCTCTAAAGTGCTCCTAATTCTCAGGTTTATCACATTTTCTGGTGCCCTTTCTTTGATCTAATGTAATCTTTAAATTCTTTTGTTTAGTACACTTGATTCCCCTTTCCAATTGGGTGTTTTTGCCTTAGAAGAACATATCTTTTGGAAGCCATGTAGAATTTCCTTAAATACTATACATTTCAATTCAACAAAATCATTTAGTATATTTTCCCAATATTCAATAACCAACTTGTCCATTGTACCTTTAGTAGTTCAGATTTAATTCCTTTATTTCAGAATGAACCATTTCACATTTAAACTTAATATCAAGAACTTCCCAAAGGCTCATTTACAGAATGGTTATTAATGAGATTTTCATTGAACAATTAAAATTAAAACAACCTAATCCCTAGGTCATTTTCCAATTTACTACTCTAGTGACCAATGATATATAGAGACCGATTACATGTAAATTCCAACATATATCCCCCACAGAATTAGTGCTGATTAGGTTTACTCATCTAAATGCAATTGAAATCACCGAATACTTCTGTATTTACATTGAATTTCCTGATAGCTGATCAATTTCTCAACCCCATTCACCTACCTTTTCCCCGTAACTTTTGATCAACTTACGAACCAAGAACATTTCTGTCTTAAATACAGTCAACAGCTTGGCCTCCACAACCTTTTATGGCAATGCGTTCCATAGAACTACCACCCTCTAACTGAAGAAATTCCTCCTCGTCTCAATTCTATAGCATTTTCCCTTCACTCTGAGACAGTGCCGTCTGGTCCTAGCCTCTGCTAATTTTAGAAAAATCTTCACTACGTCCACCTGATCCAGGCCTCTCAGTACTGGCTAAGTTCCAATGTGATTCCCCCTCATCCTTCTAAACTCTATTAAGTACACACCCAGAATCCTCAACCATCCCTCATATGACAAATCCTTCATCAGTGGGATCATTCTTAAAAACCTCCACTGGACAGCTCCAAAGCCAGCACATCCTTCCTTAGATACAGGGCCCAAAACTCTCACAATACTCTAACTACTGTCTCATTAAAGCCTTATAAAGCCTCAGCAATACATCCCTGCTCTTGTATTCTAGCTGCCATGAAATGAATACTAACATTCTTCCTAATCACAAACTGAACCTACATATTAATCTTAAGAGACTCCTGAACTAGGACTCCTAAGTCCCTTTGTGTTTCAGATCTCTGCAGCCTTTCCCAATTTAGAAAGTAGTATACACCTCTATCCTTGCTACCAAAGTCTATGGCTTTGTATTTTCCAACTCCCACTTCTTTGCCTATTTTCCTAGCTTATCGAAGTCCTTCTGCATCCTCCCAGTGTCTTTAACATGATGTACCTTTCCACCTACCTTTGTGTCATCTGCAAACTTAGCAGCAATGCCTCTGTTCCTTCATCCAGGTCATTAATGTACAACGTTATAGTTGAGGTCCTAATACTGACCCCTGCGAAACCCCACTAGTCACTGGCTACCATCATGAAAAAGACCCATTTATTCCTATTCTTTGTTTTCTGCCTGTCAGGAGAAAGTGAGGACTGCAGATGCTGGAAATCAGAGCTGAAAATATGTTGCTGGAAAAGTCAGCCAATACTCTTTCCATGCCAGTACCTTGCCCCTAACACCATGGGCACATTTTTTAGCAGCCTCTATTCTTTGCAGACAGAAACACAACCTGCAATTGTTTCAACTCAACAAAATAGGTAGCAGCTATTCTTTGGTTAATTTCTCAGGGCACTGTCTTGACCAAAGTTAACCTGCCTAGTTTAAAATTTAAATAAAGCTAAGCAGTTAACTATCAGTCACCATCTAACTGGTGACTGTCCAGCAATACTTCTACCAGAATCACCATCCTCATTTCAAACAGTATAAATGGTGTTTCCCTTTACCTTGCCAGTTCTTATAAATTGTCCAACAAAAGGCCTTGCCAAAATGTGTCTTTTTTCAGTAATGCTCAAGTAGTGTGCAACCAACAATCATTTGTGAGATCGAAATCACTAAATTGCTGGAGAATAATGACATCACATTGGAGGTAGCTTGGGAAACTGGCATTGAGGCAGGTGGTTAGCCTTGATCCCACAGATCAGGATTATCAAGAACTCAACTTTCAAAGACTACATATTGTTGTTGATACAATAAATTTACTGAACTGTTTTTCTGTTTGTGCAATGAATATTCCATTAGCTACTTTTCACCAGATATAAATTATGTAAGCCTGATGAACATGAAAGGTTGATGGAGTCACAAAAGTAGGCATATACATGCTATCTTGATCGAATATTAACCACTCCAACTTTACTATCAAAACACGCAGACAAAAACTAATGTTAAACGCTTCATAATTAGAGAGATGCTAAGTGAAGGTGACATTTATTTGTTATCCATTAAACTATAATGAAATACATAATTGTTCATTGATTATTGCAATTTTATGTAAGTTGAACCATATCTATTTTCATTGTGAGTAAAAGACATTGAGGTGTTCGATCACCCAAATGGTGAAGCAAGCTGGATGGACTGAATGGCCTATGTTTCTAAAAGCAGAACAATATTCAACTACATAGTACCGATTTTCCATGGTATAACTTGGTAAATCAATTTTAATTTACTTCTATTTATTTATTTCTTGGAATTAGATTAATTTATGCAATAAGCCCTTTATGGTATAGCTTGCATTTTGTTATCAAAATTACCTTAGTTTTGAATCAAGCAAATCTGTCTTCCTTATATTCATAATGCGAAAGGTTGTCTGAATGTAGTCTGGAGTCCAGGGGGGTTGAGTCAATTGCATAGGCAGGTGCTGAGGAAGGGGATTTGGCTGTAATAGCAAGTTTGCTTCAGGAAGTGGTTGGAGCTTCAGGGCAGAGGAGATGACCTGGGGGGTGCAGTGGGAAAGAAACTCTTTGAGGTCCTTGTGGAGGGAGGAGAAGAACTTCTTCAAGTTGGGCATCCTTGGAGGAGGCTTCACAGTAAGGTTTCAGCAACTATGAGAAAGTAAGGACTGCAGATGCTGGAGAATCAAAAAGGGTGGTGCTGGAAAAGCATAGCAGGTCAGGCAGCATCCAAAGGGCAAGACTTTCGACGTTTCAGGCATAAGCCCTTCAATCAGGAATGTGTCCAAATGTAGTCTGGAGTCCATGAGTCAATTGCATGGGCAGGTGCTGAGGAAGGAGGAATGTCTCCAGTAGCCAGTCTGCTTCAGGACATGGTTGAAGACCTTCAGGGTAGAGGATGATTACAGTGGTGCTGGAAAAACACAGCAGGTCAGGCAACATCGGAGGAGCAGGAAAATCGACGTTTCAGGCAAAAGCCCTTCATCAGGACTCTAATCTTGACTCTAATCTGCAGTACCCACTTTCGTATTCAGGGTAGAGGTGGTGACCTGGGGTGGGGGGGAGGGGGGGGGGGTTCAGTGGGAGAGAGACTCGCTGAGGTCCTTATGGAGGGAGGAGGAGAACTTCTTCAAGCTGGATATTCTTGTAAGAGGCTTCACTGTGAGATTTTCAGCAACTAGGAAAAAGTGAGGACTGCCGATGCTGAAGAGACAGAGTTGAAAAGGATGGTGCTGGAAAAACACAGCTGGTCAGGCAGCATCCAAGGGGCAAAAAAATTGATGTTTTTCTGATGACAGGCTTATGCCAGAAACATCAACTCTCCTGCCCCTCAGATGCTGCCTGACCTGCTGTGCTTTTCCAGTGCCACCATTTTTGACCCTGATTCTCCAACATCTGCAATACTCACTTTCTCCTAAATTCATAATATGCTGCCCCGTGGAGGAGTACAAGTCAGTCCATGGTTGAGACTTAGAATTGCTTATGTTGTCATCCTCAAAACTGTACTGTATGAAATAATACTGTAAATGATATAGCTCAAAGCTTAATGAGACAATGAGCCTTTGAAATATAATGCTAGTACTACCTAATCTGCATCAACTGGCAGCAATGTGTCTTTACCTCACTGGTAATTTACAGTCATAGTCATTAACCCACTAGACTGCACAAAAGAGGTGCATAGCCTTAACATTAAATGCCTGTTCTGAAAGCCACTTGATTAGCAACATGACTGAACATATGTTGTCACAAACTCAAGTCCAAATAGCCGATTCAGACTATTTGAGTCGTAGGCCTCAGTCTCTCGGTGGACCACGTGACGGCTGTTTGGTAAGTTCCAGTAGTGTCGTTTGTTTAACAGTTAAAAATTTAAAGTTTTTTTTTAAAAAAGCGCTTAGCAGACCCGGAAGCTAGTGTCGCGCTAGGTTACCTGGGTAGGGTTTTTTCCTTATTTAAACGCGCAGGCGAGTAACCCGAGGCACTACACGAGTAGTGCCTCCCACCCGTCCTCCTCCTCTAACCTTATAATAAGACCAGTTGTGACTAGCAGGTAAGTGCTGCATTTTGCTTGTTTGTTTCTTTAGATTTAGTTGTTTTTTTTTAAAAAAGAAAGCTTACTTTTTAGAGGGATGGCAGTGCAGACAGTGCAATGTTCCTCTTGCAACATGTATGAGGTGAGGGAAGCCATTAGCGTCCCTGCTGATTACACTTGCAAGAAGTGCACCCATCTCCAGCTCCTCCAAGCCCGTGTTAGGGAACTGGAGCTGGAGTTGGATGAACTGCGGATCATTCGGGAGGCAGAGGAGGTCATAGATCGGAGCTTTAGGGAAGTAGTTACTCCGAAAGTTTTAGACAGATGGGTGACAGTGAGGGGGAGTGGGAGGAAGCAGCCAGTGCAGGGACCCCCTGCGGTCATTCCCCTCAAGAACAAGTATACCGTTTTGGATACTTGTGGGGGGGATGACTTACCAGGGGCAAGCAACGAGGTTCAGGCCTCTGGCACGGAGCCTGGCCCCGTTGCTCAGAAGGGAAGGGTGGAGAAAGGTAGAGCGATAGTTCTTGGGGACTCAATAGTGAGGGGTACAGATAGGCGGTTTTGTGGGGGCGACAGAGACTCACGATTGGTATGTTGCCTCCCAGGTGCAAGGGTACGTGATGTCTCTGATCGTGTTTTCCGGGTCCTTAAGGGGGAGGGGGAGCAGCCCCAGATCGTGGTCCACGTTGGCACCAACGATATAGGTAGGAAGAGGGGTGAGGATGTCAGGCAGGCTTTCAGGGAGCTAGGTTGGAAGCTCAGAGTTAGAACAAACAGAGTTGTTGTCTCTGATTTGTTACCCGTGCCACGTGATAGAGAGTCGAGGAACAGGGAGAGAGGGCAGTTAAACGCGTGGCTACAGGGATGGTGCAGGAGGGAGGGATTCCGGTTTCTGGACAACTGGGGTTCTTTCTGGGGAAGGTGGGACCTCTATAAAAAGGATGGTCTACACCTGAACCTGAGGGGCACCAGTATCCTTGGGGGGAGGTTTGCTAGTGCTCTTTGGGAGGGTTTAAACTAACTCTGCCGGGGCATGGGAACCTGGACTGTAGCTTTAGGGTACAGGACCTTGAGTGTAGGGAGGTTATGAACAAGGCAGCAATCTCGAAGGAGGGTGCCTGTAAACAGAAGGGTGGCTTGAAGTGTGTATACTTCAATGCCAGAAGTATAAGAAATAAGGTAGGTGAACTTGCAGCGTGGGTTGGTACCTGGGACTTCGATGTTGTGGCCATTACAGAGACGTGGGTAGAACAGGGGCAAGAATGGCTGTTGCAGGTTCCAGGGTTTAAATGTTTTAGTAGGGTCAGAGATGGGGGTAAAAGAGGGGGAGGTGTGGCATTACTTGTCAAGGATAGTATTACAGCGGTGGAAAGGACGATGGAGGAAGACTTGCCATCTGAGGTAGTTTGGGCTGAGGTTAGAAATAGGAAAGGTGAGGTCACCCTGTTAGGTGTTTTCTACAGGCCCCCTAATAGTCCGAGAGAAGTAGAGGATAGTATTGCGAGGATGATTCAGGAGAAGAGTGAAAGTAGCAGGGTGGTTGTTATGGGGGACTTTAACTTCCCAGATATTGACTGGGAAAGCTATAGCTCGAGGTCGTTAGATGGGTTGGTGTTTGTCCAATGTGTGCAGGAGGGTTTCCTGACACAATATGTAGACAGGCCAACAAGAGGTGAGGCTATACTGGATTTGGTTCTAGGTAATGAACCAGGCCAGGTGTTAGACTTGGAGGTAGGTGAGCACTTTGGGGACAGTGACCACAACTCGGTGACTTTTACTTTAGTGATGGAGAGAGATAAGTGTGCACTGCAGGGCAAGAGTTATAGCTGGGGGCAGGGAAATTATGATGCGGTGAGGCATGACTTAGGATGTGTGGATTGGAAAAACAGGCTTCAAGAGAAGAATACTAATGATATGTGGAGATTGTTCAAGGAACAGCTACTGAGTGTCCTTGATAAGTATGTACCAGTCAGGCATGGAGTTAAGGGTCTTGTGAGGGAGCCGTGGTTTAATAAGGAATTGGAATCCCTTGTGAAAGGGAAGAAGGCGGCATATGTAAAGATGAGGCGTGAAGGTTCAGTTGGGGCGATTGAGAGTTATAAGGTAGCCAGGAAGGATCTAAAGAGAGAGCTAAGAGCAGCGAGAAGGGGACATGAAAAGTCCTTAGCTGGTAGGATTAGGGAAAATCCAAAGGCTTTCTATAGGTATGTCAGGAATAAAAGGATGACTAGGGTAGGTATCGGTCCAGTCAAGGAAAGTAGTGGGAAGTTGTGCGTGGAGGCGGAGGAGATTGGAGAGACACTAAATCAATACTTTTCGTCAGTATTCACTCAGGAACAGGACACTGTTGCTGGTGTGAATATTGAGTCACAAGTGATTAGAATGGATGGCATTGAAGTATGTAGGGAAGAGGTTTTGGGAATACTGGAAAGGATGAAAATAGATAAGTCTCCTGGGCCTGATGGCATTTATCCTAGGATCCTCTGGGAAGCTAGGGAGGAGATAGCAGAGCCATTGGCCTTGATTTTTATGTTGTCACTGTCAACGGGAATAGTACCAGAAGACTGGAGGATGGCGAATGTGGTCCCCTTGTTCAAGAAGGGGAGTAGGGATAGCCCGAGTAACTATAGGCCAGTGAGTCTGACTTCTGTGGTGGGCAAAGTCTTAGAGAGAATTGTAAGGGATAAGATTTATGAACATCTGGATAGGAATAACGTGATCAAGGATAGTCAGCATGGTTTTGTGAAGGGCAGATCGTGCCTCACAAACCTTATTGAGTTCTTTGAGCAGGTGACTAAGGAGGTGGACGAGGGTAAAGCAGTAGATGTTGTGTATATGGATTTTAGTAAGGCATTCGATAAGGTACCCCATGGTAGGCTAATGCAAAAACTACGGAGGTATGGCATTGAGGGTGCATTAGAGGTTTGGATTAGAAATTGGCTGGCTGGAAGGAGACAGAGGGTAGTAGTTGATGGTATAGGTTCATCTTGGAGTGCAGTTACTAGCGGTGTACCTCAAGGATCTGTTTTGGGACCATTGCTTTTTGTTATCTTTATAAATGATCTAGAGGAGGGGCTTGAAAGCTGGGTGAGTAAGTTTGCGGATGACACAAAAGTCGGTGGAGTTGTGGATAGTGAGGAAGGATGTGGCAGGTTACAGCGGGATATAGACAAGTTGCAAAGCTGGGCAGAAAGGTGGCAAATGGAATTCAATGTAGCTAAGTGTGAAGTCATTCACTTTGGTAGGAGTAACAAGAAGATGGATTACTGGGCTAATGGTAGGCTACTTGGTAGTGTGGATGAGCAGAGGGATCTTGGTGTCCATGTACACAGATCTCTGAAAGTTGCCACCCAGGTAAATAGTGCTGTGAGGAAGGCATATGGTGTACTGGGCTTTATTGGCAGAGGAATTGAGTTCCGGAGACCTGAGGTCATGTTGCAGTTGTATAAGACTCTGGTACGGCCTCATCTGGAGTATTGTGTGCAGTTTTGGTCGCCATACTATAGAAAGGATGTGGAGGCATTGGAACGAGTGCAGAGGAGGTTTACCAGGATGTTGCCTGGTATGGTAGGAAAATCGTATGAGGAAAGACTGAGGCACTTGGGGCTGTTCTCATTGGAGAAAAGAAGGTTTAGGGGAGATTTGATAGAGGTGTACAAGATGATTAGGGGTTTAGATAGGGTAGACACTGAGAACCTTTTACCGCTAATGGAGTCAGCTGTTACAAGGGGACACAGCTTTAAATTAAGGGGTGGAAGGTATAGGACAGATGTTAGGGGTAGATTCTTTACACAGCGGGTTGTGAGTTCATGGAATGCCCTGCCAGTAGCAGTGGTGAACTCTCCCTCTTTATGGTCATTTAAGCGGGCATTGGATAGGCATTTGGAAGTTATTGGGCTAGTGTAGGTTAGGTAGGATTCGGTCGGCGCAACATTGAGGGCCGAAGGGCCTGTACTGCGCTGTATTTTTCTATGTTCTATGTTCTATGTGCCCTAAACGTCGATGTTCTTGCTCCTCAGATGCTGCCTGACCAGCTGTGCTTTTCCAGCACCACTCTTATCTAAACTCAAGTCCAATGCAACAATAGTGACAATGTGGAATTGAATTGACAAATTTTGAAATCACATGAAATATCTGAACTTAACCACAGGAACTACAGCTGAAAGATTTAGAGGGAGTCTAATCAGTTGTGACTGAAATTTTAATACCGCAATATATCTCAATGACCAAACCTGCAGCATCTGTGGCGAGAATCTGAGAAAAACTGAGCTTTTCAGGTTTTGTTTCTGATTTCCAGCATTCGCAGTTCTTTCAGCTTTTATTAAAAACTTACATTTACAAATGTAGAGTTTGATTCCTTCGTATTTTAATTAGTGTTGGAGATTTTTCAAAAATTAGAAATGAAGAGCAAAACTTGTAAGGCCCTTGAAGGATTTGGGCTATAGCAGGAAATCTGGAAGAAACACCTGAGAAGCCCAGCAAGGCCCTTCTCAAGCAGCGAGCTGTATTTTCCAAAAAGGTTTTGGATATCAAGTTGAGATACTCACTAAGCAGTGATGTGTCACCTATTATCAGGTATTATTGCTTGTTACGAGCATTAACTGCACATCTCACCTTATTATATGCAGTTTCCTACCTACCAGAAGGAAATTAGATGCTGAGAATTCCCTACATGCAGATCAGAGCAGACACCTAGTCATTCCAACTTGCTGCTTTCTCCTTTTTGGCTACCAGAATCTCTGGACCTTCACAATACCTGTGTAATCACTTAAAGCTATAATTTGTGGTGTAACGGCAACTACCATTTAAATGCTGTTGCAAGGAAATTTTGCATGTAAGTTTCCATCTCTCAGATTGGACCAGATTGCATCTCAGCCTGTTCACCTGATCACTTAACTCTCACTCACTTCGAACCTGCCTGGATACACTCAGCATACTTGCTTTGCCTTCGTGTGGTTTGGCTCTCTCTCCAGCCAGAATGATCAGACTCATGTAACTTTGTGTTCCTTGCTGTTTGGCACAAACATCAAAGCTTGTCATGATCATCAGCAGGCCTCAACCAAGATAAAGAAGACAGCCTTCAATCAGGGGTGCAGCAAAGTAAGTCAAGAACAGCCTTTGGTAGCAATGCAGAAGCTGTTAGTGTTAGTGCTGGTGCTGCTGTGGGAATGGTGAATTGTCCCGAATGATGAATTGTCCCGAATGAATAGTTTGCACAGAAACTATGCAGGGTTAGTAGGGTGGAGAGTTGGCATGGGTGACAGCAAGTGAGGAAAAATGTTGCATGTAATAGTGAGAGTTATAGAGCATTGAGTCTTACTGGGATGCGGGTGTTATAGGGTGTTATGGGAGTGTGAGGTAGCAGAGGGAACATGAGAGTACTTCCATTTTCCAGAGCAGAGAAGGTCACTGACATTCTTCTTTCACAGCTAGGCATTCCTTCAGACTATGGACACCCAACTGACCCAGTGGCAACCACAGACTAGGTTGCCAGGGTCTGATGTCATGGCCTCATTTGCTGGCACGGGGTGGGCGGGAATAGACATTCCAACTCTGCACCATCCCATTCACCAGGAACTCCAGGTATCTGTCCACAAAGTATGGCATCAATTTCCCCTTCTCTGGCACGTTTGTGTCATTATGATCCAGAGCAACTCCTGACTGATAGTGCTTGTCCAAATATGAAACAGCTTTTTAAAGATGGCGCTTGCACAGAGATGCTGGTCTATTCCAGATTATCCTGGCATTGGGAAATTCTTTCAGACACCTCACAACAACTATGAGGAGCATAATAAGGGTGGAGTAGGATGCTAGAAACATGAGTATGGAGTGATACAGTGAGAAAATGTGTTAGGCTGCAAGGAGAGAAACCCTCTGTGAAATTTGACAAAATTGTCACTTAGCTAAAAAATGTAAGATTCAGTCCCAGGTACCCTTTTATATGTTTCTTTTTGCCTCTTTTATTACACAGTCTTTTAAACAAATCTATTTTTCTCACAGAGTCATAGGAATCTATAGTAAAGGTCCTTTGGCCCATCACAAACAACCAATTAAAAATAGCCACCAAACTATTCTAATCCCATTTTCCAGCACTTGGTCCATGTCCTTGTATGCCTTGGCATCACAAGTGTATCTTGACATCAAATGTTATGAAGGTTTTTGCCTCTACCATCCAGACAGGTGATGAGTTTCAGAATCCCCCTCTGGATGAAAAAGCTTTCCCCCATATCTCCTTATAAATCTTCGCCTTACCTTAAACCTATGCGAAGGGCTTTTGCCCGAAATATCGATCTTCCCTGCTCCTCAGATGCTGCCTGACCTGCTGTGACCAGCACCACTCTAATCTAGACTTAAACCTATGACCCTGGTCACTGATACCTCCATCAAGGAGAAAAGTTTCTTCCTATCTATCCTAATCCTACATATATCGACTATGTCCCCTCTCAATCTCCTCCGCTCTAAGAGAAATAATCCCAGTCTGTCATATCTCTTCATAACATGACACTCTCAAGCCCATGCAATGTCCTGGTAAATCTCCACTTCACCCTTTCTAGTCACATCCCTCCTAACATGTCAACTCTAGAACTGCAGTCACAATACTCTACCTGTGGCCTAACCAATGTTTTACAAAGTTCCAGTATAACCTCTCTGCTCCTAAACTCTATGCCACCACTAACAAAGGCAAGTATAAGTATATCTTTTGCCATTTTAACCACTTCATTCAACTGTTTGGATACCTCATTGTGCACATATACAAACTCTCGCTGATCCTTGGTGCTTCCCACGGTCCTACTGTTCGTTATCTCCATGTTTATTTTTGGAACACAATGGTAAATTTAAGCAATTATTCTAGTTCGTATTTCTCAGTTTAGACTCTGCTAAGGTAAGTTTTACCCAATTTGGTGTGAGTAACTCACAACATCAGGTGAAACGCTGAATTTATACTCCACCCAGTATTTCTCATTGACCTCAAATGGAGAATACAATTGGCTATACTGTGTACCCAACAATGAATATCATCAGTGTGTTGATTGATGGATCTGTTAAGAGTACTGCTATTAAATGCTCCTATTATTTCATTTGTTTCCATGGGTTTCCTATCTGGCAATTTAGATTAAAATTATGTCCATTATGTCACAATGTGAATTTTTCAATTTCATTTTTTTGAAGAAACATACTGGAGTCTGTCCTGTCCATTAGATTCCCAAATCCTGTTAGGGTTGCTGCACTGAAATAACTCTCAAATTAGTTGTGAGCCATGATCAGTTTGCATCTGTTTTAAATAGAATGACAAATACGAAGTGTATTTTTATTGTTGACCTCGAAATCATAGCCTATATTTTTTGGTATATTTGGAAATATTATGTACAGTTAGTTATAAATTTATTTGCTTTGATAATTGCTCAGACCAAATATCATTCTTATTTTACAATGGTGGGGTTTAATGCAATATCAATGTTGACTTGGGTTTGCTGATGGTTTTTGAATCCTACTTAGATATAAAGACTGATTTGATAAGAACACAAATATACAAACTCATAATCTTTCAACAGGCAACATTTAAAACCTGATGATAAAATCCACAGAAAAGAGGCTTGTCCACCAGACAGTCAACTGGAGGATTCAAAGAGCCCAAAATTCGAAGAACACAGTTTGAAGAAAAAATTGTGGACAGAGAGCTAATGAATAGCAGTAGGAGTAGGCCATTCAGCCCCACACATCTGCCTCTTTCCTCAAAACACTGTTTGTACTAGCTTATCACAGATCTCGATATATCTTCCAATCTATAGAAACTGTTCCAGAGTCTGTAGGATCTTGTGAGATCACCACCGATGCATCCCTATTTCAAGGATGTAGATCAAGCAAGTCCTCAAGATTTCTAATTTCCTTTAGCTCCTTATTCTCACTAGATCCTTTGTTGCCCAATATTTTTGGGATGTTTTCTGTCCTTTTTTGTTAACCTAAGTATATATTTAATTGCTTAGAGTCCAAAAAAAACTGTAGATGATGGAATCCGAAGTTGACAAACAGGAGGCTGGAAGAATACAGCAAGCTAGATATCATCAGGTAGAGAAATTAATGGTTCGGGTATTTAACCCTTATTCAGGACTAGGTGTGGGGTTGGGGAAGCTGCAGATAAAGAGAGAAGAGAGGAGGGGATGGGGTGATGTGAGGGTATGAGAAGATACAGATAAAGTGGGGGGGGAAGAGGTGGGAGGGCATGGGTGGGGACAATAGTGGAATGGTAAGGTTGTGATAGGTGTACACAACTAGTGGGTATGACCTGATTGGTCGATGGGAGGGATGAATCTGGTGGGTAGCTGGAAGGAAGAGTCAATAGGTGGAATGGAAAGGAGAAGGCAGGGCTGGAAGGGGAGCTGGGGGATGGGTGGGAAGGTTATTTGAAGTGGAGTTCTCTAGTGTTAAATTGTCTGGGCTGGAGACTGTCCAGTTATAAGACATTGTTCCTCCAATTTTCTGTCTGATTCACTGAGACAATGGATGAGACCAAGGATGGACATGTCAGAGGAGGAGTGGGAGGAGTGAATTGAAATAGGCAGTGACTGAGACGTCAAGCTGGCACTTCAGGCCAGGCAAAGATGCTTGGTGAAGCGGTCACCTAGTCCATGTTTGGTCTCAACAATATGGAGAAGACCACATCAGGACCACCGGATAGAGTAGACTAGGTTGGAGGAGATGCAAGTCTCACCTGGAAGGACTGTTTGGGGCTCTGGATGGAGGTGAGGGAAGTGATGTAAGGTCAGGTGTTGCACCTTTTTCGGTTACAGGAGAAGTTACTGGGGTGGTTGGAGGATTAGGTGGGGAGTGTGGAGCAAACCAAGGAGTGCCGAAGTGAATGATCCTTGTGGAAGGCAGAGAGTGGTGGAGTAGGGAAGATGTTCTGGGTGGTAAAGTCTAACTGGAGTGGTGGAAGTATTTGAGGATGATACGTTGGATGTGGAGGCTAGTGGGGTGGAAAGTGAGCACAAGGGGAACCCTATCTTTATTATGTTTGTGGCCGGGAGGAGATTTAGAGCAGTGGAGTGGGTATTGGAGGTGGTGTGGAGAAGAGCTGTCTGGATGACAGAGAATGGAACAAAACACTGCTTGAAATAGGAGGTCATCTGGAATGTTTGGGCTTGGAACACCTCCTCGTCAGAGCAGACAGGAATTGGGAAAACAGGATGGTGTTTTTGCAGGATACAGGGTGGGAGGAGGTGTAGTCCAGGTAGCTGTGGGTTTACAGTGAATGTCAGTCTGTAAACTATCACTGGAGATGGAAATGGAGAGATCAAGAAAGGGGAGGGAGGTGTCCAAGATAGACCAAGTAAATTTGAGAATGGGGTGGAAGTTGTTTGTGAAGTCTAGGTGCAGAATGCAGCATTGATGCAATCATTGATGTAACAGTGGAAGAGTTGGGAACAGTACCAATGTATGTACTGAAGAAGGATTGTTTGACATAACTGACAAAGCATATCTAGGGCCCATGCGAGTGCCCATGGCCACACCCTGGATTTGGAGAAAGTGGGAAGAATTGAAGGAACGTTATTGAGGGTGAGGACTAGTTCAGCGAGGTGGAGGAGAGTACTGGTAGTTGGTAGGGCAGGGGAACTGGATGGGTGTGTTGGATGAAAAACTTAGAGCCTGCAGGCCTTGTCCTCATTTTTCACCCTACCAACCTCCGCATCCAATGTACCATCTTCAAATACTTCCGCCAATTCCAATTAGACCCTACCACCCTGAATATCTTTCCCTACCCATTCCTCTCTGCCTTCCGCAAGGATCATTCCCTTCACCAATCCTTGGTTCGTACCACATTCCCCACTAACCCACCCCCACCTTCCGGATCTTCCTCGGAACCAAACAAGACGCAACACCTGCCCGTACACTTCTCTCACGTCCATCCAGGGTCCGAAACAGTCCTTCCAGTGTCAGAGATTCATCCACATCTTCCCAACCTAGTCTACTGTATCCAATGCTCCCAATGTGGTCCTCTATACATCGGTGAAACCAAACGTAGACTAGGTGACCATTTAACTAAACATCTTCACCTAGCCTGAAATGGATAGCCTGACTTCCCAGGCACCGCTCATTTTAATTTCTCTTCCCACTCCCTCTCCAGCATGTCCATCATCAGCCTTCTCCATTGCCACAGTGAGTCAGAATGCAAATTGGAGGAACAATACCTACAGACCAGAGGACCTAACATTGATTATCTACTTTCAAATAACCTTCCCACCCATCGCCCAGCTCCTTTTCCAGCCCTGCCTCCTCCCTTCCATTTCACCTACCAACCCTTTCGTCCAACCGGATTCATCCCTCCCATCAACCAACTTGGTTGTACCCACTACCTGTACCCACCTATCACTATCTTATCATTCCGCCACTTTCCTCACCTATGGCCCCCAACCCCCCCCCCCCCCCCCTCCTCATTTTACCTGTATCTTCTCATACCCTCACATCTAGTCCTAAAAAATGGTTTGTACCTGAAACATTGACTTCTCCATCTCCTGGTGCTGCCTGGCTTGTTGTGTTCTTCCAGCCTCCTATATATTTAGTAGGTCTGCCACATCTTTGTTCCCATCTTAAATTCCCCATAACTGACTGTAAGCTGAATACAATGAATGACAGGGAGCCCATCACCTGTCTTGGCTCTTCCTGTCCACTTTGCTTCAGGAGTAACAGAGGTAATGGGAGATTCAAGTGGATGGCACAGCTATTACTTTAGTGCTGGTGGAGACATGTCCAAGTGAGTAAGTAGGCAGTGCAGAAGGCAGTTGGATGTGAGACATTTGGACTGGAAATAACTGTGTTGAACTTAAATAAAGAGAATTACAATGAAATGAGCTTAGAGTGAGCTAAAGTAGATTCACCAATTTCAAAACCTCATTTTCTACCCGGTCAGCCTACAGCCTGGGAGGGCTCAACATTGAGTTCTTGAATTTCAAATAACCTCCCTTCCCATTCCCTGACTCCTTCTCATCCCCTCCCCATCCCTTCCACTCCTCCCAGCCACCTACTGGATTCATTACTCCCATTGACCAACCAGGTACCCTCTGCCTGTCTTCACCTATGAGAAAGTGAGAACTGCAGATGCTGGAGATCAGAGCTGAAAAATGTGTTGCAGGAAAAGCGCAGCAGGTCAGGGAGCATCCAAGGAGTAGGAGAATCGACGTTTTGGGCATAAGCCCTTCTTCAGGAATGAGGAGTGTGTGCCAAGCAGGCTAAGATAAAAGATAGCATGTCCTTGGCGGAGTGGGAGTTAAAGTGTTCAGCCACGGGGCGGTTGGGTTGGTTGGTGCAGGTGTCCCAGAGATGTTCCCTAACACGTTCCGCAAATAGACGGCCTGTTTCTCCAATGTAGAGGAGGCCACATCAGGTGCAGCGGATGCAGTAAATGATGTGTGTGGAGGTGCAGGTGAAAATGTGATGGATATGGAAGGATCCCTTGGGGCCTTGGAGGGAAGTGAGGGGGGAGGTGAGGGCGCAAGTTTTGCATTTCTTGCGGTTGCAGGGGAAGGTGCTGGGATTGGAGGTTGGGTTGGTGGGGGGTGTGTGGACCTGATGAGGGAGTTGCGGAGGGAGTGGTCCTTGGCCTCCTCCATCGCCAGACCATGGCAACACGACATCTGGAGGAGGAGCGCCTCAACTTCTGCCTAGGAACCCTCCAACCCCAAGGGATGAAAGCAGATTTCTCCAGCTTTCTCATTTTCCGTCCCCCTTCACCTTATCTCAGTCCCAACCCTCGGACTCAGCACCGCCTTCTTGACCTGCAATCTTCTCCCCGACCTCTCCGCCCCCACCCCCTCTCCGCCCTATCACCCTCACCTTAACCTCCTTCCACCTATCGCATTCCCAACACCCCTCCCTCAAGTCCCTCCTCCCTACCTTTTATCTTAGCCTGCTTGGTACACCCTCCTCATTCTCGAAGGACTTGTGCCAGAAAAGTTGATTCTCCTGCTCCTTGGATGCTACCTGACCTGCTGCGCTTTTCCAGCAACACATTTTCCAGCTCTGTCTTCACCTATTCCCACTTCACCACCCTGCCCTCACGACCCGCTTTATGTGTGGCTCCCCCTACATCCACTCCCAGGCCCAAAGAAGGGTACACCCAAAACATCAACTTCTCCACCTCCTGATGCTGCCTAGCCTGCTGTGTTCTTCCAGCCTCCTGCCTGTCTACTTTGGATCCAGCAACTGCAGTTCTTTTGTCTCTAACTGAAGTTGATACATTATCAGGAAAGTCAGTAAGCAAGCGGTGGTAGATATGTAAAGAGGTAATTCATGACTTTCAGTAAAAATACATCACAGTTAGGAGGAAAGATCCTAAGATCCTGAACCAACAATGGCTAACCAAGAAAGGTGAGTATGAAGTTGAAAGAAAAAAGTAAGGATGCAAAAGTCTGGGATAGCCCTGAAGACAGGGATAAATTCAGAATTCAGCAAAAGTGGTCCAAAGGTTTGAGAGAGAAAATAAACTACAAGGACAAACTAGTAATAAATATTAGAACTGATAATAAGAACTTCTTCAAACATTTAGGAAGAAGTAGAGGTCAACGTGAAGAAACGTCCCTTTGAAAATGAATTTGGAAGATAACTATAGGGAAACAAGGAAATGTCAGAGGAGTTAAAAGATTTTTTTGCTCTGAACATCTCATTCATATTGAAGAATATGGGGGAGGAATTACCATTACCATCACTAGGGAAGCAGTATTTGACAAACTAATAGGGCTACAAGCAGCTATGTCCCCTGGTCCTGATAAATTGCATCTGAAGATTTTAAAAGAAATAGCTACAGAGATACTGGATGCATTGGTATCCATGGATTGTGGAGAAGTACCAGAGGTTTGGAAATTATAACACTCTATTCAAAAAAAGGAGGCAAAAAGTGTAACTAAAGATTGATTTGCCTAACATCTATTGGTGGAATCAATTATTAAAGGAAGTAATAGCAGTGCGTTTGGAAAATCATAATCCAATCAAGCAGAGACTTGAAAATCGTATCTAATTAATTAGAGTATTTTGAGGAAGTCTCAATCAGAGGGGACAGAGGGGAACCAGAAGCTGTGGTTAAGTCATAAGAATGCATGGTATTGGAGGTAGTATGTTGGCGTGCATAGAGAATTGGATAATGGTTATCAAACTGCGAGTGCTCTTTTTCAGTTGGCAACCTATAACTAGTGAGGTTCTGCAGGATTAGTGCTAGGACCACAACTGTCTATAATATACAGCAATAGCTTGGAGGTAGGATGCAAATGTTCTGTGTCATGTTGGATAATGTGAAGTTCATTTTGGAAGGGACAACAAAATATTTAAATGGAGAAGAACTGGAGAAAGCTGGAACCCGAACGGACTTGGGGATACTTGTGCACAAGACACAGACAACTAATACACAAGTGCAGCAGGTAATCAGGAAGATTACAGTCATAGAGTCATAGAGATGTATAGCATGGAAACAGACCCTTCGGTCCAAGCCATCCATGCCGACCAGATATCCCGACCCAATCTCCTGCCAGCACCTGGCCCATATGCCTCCAAACTCTTCCTATTCATATACCCATCCAAATGCCTCTTAAATGTTGCAATTGTACCAGCCTCCACATCCTGTAGCAGCTCATTCCATACACGTACCACCCTCTGCGTGAAAATGTTGCCCCTTAGGTTTCTTTTATATCTTTCCCTCTCATCTTAAACCTATGCCCTCTAGTTCTGGACTCCCCAACCCCAGGGAAAAGACTTTGTCTATTTATGCTATCCATGCCCCTCATAATTTTGTAAACCTATATAAGGTCACCCCTCCACCTCCGACACTCCTGGGAAAGCAGCCCCAGCCTGTACAGCCTCTCCCTGTAGCTCAGATCCTCCAACCCTGGCAAAATCCTTGTAAATCTTTTCTGAACCCTTTCAAGTTTCACAACATCGAATCAGTCCTGGCCTTTCCAAATACATGTACATCCTGTCCCTCAGGATTCCCTCCAACAACTTGCCCACCACCGAGGTCAGGCTCCCCGGTCTATAGTTCCCTGGCTTGTCTTTACCTCCCTTCTTAAACAATGGCACCACGTTTGCCAACCTCCAGTCTTCCGGCACCTTACCTATGACTATCGATGAAACAAGTATCTCAGCAACAGGCCCAGCAATCACTTCTCTAGCTTCCCACAGAGTTCTTGGGCACACCTGATCAGGTCCTGGGGATTTATCCACTTTTAACCATTTCAAGACATCCAGCACTTCCTCCTCTGTAATCTGGACATTTTGCAAGATGTCACCATCTATTTCCCTACAGTCTCTATCTTCCATATCCTTTTCCACAGTAAACACTGATGCAAAATATTCATATAGTATCCCCCCCATTTTCTGTGGCTCCACACAAAGGCTGCCTTGCTGATCTTTGAGGGGCCCTATTCTCTCCCTGGTTACCCTTTTGTCCTTAATATATTTGTAAAAACCCTTTGGATTCTCCTTAATTCTATTTGCCAAGGCTATCTCATGTCCCCGTTTTGCCCTTCTGATTTCCCTCTTAAGTATACTCCTACTTCCTTTATACTCTTCTAAGGATTCACTCGATCTATCCTGTCTATACCTGACATATGCTTCCTTCTTTTTCTTAACCAAACCCCCAATTTCTTTAGTCATCCAGCATTCCCGATACCTACCAGTCTTCCCTTTCACCTTGACAAGAATATACTTTCTCTGGATTAATGGAATGTTGGCCTTTATCTCTAGGGGGTTACAGTGCCAGAGTATGAAAGTCTTACTACAATTGTACAGGGTGCTGTTGAGATGACACCTGGATTACTGAGAGCTGTTTTGGTCCCCTAATCTAAGAAAAGCTATTATTTCATTGGAGATAGTTCAAAGAAGGTTCACCAGGATGATGCCTGGTAAGAAGGAATTGTCTTATGAGTAATGTCTGAACAGGTTAAGGCTTAACTCCCTGGAGTTCAGAAGGATGAGCAGTGATGTCATTGAAACATATTAGAATTCTTAAGGAGATTGATTGATTTATTCATTTATTGTCACCTGTACTGAAGTACAGCGAAAAGCTTAGTTTACAAATGGTCCAGGCAGATCATAGTAAGCACAGATGTACAGATCAGAGTTTGTAAGAAGACTGAGACAGAGTCATATGTGATGACGCTGTTCCTTTTAGAAGGTTACGCTGTCCTTGGCTTTTTGTTTTCAGAGAGGTCATCTAAGCAGTGATTCCAAAAGATCTGGCTTAGATGGGTTTTAGGGCCAATTTGATTATAACTAACAGATACTGCCTTAGGAAAAAGGCTTCCAAGTTTAAAATCAAACACCGTACAATGAAAGGGGAGTAGCCAGTTCTCGCAGCTCAGCTTTTCTGTGGTTAGGTTGGTTTCAGTGAGCAGAGTTTTGAAGCTGCTGGACCCAAAGTAGCAGGTCCATGCTGATCCTCTCTTTCTCTGATATCTCTCCTAAAAGACCCTGTGTTTGGTTTTACCTTTTGTGTCCAGGGGTGTTTATGGGGATTGTTGCAAATAATTGGAACAGCATCATTAAATTGGGATAATATGTTGGGTTTTTGAATAGGTTGTTATTCTAAATTTTGTTCTCTTTTGTTTGTGTTTCATTTGGTAATCTTGCAAATAAATTCTGCTTTATTTAAAGTGGTTGGGTGGGCTGCATCACTCCTGGAATATTGATTCCACACCTACTTAAAACAACAAGCAAAGTTAGGGCCTGGGCTACTTTCTTGAAATATTTTGAGGGGGTCTGACCTGGTCCATAACACATACAGATTATATTACACAGGGTGTGCACTAAGCAAGATCAACATTAGCAAGATCAGCATTATTTGAGGCTAGAGAGTCCATTCATCAGTCCAGTAGCAGCCAGGAAGAAGCTGGTCCTGCTGATCTGTGTGTTCAGGTTTCTGTATCTTCTGCCTGACGGAAGAGGTTGTAGATCATTACCAGAGAGCAATGGGTCTTTGATGATGTTAGCAGCCTTTCTATGGCAGCAGGCCGTGTAAATGGAGTCCATGAATGTTAGCTTTCGTGATGGTCTGAGCTGTGCACAGCAGCTTCTGTCGTTTCTTATGGTCCTGGGCAAAGCAGTTGCCATACCAGACTATTATGCACCCAGACAGTGTGCTTTCAATGGTGCATCTATAGAAGTTGGTGAGGGTGCTTATGAACATGCCAAATTTCCTGAACCGCCTGGGGGAGAAGAGGAGTTGTTGTGCTAAGGGTTGACAGGGTAAACTCTGAGAGAATGTTTCCTCTCATGGGAGAGAGCTTAGGACCACAGGATATATTCTCAGAATGAAGGAGCACCAATTTAAGACTGAGATGATGAGGAACTTCTTCTCGCAGAGGTTTGAGTGTCTTTGGAACTCCTTGCCACAGAGAGCTGTAGGGCTTGTATTTTTATATATCTAAGGCTGAGATAAATAGATTCTTCATCAGTGGGGGAATCAAAGGTTATGGGGTAAGGGCAGAAACATGGACATGAGGAAACTTGAATCAGCCATGATGATACTGAATGTCAGTGCAGACTTGAAAGGCTGAATGCCCTACTGCTGTTCTTATGTTTTATTGTCTTGTAGTGGTGTTGTGGATTGGGGTGGGAGAGAGTGAAAGGAAAGGATGTTGCAAGCAATAATGAGATTGGTACAGCATGAGCCTTGATCAGAGATGAGTACAGTAACAGAGATGGATTGAGTTTGAGGAATCAGAGAGAAGGTGGTAAACTGGAGAAGGATAGTAACCTTCTGTATGTATGGTTGATCATTCCTCCAGTTGGCTGAGAGTGCTTTGGCCTGAACGATAACCACAGACCAGACTTCCACTATTCAATAGGATCATGGCTGATTCAACATTCCTCAGCCCACTTTGCTGTATTTTTACAGTAACCCTTGATTCTCCTACTGATCAAGAATCTATCTCAGCCTTAAATGTGCACAAGGACTCTACCCCCATGACTCTCTGCGTCAATGAGTTCCAAAGTCTCTCATTCCTCTGAGAAAAAAAAATTCCTTCTCATATCAGTCTTAAACTGGCACCCTTTTTTTCTGAGACAATTCTATGACATTTGGTTACTCATCCTCAAAGGTTATTTCACAAATAAATTAACTAGCCCTTATGCATTACATTATACTAGAACCAAAATAGCCTGTCCTCTTGTCAACTCAACATAATGTTCTGAAAAAAAATTCTTATCACACACACGAAACCTGATCTCCACAGTTTTGGTACTCAATTGGTTTACCCAGTCTACATGCAGATTGAAATCACACATGATTACCAGGCCAGGTAATCAACCCACAAACTTCTCTCATTTCCTGATTAATGCAATGCCTCACAATGCCATACTATTTGGTGGCCTGTAAACAACTCCAATTTCTTCTGCCCTTTGCTGGTTTTTAGCTGCATATAAATAGATTCCACACTATCCTTCAGATCTAAGATCAGCCCTTACTGATGCACTGATCCCAAGCATAAATGTCAGTACAACTGTACCTCTTTTTAATTTCTTTTCTGCCCTTCTTAAAAGGTTGAATAACCTTTTGGGTAGTACATTTTCAACTAAGAACTTTCACATCACTACAGCACAACTGAATGCAAGATCAACTCCATTCCTAGCAGATTTATAACTTCAAAATTAAGCCTGCCTTAAACATAACGTTAAAGTTCATGATATACTTTGACATTTCATTTTCCCACATTGGCTGTTCTATGCCTGCTCTGAATTAGAATCCCAATTTAACACTAATGAGAGGAAATGTGCAAGTCTTCTGTTGTTGACCTGCTTTTATTAAGTATTAGGTAATACTAACTCATTCCATTAATGTGTTATAAACAAACAGAGCAAGAAAGCTATTATTTAACAACTCTGAGCTGGCTTCAAGCACATATCTCTTGAGATTATGGTTCACATTCAACAAAATCAAAAACATATAATGGCAGCATGTGTTCAGCAGTAGTACAAACTGCATTTTGAATTGACTGCCCATAATGCTTCCTGCCTGATGCTCAGAACCATTGACCTCAAGAGTATATAATATCAAGTAGGGATCTAACAAGCATCTTAGAGGATACATGATGTTTATAAAAATGTTTGAGCTGATTTTCTTCACCATTTAACACCAAAGCTTGATTCCACCCAATTAATGAAGTAGTTTGTCTTCTAAAACTCAGGAATAACGCACCACCTCATTGAAGAAAATCAGTTAAGGAACATCATGCACCTTAGCTAAGCTTACTCAACTTAGAATTTCATCGTGGGTGATGTGGTGGTGGGCATAAAAGCCATTCGCTGTGTGCAATAACACACCCAGATCTTGTAAAAAAAAAAGGTTCACTCAAATTGGAACTCTTATAATACATTAGTCCTGACTTCTGAACCAAGAGGCCTGGATCCAAAGTCCATCTGCTCTAGAAGGGTGAAAACCATCTCTGAATAGGTTGATGAGGAAAAATCAAGCCGACTCAATTGTCCTTCCACTTAGAATCATAGTCATAGAGCTGTACAGTATGCTGCACTTTGGATGCTGCCTGAACACTGTGCTCTTCCAACACCATTAATCTAGAATCTGGTTTCCAGCATCTGCAGTCATTGTTTTTACCTCGGCAACAGACCTGCAAGTTCAACTTGTCCATGCCAACCAGATATCCTAAATTAATCTAGTCCCATTTACCAGCATTTGGCCCATATCCTTCTAAACTCTTCCCATTCATGTACCCATCCATATGCCTTTTAAATGTTGTAATTGCAGCAGCGTCCACACTTCCTCTGGCAGCTCATTCCAAACACACATCACCCTCTGTGTGAAAACATTGTCTCTTAAATCCCTTTTAAAATTTTCCCCTCTCACCTTAAACCTATACTCTCTCGTTTTGGACTCTCCTATCCTGGGAACAAGATCTTGATTATTCACACTATCCATACCCCTCATCATTTTATAAACTTATATGAGATCACCTCTCAGCCTCTGACAATCTAGGTAAAATAGCCCCAGCCTATTCAGCCATTCACTTTGGCTCAAACCCTCCAAGCCTGGCAACATCTTTGCAAATCCTTTCAAGAGTTACAACATCCTTCCTGTAGCAGAATTGAATGCAGTAGTTCAATAGTGACCTGACCAATTTCCTGTAAAGCCGCAAGATGACCTATCAACTCCCATTATCAATGCACTGACCAATAAAGGCAAACGTCTTCTTCACAATTCTGTCTACCTGCGACTCCACTTTCAAGGAACTACCTGCACTCCAAGGTCTCTGCTCAGCCACACTTCCTAGGGCTTTACCATTAAGTATACAAGTTCTGCCCTGATTTACCTTTCCAGAATGCAGCACCTCACATTTACCAAAGTTAAACTCCATTTGCTACTGCTCGTCCAATCGGCTCATCTGACCAAGGTCCCATTGTACTCTGAAGTAACCTTCGCTGTCCACTTTATTGATTTGCATTTTCTTCTTTCTGACATGTTTGAATTTGGTGGTGGCTTGCATTATTGCTTTGGACAAATAATCCAAAGCAATTGGATGTAATTAACTAAAAGTATGAGTTTTACACAATTTATCAGGCCTAAACTTTTTTCTGTATCTCATAGAACCTAAAGATTTATAATGTTATGATTAGATTAGTGTTTTCTGAATATCAAAAGGATATGTACTATTTTTCATTGACTCCTCTCAAATTAGCATGTCTGCAAAATAAATTCATTACCTTGCAATTCTCCAAGATTTTTCACATCACTAAACAATGAAAACTTGACACGTTGAATTTATTTACAATGTATATACGTATACATATATATAGCTCCACTACATAATGGGTCTTGTCATTGGGAGAAATAGGTAGTGACATAGTGGTGATATCATTGAACTAGTTATCCTGATGTTCTCGGAACATAGGTTCGAACACTATCATGGTGGATGCTGAGATGTGAAATAAATAAAAACCTGGATTTAAAGCTAGCCGAATGCTGACCATTTATCTATCATACAAACCAATCAGAGTCAATAATATCCTTATTAGGAATTAATTCTATCCTTAATTTTGTGACTGTAAACCCACAGCAGTACGCGTCTGACGTAGGGTCACTGGACCCAAAACTTAAACCCTACTTTCTCTCCGCAGATGTTGCTAGAGCTGTTGAGATTTTTCAGCAAATTTCTGTTTTTGTTTCTGGTTTTAGTGATTAACTTACTGCCACATCTCTTCCAGGTATATCCAGCTTGAATAAGTTCTGCTCCTCTCTCTGTCACAATTTCTGTACTAATCTTCTTTTCTGCTTCAATGCCATTACTTTGTCACTTCTGATATAACAAAGTATTCGCCAAAACTCAGTTCCACAGCCACATCACGGTTTTCAATGACTGCATCTGGGTCAGACTCACACCCACAGCACACGGATTCCATCTCCAGTTTCATCCTTTATGCTTCAAATCCACCTAGGATTATAAGTATCGCCCAAAAGTACAATGATCCTCAGACCGCTGTTCTTGCCCCATTCTGCAATCCACACTCAGTGCCATGCATCACCAAATGCACACTCTTGACCTCTCTCTCCATCAGCACTCCCTCACGATAGCTCAGAACTGCTCTGCCCCTCCAGTTCCACTTCATTCTCTGGCTCATTCGATGTTCAAACAAGAAACTTTTTATTTCCTTTTCGGGCATTAAAAAATGCAAGATACAAAAATTCAGAGACACCCACATCCCTCTGGAACCTTCTGCCCCTCCTCTTTCCTCTGACTCCATACCCAGTCCCAACACCACCTTTTGTCATGTATTTACTATACCATCTGACCTTCCATACTCTGATGCCCAACATTCTGTACTCCGCGAAGTTTTATTCAAAGTTTGTTCCCCTTAGTTTAGCTCCTTGTGCCCCCACCTCAATGAATTTCAGGCATAGCATGACATTGAACTTTTCTTCCATTGTCCCTCCATGTCTGTGCCTATTTCTTTGCACAAGAGACCTCGTCCTGTTCCACAGATGCCTTAATCTGCCTCCAACATTCTTCCTCCACCTGGACCCCTCCCTCTGGCCTTAAGCATGTTTTTGACCTGCTCATCGATAACCGTCAATGAGACAATGGTCACCTCAATTTCCGTGCCTTCTTACCAATTCGAACCTATCTTTCTCTGAGCTGATTGCACTCTGTGCTCTCAAATCCAACCCTGACTAGGTTGACTGGCCCAAGATGGCAGCAGAGTAGTGGCACTGCATCCAAGCTCCCAACCCAGGGTTCGTCTGCTTCCATCTGCTTTCTTTGGCTTTTTTTTCTTTTAACTTTTGCTTTTTGCTATTCCTCTTTTTTAGTTTTTTCCCCACTCTGGGGATCTTTTCAGTATCTTCAGTAGGGTGAAAGCAGGTCTGGCCTCCGAAGCATGTGTGGCATCAGTGGCAGGAGTCAGCTCCTCGGAGACTGCGAGCCCAATACGGAGGAGAGTGAGCCCTTGGAGGGCTCATGAGTGTGGACTCAGTGGTGAGAGATGGCACTAGAATATGGAGACCTTGATGTTTATACACCCCACAGAGGACTTCAGACAGTGGTGGTGGCTCAGGATATCAAATGTGGCAATAATGCAGGACAGCCTCTGCGGTTGGATGAGAAGGCAACATTTGCAGTTGGCATTGGTCTACTGCAGCAATGCGGTAGGCCCAAGTAGATACTCCTGGCTGATTGATGGGAGTGGCAGTTATATCGGTGGTGGTGTATTAGGCCCACTGTGATGCTCCTGGAGATAGAGTTATGATGGCGGTGGTGGCCCCGGAGTAGGACTCCTGGACTGGAATGGGCATTGGTGGCACAGAGCCCATTGTGGAGCACAAGAAGAGAAGAAAAACTCTTTTTAGTGATATTTTAGTTATATCTTAATGTCCTTTGTAACTCAAAATGGCACCAGGGTGTGGCAACATGTTGCACTTTTCAGTACATTTATTCGTTAAATACAGGTGACAATAAGTCATTCAATTCAATACAGTGGTTAGCACTGCTGCCTCACAGCGCCAGAGACCTGGTTTAAATTCCCGCCTCAGGCAACTGTCTGTGTGGAGTTTGCACATTCTCCCCGTATCTGCGTGGGTTTCCTCCGGGTGCTCCGGTTTCCTCCCACAGTCCAAAAATGTTTAGGTGAATTGGCCATTCTAAATTGCCCGGAGTGTTAGGTGAAGGGGTAAATGTAAGGGAATGGGTCTGGGTGGGTTGCTCTTCGGAGGGTCGGTGTGGATTTGTTGGGCCGAAGGTCCTGTTTCCAAACTCTAAGTAATCTAATCAATTTACTCTGTAATCAACAAAGTTCGGAAGAAGGGCCACAGGACCTAAAACATCAACTTTGCTTTCTCTCCACAGATACTGCCAAACTCACTGTGTTTTTCCAGTAATTTCTGTTTTTGTGTCTGATTTGCAATATTCGCAGTTGTTTGGTTTTTTTTCCCAGAACAAAATGGTTGGTGATCACCTGCCCTCTGGGCCTAGCATGTAATTCAGTCCTATCAAAACTTCTACAAAACCTAAAATAATAGAATGAAACCAGACAGACCACTCAGAATAAACCTAGGCACTATAAATGATATGAGCAAACTAGCCACAGAACCATATAGTACAGCAGAGGCCTTTCAGCCCATTGAGTCTGAATCAACAAACTGCACTAAATCTACATTAGGGTCACCTTTGAGCATTTGGTCCAAAAGGCTTGAATATTACGACATTTTAAATGCTCATCCAAGTACATTTTAAAAGTTGTGAAGTTTCTCACATCAACTACTCTCCCTGGCATTGCATTTCTGATTTTCACCACCTTCTGGGTGAAAACATTTTTCCTCAAATCCCCTCTGAACCTGCTGCTATTTACCTAAACATTTTGCCCCCTTGTTATTGACCTTTCAATTAAGGAGGTCAAGTGCTTTCTATTCACCCTGTCCATTACATAGTCCTATGGACCCTGCACACTCTTACTTGAAAACAGGACCTCAAAAGTTGTAATCTCTGGAATCAAGCGCAAATTGGCACGGAGGCAAGTTAACATGTGGTTAAAGGAGTAGC
Source organism: Hemiscyllium ocellatum (assembly GCF_020745735.1). NCBI lineage: Eukaryota > Metazoa > Chordata > Chondrichthyes > Orectolobiformes > Hemiscylliidae > Hemiscyllium > Hemiscyllium ocellatum. The sequence continues at coordinate 128,153,534 of NC_083404.1, forward strand.
ATGGGAAAAAGAGGTTTCGCGTCTTGGGACACTGGCATCAGTATTTGGACAAGAGGGAAGTTTAGTTTTGGGATGGGCTCTACTTGAACTGACCTAGGACCAGTATTCTCGCGGAAAGGCTAAATAGAGTGGTCACAAGGACTTTAAACTAATTAAGGGAGGGGAGGGCTCAGACGAGGCTATTAAAATTTCCAGAACAAATCATAGGACTGAGTATGGAAGGGGTCAGGAATCTAAGATCAGCACAGCAGATAAGGGGATAATTGTGAGAAGGTAGGTGGTCAACATTGGACTTAAATACATGCAGTATACAAAATATGGTAAATAAGCTTATAATTCAGATTGAAACTGCTGGGTATGATGCTGTGGAGGTAAGATTCCAAAGAATTTTACCTACTTCACTAAAATTGCAACCAGTGTCTAAGCAACATTTTAAAAATTATTTTGTTGCAATGGTAGTTTTAAAATGATATCCAATGAAATAGAAAGCAAAAATGGATTGCCATATGTATGCATTGTGTTATGTTAATGACCTATTACTGATGAGCCTGCTACAGACACTCGGTGAAAGGGAAGTCTGAGTCATGGACCAAACTTTGTACTGTGTTTACATGTACTCTTGTCAACAGATCAATGATCCTCTTCAAGACTGACTCTAAGACTCTAGATGAATAGCTGCACAATTTGCAGATGGCTGTTGTAGTAGGAACTGTGATGCCTTTGTATATGTAGTTTAATATGTTTCAGTAATTTTTACTGAAATGTAATACTACCATTTCAACCCTGAAACATCTGGAATTTGTTAAAATCCTTGGCAGGATTCCAGCATCCTGGTCTGTGCTCTGCTGTGTAACTTTGCCTCCCCAAATCCTTTCTTTGATCAGCAATCCCAGTACAGACAATAACTTTCTTTGAGCACCAACTACTTAGAGAAATCTGAACAGCTTCCATGAAGATTGTTGAATTAAAATACCATAATAAAATAATTCAAGGATTTTGGTTAACTACAGAATAACAAAAAATATTTGTAGGTTTATGTATTGTTGATTTTAAGAGATTTCAACTACCATAACACCATGAAACTAACCATAGTTAAAACAAAAACTATTAGTCCACATTTTATTTCATTTTAGAAATGTAACCAACATTAGTGAGATCAGGATACATCCCATTATGCTGCTGGACCAGAATCAATTTGCAGTTGCAAAATGGGCAAAATACGTATGCATATCAAAATGTGTGTCAGGATGGGACAGTGTGTTCCTTTCATCATGTTTGCAAGTATCCTGAATGTTAAAACAACAGTGCAGGAAATAAACAGCTTACATTTAATAGGAGTCTTTGAAGATCTCAAGAAATTTCAAAGCATTTCAGACAATGAAATATGTTTTGAAGCGTGATTGTAGTTGTAATGTATGGAGTGTAGTAGCCAAATTGCACATAGCAAGGGGCCACAAACTTAATGGGATAAGTATGAAATCATTTGTTTTAATAATGTTGCTTGAGGGTTAAACAGCTGCTAGAAAGCAAGGAAGAATTCTTCCTTGAAATAGTGCAGAGATTTTTCCTCCATGAAAGGGTTAAGTTGAGTGAGGGCCTATCAAAACCCTGATGCCTTCCTGCCTCCATTGGAATTATGCTCTCAGCAGTATGGCCCATGGTCAGCCTTGCTACCCAGCCAAACTTTGAGGCCCTTAAATGGCCAGGTAAGGAACACTTAAGGGTCTTAACCAACTGCCACTGGCATTAACTGAGCTTCAAACAGGCATGTCACCATGTGGTAAGTTAGTTGGTGACATAAAATTCTATGGGAATGAATAATATGAAGTAAGGCACTCCTGAGTTGACTTGGAAAGGCTATATGAATGAGCAAGAACACGACAGATAAAACAAAATGTGAATAAGTATGAGGTTATCCACTTTGAAAGAAACAGAAAAGCAAAATATTTCTTAAATGCTGAGAAATTGGGAAGTTTTGAAATCAACACCCAAAAAGACCTTGTGTCCTTGCTCATTGGTTACGAAAAGATAGCAGGCAATGCAACTCTGGCATCTAGCCAACAATGTGGTAAATCACACAGATATCTTCTGTGAAGAAAAAGCAGGATAAATATAGTCTTGTCAATTCAAATTTATTAATCTACTCTCAATCATAGGTAAAGTGATGAAAGGGGTCATCAACAGTGCTATCAAGTTGGACATGTAAAGTCTTGCTGTACCTGATCTCTGAAGCTTAGTTTGTATTGCACGAGAGCCCCTCAGCACTTGACTTCATTAAACCCTTAGTCCAAACAAGGACAAAGAGCTGAACTCCAGATTGGAGGTGAGAGTATTGACCACAATTTAGAACCTACAAAAGGACTGGCCAAGTAACTGCATGGGACCTGAGTACCTGAAATACCATGAGTACCTAAAAGCATCCAAACTCCATCCCCACCAACTAAGCCGAACACCATCCTAACTTGGAATTACATTGCCATTCCTTCATGTTTCTGGGTTAAAATCCTGAAACTTCTTTCAATTCACAATAAGACAAAGCAACCCCTTTGGGAGGCAATGGCACAGTGATGACATTGCTAGAGCATTAATGCCAAACTATTAATTCGAAGATTCAGGGAATGTTCTGGGGAGCAGAATTCAATCCCACAGGGCAGATGGTGGGATTTGAACTTAACAAAAATCTGGATTATTCTTTACTTAATTCCTGTTCCTACGATTCAAACAAGAAGAATGCCTGCTGGGCAATATTTCTTCAAAAACATCAAAAGTTTTAAGAACCTGCCTATCACCTTCAGAAACTGTCTTGACAAATTGATGATAATAAATCCTTTTAAAAGGAATAGAATGAACTGAATATCATGAAGGTCCAACAGAAATATGTCCAGTGTGAAGAATGAGCAAGAACTGTGTGAGAAAGAAAAAATTAAATAAAGTGTGTTTATGTGGCAGTTTTCATGCTCTGACAGCATCTCAAAGTATTGAGAGGTAATAGCCAGCTTTGACCTGCAGAATTACTATTTTATAAACACAATACAGGCAGTGTTCTAGAAAATGATAGATAAACATTTAACTTACTTAGCTAGCACCGGGAATATTTCAGAAACAGAACAGTTTGATGAAGCCATAATATTAATGTTTATAGCTTTGTTGGTAAACAGGCAGGTAAATTTTGAAATCTGCAGCATAGCATTTTCCCTCACCTCACACTGGTACAGAGTGATTTAGAGATAATGAATGAACTTGTTTTGAAATGTTGTTACTGTTCTAAATTTTGATGACCAAATAATTAACAATTAAAAGGTCTGAATTCAAATTGGAACGGATTGCTGAAACAGGGTGCATTCAACTGAAACTTGCGTTTAAATCCTGGGATTGTTCCATCCACCAAAATTTTGTGGTCTTCTTCATAAAATCAGTTAATGGTGCCACTACACAGCTGAAGTTTGGAACAAACATCCGATAGACATCCACTGAGTCCTAAGAATCGAAGCACCTCTTCAAGGTTTGTCATGGAAATTCCTCGATGTCTTTGCGTTCCGTGACAACCTTCCATGAGCAATGCTATGTCCCAAGAATGTCACCTCTACTTTCCAAATAGACTGCAGTTTGTTAACACAACCACAACTCTGGCCATGAGTCTTTGTAATATGGCAGGCGTGGTCTTCATTCCAAAGAGAATCACTTTAAACTGATATAGCCCATTTGGGGTATCAAATGTAGAAATTCTTTCGCTGACTCTGATAAAGGTACCTGCCAGTAACTGTGCATTAAGTCCAACTTGGTGATGTAACTGGCTTGTCTGACTTTCTCAATACAGTCCTTCAATCTAGGAATTGGGTTTGAATCTGATTTTGTAACGGTGTTGACCTTCTGACAATCCACGCAGAATCACTGAGTCCTGTCGGTTTAGGAATTATTCGATCGGCAAACTGCACTCACTCTGGCTTAGTTCGATGATGTTCCCATTGAGCATGGCCTCTACCTCTATCTGGACCTGTCTGGCTTTGAAAGGACTAAGCCAATAGTGGTATTGTTTTATTGCAGCAGTATTCCCTACGTCTACTTCATTTACAATAACGTTTGTCCTCCCCCATCTGATTCTTACATATGTCCTTATACTGCAGTAACAAAACTTTCAACTGCATTCTATGATCCTGAGACAGATAGTTTACTAACCTATTCCACTCCTTCACATCAAAATCCACATCACCTGGATTTGATTCCTCACTCTGCAGGGCAGAAACTTATACCTGTTTCTCCAGTTCTTTCTCTCTAGTATAATACAGTTTCAACATGTTCACATGACATACTCTATATTTTTTTTTCTATCTAGCATCTTTACTAGATAGTTCATCTGACTCAACTTTTTAATAATTTGATAGGAACCACTAAACCTGGCTTTGAAGGTATCTCCTATTACTGGTAACAGTACTAACATGTTATCCCCTTGTAAAAACGTTCAAGTCTCAGAGCTTTTATCTGCCGCCTGCTGCATTTTATACTGTGCCCTCTTTAGGTGCTGTTTATTTAACTCACTTACTCTATTTGATCTCTCCCTCACCTCTGATACATAATCTAAGTGTGAGATCTCTGACTTTGGTCCTGTCAACTTTTCTTTATTTAATTTCAAAGGGTGTCTCACTTCATGACTGAATATTAACTTGAAGGAAGTGAACTAAGTAGATTCATTTGGGCATGTATAATGGCAAACAATATGATTGAGATATCTTTATCCCAATCATTTGAATAATCCTGACAGTATGCTCACATCATGGTCTTCAAGGTCTGATGCTACCTTTCTAAAGTTCCCTGGGATTTAGGATGATACACATTAAAGTGCTGTGTACCTAAGTTAACCATAATCTCCTTAGACAGCCTCACAGCAAAATGTGACCCTTGGTCCAACGGAATCTCTCTGGGTTGCCCATACATTTGAAGAAAGCTACTAACTCTTCCACCACATTTTGTGCCTTAATACTCTGTAATGGAATTGCCTCCGGAAATGTGGTAGACACATCTATTATGGTTAACAAGTACTTGTTCCGAATTTTAGGTCTTAGGAGTTAATCAATTATAACCCACGTGAAACGTTCTCCAAATGTAGGAATTGGCAACAAAGGTGCTGGTTTTATTACCACATGAGGCTAACCCACCATTTGCATGTATGACACTAATGCCAAAAGTTAAGCACATCCTTGTGCATTCCAGGCCAATAAAACTGTTTTTATTACCTTAGCCTGAGTCTTTCATATCCCTACAGGACCTCCCACAGGCAGTTTCATGTGAGAAGATTAGATTAGATTACTTACAGTGTGGAAACAGGCCCTTCGGCCCAACAAGTCCACACCGACCCGCCGAAGCACAACCCACCCATACCCCAACATATACCCCTTACCTAACACTATGGGCAATTTAGCATGGCCAATTCACCTGACCCGCACATCTTTTTTGGACTGTGGGAGGAAACCGGAGCACCCGGAGGAAACCCACGCAGACACGGGGAGAATGTGCAAACTCCACACAGTCAGTCGCCTGAGGCGGGAATTGAACCCAGGTCCCTGGTGCTGTGAGGCAGCAGTGCTAACCACTGTGCCACCGTGCTACCCGTAATACCTGTCTGTATGCTACTGGCAACACTTCAGCTCATTTCTCCTCTGCACTAATCTGCCGTGGTGTCCATTTCCATCTTAGCATTTTATCTTGCAGATAATAACCCTTTGAAATATTCTCGACCTCCTTTTCAGAGTACGCATCCACATACATATATTTTATTGTCTTGTCTTGCTTTTGCAAATCTCTTAGCCTTAAAGGGCTAAACACTTCCGACTGACCATCTGCCTGTTCAGGTTTTTTCTGCACCATTATGTTAAACAGGGTATCCACTAACTGAACCTCGACTCCTTCATCTTTCTCTTTACTTTTCGCTTCGTGCTGTGATTTATGATAGTGGGATTTGGTTACCACACAGTCTGGCAAAATATCAGGATATTTCTGTTTTAACTCCTCAGTTTCTTGGTCTTCCTTTGGCATCTCCACAGCAAGGGGTGTCAATACCACCTTGGATCCTGCTAAATCATTTCCAAGAACAAACTGAATTCATGGTACTGACACTCTGTCAATCATTCCCACTGTAACTTCCCCAGTCTTGAGTTGGCACTCCAATCTGATCTTACACAGGGGAACACCAAATTTCTGTCCATCTACCCCACAAATTACCACACTCTTGGGTATCAGATCAGAAAGAGTGTATATTCGCTTATCCCTTACTACCAGCAACTAGTTAGATCCTATGTCTCTCAGAATTCTAACTTCTTGTCCTTCTCCCCGTTCTTTCTGAGTAAACCTTACCCGCAGTGACGAATTCTTTGTAGAAATCAGGTACTAACTCTATCCCCAGCCCCTGCCTAAGCTGTGCACTCTCCTGCAGCTCTTCTTGGGGTCTCCTTTACTGCTTCACTAATGCCACTGGCTTAGCTGTTTACCATATCTTTCCCACAGTGTCTTTCTTTTTTGACTTTACAAATACCTCGCTAGCTCTGCCTACCAGTTTAGTGTGAACTAGCATTACCTGTAAATCCTCGGACCACTCCAGCTGCTTAACCAATTTTTCAAATTAAATAAAAAAGGCTTCAACATCTTTATCATCAAAATGTGGCAGAATTTTGACTTATTTATATATATCACTACCTTCTCTTTTAATTTCCAGCCTGTTAACTTGACTTTGCTGACTAAGTCACAACTTCTCAAGTTCAAATTCTCTCTCTTTTTGCTCAGCTAAGAACTTTCTCTCTCTCAATTGCAACATTTAAGAGGCATTTGGATGGGTATATGAATAGGAAGGGTTTGAAGGGATATGGGCCAGGTGCTAGCAGGTGGGACTAGATTGGGTTGGGATATCTTGTCGGCATGGATGGGTTGGACCAAAGGGTCTGTTTCCATGCTGTACATCTCTATGACTCTCTCTCTCCCTTTCTTCTTTCTCTTTTTGCTCAGCCAACAACCTTCTCTCTCTCTTTCCTCTCTCTTCTAACTCCATTTTCCTCAATTGTTATTTAAGTTTTTCGACCTCTACTGCACTTGTTTGTTTCTCTGACACACCTAAGTGTTTGAGTAACTCCCTTACAATTTCAGCTTTAGTTTTGTCCTTGGTTAAACCTAAATCTAACTTATTTGCTAATTCTAAAAGTATGGTCCTTTTCTTTCTTTCTAAACCTTCTTGGCAAACCTGAGAATCATCTTCAAATCCCTGAACCTCTTTCGAATTTTTAAGAGCCATTTCTCTCACTTTTAATTTACTCAACCACAAGTCACCAAAAGTAAACAAATTGTCTCATCTACATTTTATTTAAAGATCTAGGACACTAACCTGCAAGTGTTTGAATCTGCTGGGAGTTCTCATACCCCAAATCTATTCAAATCGTCTAAACCAATTCAAATCACAGACCCAAGTCCCCAAATTGTTACGACACGAGGTAAAACCCGCTGCTAATTTAAAACCCGCAACATAGAAAACATTTATCTCATGCAAATTCTAGAGGCCAAGCACTATTTCAAGTAAAAATTAACAACTTTGTTTCAGAAAGTATAAGAGAATAATTAATTAACAACTCTTAACAAGTCCTTCCTCTAACCTATATTTTTCCTTCCCCTTCCACAATACTAGTCCAATAAAACTCCCAATTAAGACTTACAACACAAAACTTCGTATCTCAAAACCAGGCAGCTTTCAGTTTTCTCTGTATTCCTGTCTTCTTTTCTTCTTTTTGGGGGTTCTGCTTCACAGGTTACTGATCGATAAAGGTATCTTTGAGAGAGCTATTTTTCAGTCAGTCTTTACATGCTAGTTGCTTGGCAGTTCTCCTCTCAACTGTTCAATCTTCCCTGGTCTTATACCCTCAACGCATGGGATTATGTCATTGACTTTTAAGATTGCCAATATACTAAATTCAAACTGGATTGGAGTTTGGTATTTTTCGGAAAATAGTTCAAACTGATTGGCCGAATTCAAATCTATTTCTAGGCAACCAGCTACCCTAGTTACCCCAGTAGCTGGAGCACATATTACATTGTACCTTTTTTTCAGAACACTTGGTGCTGTCAGGTAGTTTTTGCTAGCTTTTAACTCTTTTAAAGGTACAGTACACCCACAACCTCATAACACATTCCTATAGAACCTCATAAGTTATCGGCTTCCAACTTGAAAAGAAACCCATTATCCCTACTCACTGTTTCCTGACCTTGAGGCAATTCTCTATCCATGCCAATACACTACGTCTAACACATTGCATTCTTATCTTGTGACTTAAACTTTTGTTGGGTAATTGTCAAGCATCTTTTTAAAATTAAAATATAAAACATCTACTGGCTCCCCTCTTTCCATTCCAGTTTAGACTTGCTCAAAAACTCAAATAAATTAGTGAGATACAATCTCCTTTTGAACGAGACATGCTGACCCTGCTTATGATTTTCCAAGTGTTCTGCTATTACTTCCTTAATAATTCATTCCAGTACTTTTCCAATACCAGATATTAGGCTAACTGGTCTATAGTTACCCACTTTTTGCCTCCCTCTATTTTTGAACAGAGATGTCACACTATCACTTTTTCAATCCATCTGGTACCTCCCCAGAATCTAAAGATTTTTGGAAAATTATAACCAGTGGATCAATTATCGCTCCAGCTGTCCTTTTTAGGAACATAGGATACTGTGACGATGCTATTGCTTTAAAAGGTGTGTTTGTCCTAGTTTCTTTTACAGAGAGATTGGGGGACAGATGCCAAGCAGTCCATGAGAGGATAAAGAATTTGTGAAGCTTTGGATGTTTTTTTTTAAAAGTTACAATAATAGAAGCAGCTTGAATGGGGGTAGTCAAGCTCCTAACCTCAGAACCAGAGATTTTAGGTTTAAGCTTCCAGCAGCTGCTGTTTGTGTCCTGAAGAAGTGGAAGCTTTGTTTTTCCCAAAAACTGGTGGGGGTTCTCTGCCTGCTGCAGGAGTTATATGTGAGACAATCTATGTTTTGAATTTGTCTTTTACCAAGGGTGTGTTTCGCGGATATTACGATATCGGACCAGTTAATTAGTAATAGTTACTGTATCCATTATTCTGTTAGGTTTTCCAATACAGTTAAGTTATTCCAATTCCTTCTTTCTTTTGTTGTATTTTAAATATTGCAAATTATTAAGGCATGTTTTGGTTTAAATCCAGTAGTTTGACCAATCAAATTGCAATGGAACACAATACCTCACATTTATCTTTAAAATATTAAAAATTTAGAGTCTAGACTGTCTTCTGAATATTTTGAGGGGGTTTGGTCTAGTCCATAACAATGCAAGCCATCAGAGCCAGGGGACGAATCTGTCATATTAGCATCATTAACTTGTCTAATATTGCTTCTTTAGTAGTGATGATACTTATTTCCTCCCTCACATTCTTTTGCATTAATGAAATGATCAAACTATCTTCATCCAAAAAAGACAGCTGCAAAATATATGTTTAACTCCTCTTTCATTTTCTTATTCCCTAAAACTGTCTCCTAGATCTATTTCCATTAGGAAACTTACCCTTGCAGCAGCTGAAACCGGTGCAGATTGGTCTGGTGGCTTGGAATGGAGCAAAAAGGTTGTTGGACTGGGGCCTGGCACTGGCCATCAGACCACAGCGAAAGACTCTGCACTCAGCCCATGCATGGAAACCCCTGCACTCAGCAATGCAATGACTATTTGAATTTTTTTTTCTGACTGTAATATCAATCTTCCAAACATGTCTTATTTTTAATTTGTTGTTTAAATACTAAAGAAATGCAACTACTTTCATTTTTTTTAACCTTTTTTATATCTAAAATTTGTACCTTGGTACTTGTACCTAAAATGGCACCATAAGAGGTGAAAAAATTGTAAAATTTTTCACTATACTCCTGCACTTCTGTATTTGAGTACACATGACAATAAAGGATAGTCTATTCTATTTGAACAAGCTCTTATTGTCAGATTTCATATTCCTTGTAATTTTGTTTTCTCTCTTTCATATCATTTTTGTTGGGTTCTGAATGTATCCTGGTCTTCAGCATTCTCATAAACTTTTTCTTTCAATTTCATTCACTTCTTAACTGCCTTGGTAGCAATGGTTGGTTAATCTCTGTCTTAAAATCTTTCAACCTTAGAATCTTAAAATCTTTGAGTTGAGAATCTTTGACTCCTTAACCTTCGAAATTCTAGGGAAAATAATTCTAGAGAAATAATTTGTATAATTTCCTTTCATAACAACCTCTGAAGTCCAGGTATCATTCTCTTAAATCTATGTTATACTCCCTTCAAGATCAATATATATTCTTCCTCAGATGTGATGCCCAGATCTGCTCTCAGTACTCCAATTACAACTACAAGTTAGTTCACTTATTTATTCTTTCATAGGTGACTGTGCCACTGGGCAAGAACAGTCTTTAATGCCCATCACTAATCACCCCTGGATTGAGTAGTTAGCATACAATATTTCACAAGGCAGTTAAGAGTTACCGACATTCCTGTTACCTCGAGTCTGGGAGAAAGTCAGACCAGGTAACAATGGCAGAATCAAATTCAGAAATTGCTGGAAAATCTCAGCAAGTTAGGCAGCATCTGCGAAGAGAAGGCAGAATTAAAATTTTTTGTCCAGTGATCCTTCTTTAGGACTCCCACATGCTGAGAAATTCTGCGAAGGGTCACTAGACTCAAAACATTAACTCTGCTTTCTCTCCACAGATGCTGCCTGACTAGCTGAGACCTTCAAGACATTTCTGATTTCCAGCATCTGCAGTTCTTTATTTTTTTTCTGTTAAAAGGTTCCAGAATTTCTTCCATAAAAACATTTGTGAACCAGATTGGTTTTGACTATTAATTATAACTTCAAGGTCAAAGGTGGGTGATGATGCTGCTCCTTTAACAAAGTTAGGTTGTCCTTGGTTTTTTTGTCAGAGGGTTTGTAAACACATAGGTTCTGAAATGTCTGGGTTTATCTACTTAAGAAACTCTTAAGTTTTTAAACAAACACTTCTACAATGAAAGGGAGTGTCCAATTCTCCCAGCCCAGCTTTCCTTTGGTTTGGTTTGGTCTGTCTGTTTAGAGCAAGCAGTCAGTTTTTTGAAGCTATTGGTCAAAGAAACAGCTCCATGCTGAATCTCTCTGACATCTGTTTCTCTTGTAAGACTCTGTGTTTGATTTTACCTTTTTTGCCAAGCAGTGTTTATGGGAATGTCGCAAGTATTTGAAATAACATAATTAAATTGCAATAATGGGTTTTCAGATAGGTTAAGCTGTTTGGTACTCTGTTCTCTTTTTTGTGTTTCATTCAGTACTCTGTAAATAAATTGTTTTGTTTAAAACTGAGGATTTTGACCAGCTGCATCACTCTTAGAATACCCAGTACACACCTGCTCAAAACAACTAGAAATGTTAGGGTCGTGGCTACTTTCTTGAAATGTTTGAGGGGGTCTGGCCTGGTGCATAACAGGTGTCATCTTCTTTTAATTTCAATGGAATTTGAACCTGTGTGGAAGGCATAGTCTCTGGACCTCTAGCATCTACAGTCCTCACTTTCACAAAGTCTCTGGATTACTAGTTCAGTGACATTACTACTACATTACCATCTCCCCATGGTAGGATGAATGTGAAAAAATATTCATGTAAATGTATTCAGTATTTCTTTATGCACGGCAGATACTTGGTATTGTTCATTGTTTAACTCATGGTGTCCTAGTCTCTACAGCAACATGCACTTTTATATGCAGGTTGTAGTCTGGATAATGATAGCAGACAGGCATTTCTCCCACTGTTCCATCTGCCATTGGCATCTGTTGAAATGATATGCAGCATTATCCTCAATCTGTTTGGTTGAGTTAGGAATACACCTTAATTGATCAAGGGCGGCACAGTGGCATGGTGGTTAGCACTGTTGCCTCACAGCGCCAGATACCCGGGTTCAATTCCTGCCTCAGGTGACTCTCTGCGTGGAGTTTGCACATTCTCCCTGTGTCTGCGTGAGTTTCCTCCGGGTGTTGCGGTTTCCTCCCACAATCCAAAAATGTGCAGGTAAGGTGAATTTGCCATGCTAATGTAGTGTTAGGTGAAGGGGTAAATGTAGGGGAATGGGTCTGGGTAGGTAGCAGGTCGGTGTGGACTTGTTGGGCCGAAGGGCCTGTTTCCACATTGTAAGTAATCAAATCCTGCAAATTATTCCACACTACAGCTTTTGGCCCAGAGGCAGGAAGATTATCCACCTAACCCAAAGGGCTTTCCCTGCCTTAGCTACAGAGGTTTAAAACAAAATCTCCCACAGGTAATAAGCCTCTCTCTATGCCTCTGCTTGTAGCTGTTCTTACCAAATAACTTGCTGTCATGCCCATTTGTCTCACATTATCTCTAGTCATCCACAATAAATAATAAGCAAATTGATATAATATAGAAGCCCACATGATAGCACTTTATCGGATAAGGTATCAAAGAATCAGTTTCACAGGGTTAAGAAATAAGTAGATAACCTGGAAAGTAGGAAAAGTATTCAAGAAAATTTAAGCATGCCTAACTTTCTTTTCACAATGCTACAAATTATATTTAGAATAGTTCACAGTATCCTTTGCTTTTTGAGGATAAAGTTTTAAAATTTTTAAAGACTCGGCTAATTTTTTGGAGATGAGAAGTCAAATTATTCAGAAATTGCAAATTGTTTCATATTACTATAAGTTCAAGTTGATGTTGTTTACAGGAGGTATCCCAACAACTTGATTATTGTTTCAACAATGACAATTGTCCAACCATAAATAAACAGAGGTCATAAATTGAATTAATGCCAACTAAGGATAGGTTAGTTAAGTTATTTTTCTAGAGAATTTAATCAAAGTAATCATAACCTATTTCAATCACCACTCAAACCTCTGGATCGTCACTATTGGGATACATACTCCAATATTGGCAATTTTGTTTTTGTTCGTCACACAAGGTATTCAATGTAAGTCTTAGTTGCACCAACTGAGAGCTTTTGAATTGAAAGCAGGATTGAAAGCCATGCAGCAGGAGGGGGATAAGTTACCTGGATTCTTTGCATCCCAGGTGACAATGATGTCATTTAGGATAACGTTGGTCAGGGACATTGCAGGTGGGCGTGATTGTGAGTGAGACAAGCTGGAGGACCCAAACGGCAGGAGTGCAGTTGTACAATAGGTCTGAGTTTATTTGGATGAGAATGGGGATGCCCAGTGGATGAGCAAAGTGACCTTGGCATTGTGCTACAGGAAGCCATTCAAGCAGAGAAACAACAAGGAATGTAACAGTATGAGATTATAGTACAATGAGGGAGATTGACACCATTCTCTGCAGTATACAAGAACAGTCCAGATAGTTGTGTTGCCTGCCTGATGCCAGAATTCTGAATATTTGCTCAGGGCTAGAAAGGAACTAGCAATAGAAAGGGAAGGATGCAGTTGTTGCAATGCATTTAGATTCCAATGAAATAGGTAGAACAAGGAAAGAGGTTCTGCAGATTGAGGACCTAAGTACTAAATTAAGATACTTTAAAATTGACCAGAAAGCAGGTTATATCCGACTTATGACTATGTTATGTGATAGAATCAATGTCCTCAGAGTTATGACATTCCTGGGTAGCAGCGACCACAATATGATTGAATTTTAAATCCAATTTGAAATGAAAAAGATCGGATCGAAAGAAGGACTGATCCTTGAGAAAGTGAGAACAGACAGTTGACAGAAGATAACATGGAATTAGCAGAAGAAATGAATGAATATTTTATATTCTGTAATTATAATAAAGCATTTTGCAAAATTGGAGGTGTAGTGGACAGTGAAGAAGGTTACCTCAGATTACAATGGGATCTTCATCAGATGAGCCAATGGGCTGAGAAGTGGTAATTGGAGTTTAATTTAGATAAATGTGAGGTGCTGCATTTTGGGAAAGCAAATCTTAGCAGGACTTATACATTTAATGGTAAGGTCCTGGGGAGAGTTGCTGAACAGAGACCTTGGAGTGCAGGTTCATTGCTCCTTGAAAGTGGATTCGCAGGTAGATATTTATTGGTCAGAGTATTGCGTACAGGATCTGGGAGGTCATGTTGCGGCTGTACAAGACATTGGTTAGGCCACTTCTGGAATATTGGTGCAAATCTGGTCTCCTTCCTTTTGGAAGGATATTGTGAAACTTGAAATGGTTCAGAAAAGGTTTACAAGGATTTGCCAGGGTTGGAGGATTTGAGCTATAGGGAGAGGTTGAATAGGCTGGAGCTGTTTTCCCAGGATTGTCAGAGGCAGAAGGGTGACCTTACAGAGTTTTATAAAATCATGAGGGGCTTGGGTAGGATAAACAGACAAAGTCACTTCCCTGGGTGGGGGAGTCCAGAACTAGAGAGCGTATGTTTAAGGTGAGAGGGAAGAGATATAAAAGAGATCTGAGGGGCATTTTTTTCACACAGAGAGTGGTACATGTATGAAATGAGCTGCCAGAGGAAGTAGTGGAGGCTAGTACGATTGCAACATTTAAAAGGCATCTTGATGTATATATGAATAGGAAGGGTTTGGAGGGATATGGACCAGGTGCTGGCAGGTGGGACTAGATTGGTTTGGGATATCTGGTCTGCATGGAAGTGTTGGACTGAAGGGTCTGTTTCCATGCTATACATCTCTCTGACTCTATTTAAAAAGCATTCCAATAATAGCTATACATCTGGAAATGGAAGGGAAAGATAATATTACAATCATGAGGGAAGTGGTACTAAGCAAACTGATAAGCTATAGACTGACAAGTCTTCAGGTCCAGACAGACTTCATCCTCGAGTCTTGAAATAGTTGCAGATATATTGGTTTTAATTTTACTGGATTTTCTAGATTCAGGAAAGGTTCAATCCAACTAGAAAGTTGTATAGAACATATGAACAGGAATAGGCCATTCACCCCATCAAGCCTGCCCCACCTTTCAATCTGATTGTGGCTGATCAAACATTTCAGTGCCATGCACTTGCCTCATCCCCATAATCTATCACTGATAATTAGAAAATAATCAGTAAATTAAAAATAAAGAACTGCAGATGCTGGAAATCAAAAACAAAAACAAAAATTGCTGGGAAAATTCAGCATATAACATATGTGGTTAAAAAGCAGAATTAATGTTCGGGGTTCAACAACCCTTCTTCAGAACTGATTGTAGCTAGGGTAAGATTGTTACATATGCTGAACATGGGGTGAGGGGAGTTTGGAGGAGTAAATGAGAGGGCCTACTTGTGTCATAGTAGTAGTGTCCCTATCCCCAGGCCAAGAAGTCTGTCTTCAGGATCCATCTGCTGCAAAGGTGTGTAATCTCTGAACAGGTTGTTTAGAGAAATAGGAGTAAATGATAGGCAGAGATCAAGCCGAGAGAGAGAGAGAGAATACAACAGTTGGACGGTCAAAGTAACGGGTAAAGGTCAGCCTTGGGGAATCAACAGCTTTTTTTTGGGTCTATTAGGAAGTCACAGTGGAATGGTTGAGGTAGCAGGAGAAAGTGAGGACTGCAGATGCTGGAAACCAGAGTTGAAAAATGTGATGCTGGAAAAACACAGCAGGCCAGGCAGCATCCGAGGAGCAGGAGAATCGACGTTTCGGGCATAAGCCCTTCTTCAGGAATGGTTGAGGTAGCAGCCCATGGCCTGGTGTATGAGGGTTAGGATGAGGATATGGCCTCTGGCCCTAAAATTGTTGAACTCAACATTAAGCTCAGAAGGCTGCAGAGTTCTCAAGTGGAAAATAAGGTGCTGTTCTTCCAGCTTGCCCTGAGCTTCCCCTGGAGCACTGCAACAAGCCTGAGACAGAGATGTTGGCCAGGCAACATGGTCGTGTGTTGAAGTAGCAGGCAACTAAGAGCTCAGGGCTTTTTTTTGTAGATACCAGATAGATGTTCTGGAAAGCAGTCACCCAGTCTGATCTTCATTTCCCCAAGGTGTGGAGATGCTGCTGTTGGACCGAGAGTAGACATAGAAGTCACATGACACCATGTTATAGTCCAACAGGTTTATTTAAAATCACAAACTTTTGGAGTGCTGCTCCTTCATTAATGGAATGACTATTTTCTAAACAGGAGCAGGCTTCAGAAATCTGGGAGTCCTAGTTCAGGATTCTCTTAAGATTAACATGCAAGTTCAGTTGGCAGTTAGGAAGGCAAATGCAGCTTTAACATTCATTTCAAGTGGGCTAAAATACAAGATCAGAGAGATACTGTTGAGGTTGTAAAAGGCTCCAATCAGAGCACACTTTGGACCCTGTATCTTTGAGGGGTCCAGAGAAGGTTTATATAATGACCCTGTGGTGGAGAAGGATAAGGGGTATCTCATTGAAACTTATAGAATACTGAGTGGCCTGGATGTAATGGACATGAAGAAGCTTCCACTACAGGAGAGACTTGGTCCTGAGAACACAGCTTCAGAGTGAAGGGACAGTCCTTCAGAACACAGATGAGTAGGACTTTCTTCGCTAGGGTGGTTTATCTGTGGAACTCTTTGCTGCAGAGGGCTGTGGATGGCAATCATTAATTGTATTAAGATAGAGGTAGATAGGTTCTTTATTGGTAAGGGGATGAACAGTTACAGGAAGAAGGGAGGGGAATGGGGTTAGAAACACATTAAAATCTTCGAGTAAAAAATGGATGAAGGGCTTATGCTCGAAACGTCGAATTCTCTATTCCTGAGATGCTGCCTGGCCTGCTGTGCTTTGACCAGCAACACATTTGCAGTTAGAAACACATTAGTCATGGCCAAACGGTGGAGCAGACTCAATGGGCCAAATGGCCTTAACCTGCTCCTATGTCTAATGCTGTTATGGTTATGGTATCACAGACTAGTTTGCACAATCTTGCTTTATAATACAGTCTACCATCCTGGGAAAAAGTCTGGTGAACCTTTTCTACATTCCTTAACGATGATCATTTCTTTCCCAAAGGAAGGAGAATAAAACTGTGCACAATATTCCAGAAGCAGTCCAACCAACATCTTATACAAAAGCAAGTCTTCATTACCCCGTACTCAAATCCTCTGGCAATACAGAATTACACTCCATTAGCCTTCTTCATAACTTGCTGCACCTGCATATTAGCTTTCAGTGCTTATTAAGATGGCTTTGTACATTTACACTTTCCAACTTCATATAATTTAAGAAAATACTACACACATCTGTGTCTCCTACCAAAGTGGATAACCTCACATTTTTACATATTATACTCCATCTGTCATGTTCTTGCCCATTCATTAAGCCTGTTCAAATCTTCTTTAGATGTTAAATGTTCCTTATCATATAACCCCTCTATTTAAAAAGGATGGTACAGAAAAAGGACACTGTAGTCAGCCTGACATTTGCCACGTGATAGAATTAATCATAGAGAAAATAGTGTGTACTTAGAAAAGCTCAGGTAATTGTGAAGATTCAACATGGATGTGTCAAAGGTAAATCCGGCTTAACCAATTCTCAAGGGAAAGTAGAATGGCCAATGAATGCTGGTTTAGCAGTGTTGCCTAGTTTCTATGATTTTTTTTTAAATTTGAAGGAACAACATGCATTGTGGATAAAGGTGACCCTTTCCAGAAACCATTTGATAAGTTGCCACACCAAAGTGTATTACAAAAAAAAAATCAGACTGTAGGGGAAAAATATTTTAATAAGGGTAGAAACTTGGCTAGTTGGCAGTAAACAAAGGGTATGTAAAATGGCTCTTCATTTGATTTGCAAGATGTGACAACAAGAGGAAAAGTTTCCATGGGATGCAGGAAGAATAAGAGGACTACAAAAGGGATGTGTGTGTAGGAGGTGGTTTGAAACATGCTGTGGGAGAAGAATGCAGAAATGGTGGGCTAGATTGAGCCTGCAAAGGAGAGAGAGTAGTGTTAAAACTACCAACAAACAAAAATGTGACTAACTAGTAGCTAGGAAAACCCTGAAACTACTGAGATAATAAAATTCTTGTAAATGAATATAGATATTGGTGAATTCTTCTGATTATGCTTCTCCAGGAATCCAAATATCAACACAAAAATGCACAGGCTTATTTCTGTATGACAGTATCTCCTAATACATGAGATGGTGAGAATGAAAAAGTAGCTTCTAAAAGCAAAGTGTGGCCTCCAAAATCTCAAGCAAGGCACTCAAAAAATGTTTTGGCCTTTGCTCTATAGGGAACCCCAATGTTAGCTCCTCAATGAAGATGACAACCATGAACATCTTGGCAACAAGAAGGCTACTATGCAAACAGGCTGGTTTAAGGACATCTAAAATTACAATGGGAGTAACAGTTAGAAGTGTTGTTTTGGTAATCTTTACTTTTATCTTTACCAATAGCAAGCATATCATCCCTGTTAGATTAATTTCTACAGTTTCTTGTTCTCTATCCCATCTCAATTCCAGATAATGCAGATGAATGGAAGAGAATCAAGATAGATATCAATTGTAGATATGCTGAGCCCAGATACTCTCGATGTTCACGAATTCCTGCACACTCTAAGCCCAACACACAACTTGCTCAATGATAATATCTCAGTTGAGATTACTTATTTACATCAATAGTATTAGTTTTAAGTTTTTCTCTTCTTTTTCTACACTTGAAGTTAAACTAAATACTGGACAAAAAATAAACCAGAAATACTTATTGCCTCAGGTTTGTATGAATACAGACAAATATTGGAGACAAGAAAGTAGCAGATCTACAATGGTGCTCCCATCACTGGTCCCTGTGAAACACAATCTCCCATCTTTTGGGGATATTAGTAACTATTTCTAATTCTTCTTTTTTTTGTTTTATAGTCAGCTAATCTGTGAAGATGAAGGTAAAGATCACCAAAACAATACTTCTAACTGGTACTCCCATTCTGTTACTTGATCCTAACTCTCCATGTCCGACATCAGTTATGAACCAAGTACCTTATCACAACTGTTTGGAAATCCAAGTATATTTGACTAAATTTCCCTCACCCCAAAGAAACTGATTTAGAGGTGAAATCAGGATCACAATTAGAAAATTTCAATTTGAGTCATCGCTTTAATACAGTCCTGCTCTGGAAAAACTTTCCAGCGATGGGTTCTGACTGGCACCAGCTATTCATCCAGCAATAACAAGTAACTAATTGGTATCAATTAAGTGCTAACTTTTGGATAAATACATCCCTTCTGACAGAGGGTAAGACACATTTTGAAATCAAAACTCAGCTATGCCTTGGTCAACATTTCAACAGCAGACTGTGGGCCCATCAATGCCTCCTTTAAGTCTCTCACCCCTGCAGAAGGAACAGAAAGTCCAAAGACCAAACAACAGTCAGTTATGATAAGATCTACATGGCCATTGTAATGTGATTATGTTAGACAATTATTTCGAGCAGTCAGGAGATAACAAGAATTCTAAAAGTCAGACAAGATCACAGTGAGGGTTCTAAGGAAGCATCACCGGACCCGAAATGTTAATTCTGATTTTTCTTCACAGATGCTGCTGGACTTGCTGAGCTTTTCCAGCAACGTCTGTTTTTGTGTCACAGTGAGGATATAGGTCAATGTTGTTTGTTGAAGGGAAATTGTTAATGTTAGTTTCTTTAATCTAATAAACTATGATGAGATCAATGTGCATGTAGCTATTGTAATGCAAGAATGTATGAATATACTGTATTTGATTGGAACTGTAAGAGCATCTTGGAGAATGACTCCAGAGACAATGTGGCAATGAGCTCAGAATAAAGATCAATTTGTGCTACTAAACACAGGATTCAATGCTCCTTTTTGAGCTCTCTCTCCAAAAGAAATTAATAGTTTTAGTGCACCAATTCAACCTCCCACATGTCCAACATGCCATCCCTAATTGTCTTTGGAACCACGTCCAGTCAGTTACTGGTCACCCCTGGGAATATTGCAAAGGCAGGAAGAAATTGGGCACCAAAGTTATAACCTGCATATGGACCCAACACAAAAACATATAATTCAATTCATTATTTCCACTCTCCTTCCCCCTATCGCATTTCCAACGCCCCTCCCCCAAGTCCCTCCTCCCTACCTTTTATCTTAGCCTGCTTGGCACATTCTCCTCATTCCTGAAGAAGGACTCATGCCCGAAACGTCGATTCTCCTGCTCCTTGGATGCTGTCTGACCTGCTGCACTTTTCCAGCAACACATTTTCACCCCTCAAAGATCAGCAAGGCAGCCTTTGTGTGGAACCGCAGGAGATGAGGGCGATTCTAAATGAGTATTTTGCAGTGTTTACAGTGGAAAATATAGAATGTAGAGAAATAGACGGTGACATCTTGAAAAATGTCCATATTACAGAGGAGGAAGTGCTAGATGTCTTGAAACGCATAAAAGTGGATAAATCCCCATGATCTGATCAGGTGTACCCTGGAACTCTATGGGAAGCTAGGGAAGTGATTGCTGGACTTCTTGCCGAGATATGTGTATCATCGATAGTCACAGGTGAGGTGCCAGAAGATTGGAAGAGGTTGGCTGACGTGGTGCCAATGTTTAAGAAAGGTGGTAGGACGAACCAGGGACGGACTGGTGAGCCTGATGTCTGTGGTGGGCAAGTTGTTGGAGGGAATCATGAGGAACAGGATGTACATGTTTATGAAAAGGCAAGGACTGATTAGGGATAGTCGGCATGGTTTTGAGAGTGGGAAATCATGTCTCACAAACTTGATTGCATTTTTTGAGGAAGTAACAAAGGGGGTTGATGAGGGCAGAGCAGTAGACATGATCTATATGGAGTTCAGTAAGGTGTTCAACAAGGTTCCCCATGGGAGACCGGTTAGCAAGGTTACATCTCATGAATACAGAGAGAACTGGCTCAAAAGTAGAAGACAGAGGGTGGTGGTGGAGGGTTGTTTTTCAGACTGGAGGCCTGTGACCAGTGGAGTGCCACAAGGATCGGTGCTAGGTCCACTAAATTTCGTCATTTATAGAAATGATTTGGATGTGAGCATAAGAGGTATACAGAGGAACCTCGATTATCTGAGTACCAATTATCCAAAAATCGGATTATCCGAAGCAGATCTCGAGGTCCCGATAGAAACGTTACATCAAAGATGTGTTTCCAACATCGCACCTTCTGTTTACAGTGATTAAACAGGCACTGTCTCCAAATGACTGACTGCCTGTCCTCTCGCTCTCTCCCCACACATTTGCTGGACTTCTACAGAGGGACGTACCCTAAACCCCCTCCCCAGATAATCTCTCCAACATTGCCCTGTAAATGGCAACTGTGGAACCTGCCAAAAAGGTGCAATAAAAATGTGTGTGTGCAACTGTGGTGTGTGTGTGTGTGTGTGTGTGTGTGTGCATGCGCTACAAAGGCAGCTGCAGCAGCAGTCTTGTCGTTGGTGTCCAGTCCGGCTGCCCCAGAGAGGGGGCGGGGGGGTGGACAGTGAGGCGCATGGAGTGTGTGTGTTTGTGTGTGTTGGGGGGTGGGGAGGGCAGAGTAGGACCAGGTCGGGGGGCTGTGTTAGATAGGGGTGGGCACAGTGTTGGATGGGGTTGGGGGGGCAATATTGGACAGGAGTGGTGAAAGTATTGGATGGGGTCAGGGGTCAGGGGACAGTGTTGGACGGGGCGGGTGGCGGTGTTGGGCAGGGAGGGGCTCATGTGCTGTGTGCTGCTGCTAGTCTCCTGAATGGGGAGAATACTTTTAAAAACTTAAGCCCTAGAAGAAAGGCATTTAATCGATTAACCGAATAATCGATTATTCAAATGAAATAGTGCCCGCCCATCTTGTTCGGATAATTGAGGTTCCCCTGTAGTTTGTAAGTTTGCAAGTGACACCAAAATTGGAGATGTAGTGGAGAGTGAAGAAGGTTATCTTGGAATACAATAGGATCTTGATCAGATGGGCCAATAGGCTGAGGAGTGGCAGATGGAGTTTAATTTAGATAAAGACAAGGTGCTGCATTTTGGGAAAGCAAATCTTAGCAGGACTTATACATTGAATGGTAAGTTCCTAGGGAGGGTTGCTGAACAAAGAGACCTTGGAGTGCAGGTTCATAGCTTCATGAAAGTAGAGTCGCAGGTAGACAGGATAGTGAAGGCGGCGTTTGGTATGCTTTCCTTTATTGGTCAGAGTGTTGAGTACAGGAGTTGGGAGGTCATGTTGCGGCTGTACAGGACATTGGTTAGGCCACTGTTGGAATATTGCATATAATTCTGGTCTCCTTCCTACTGGAAGGGTTTTGTGAAACTTGAAAGGGTTCAGAAAAGATTTACAAGGATGTTGCCAGGGTTATGATTTGGAGATGCCAGTGTTGGGCTGGGGTGTACAAACTTAAAAATCACACAATACCTGGTTATAGTCCAACAGGCTTATTTGGAAGCACTAGCTTTCATAATGCTCCTCCTTCATTAGATGATTGTGGAGTATAAAATCGTAAGACACGGAATTTATCGCAAAAGTTTACAGTCTTTGGGTTCATGTCACACTACAGGTGACCCCATTGCACTACACACACACGCACGCACATGTAAGTTTGTGGGGTGAATTTGTACTGCAGAATTACATTTTATTTTGCTCAAAAACTGCATGAATCCATGTAAGATTCTGTAAATCCATTTTTTAGATTAGAATCAGTCTAACCATTGTGGCACAGAAAGTCTCACACAGGGCAGCTCACACCTTAAATGCATTATCTGGTCCAACATGACACCAATTGTTAAAGTTCACTTGAGAATGCAACTTTCAAAAACGTTCTGTGATTTACATGTGAAAGAACTGACACCAACATGTTCATTCTAAAGGATGAGAGACTTAAACAATCCAGGACTTTTTCAATATATAATTTCAGTTACATCACACTATAAACTTTTGCTATAAATTCTGTGTCTTATGATCTTATACTCTACAACAACGTGATGAAGGAGCAGCGCTCTGAAAGCTAGTGCTTCCAAATAAACCTGTTGGGCTATAACCTGATGTTGTGTGATTTTTAACATTGCCAGGGTTGGAGGATTTGAGCTATAAGGAGTGGGTGAATAGGCTGTGGCTATTTTCCCTGGAGCGTTGGAGGCTGAGGAGTGACTTCATGGAGGGATATAAAATCATGAGGGGCATGGATAGGGTAAATAGACAAGGTCTTTTCCCTGAGGTGAGGGAGTTCAGAACTAGAGGGCATTGGTTTAGGGAGAAAGGGGAAAAGACATAAAAGAGACCTAAAAGGCAACTTTTTCACACAGGAGTGTGTGTGGAATGGGCTTCCAGAGGAAGTAGTGGAGGCTCGTACAATTGCAACATTTAAAAGGCATCTGGGTATATGAACAGGAAGGGTTTTGAGGGATATGGGCCGGGTGCTGGCAGGTAGGACTAGATTGGGTTGGGATATCTGGTCGGCATGGACGAGTTGGCCTGAAGGGTTTGTTTCTGTGCTGGACATCTCTATGACTCTATGATTCGAATTCAACATAGCTAGTTAATCTTAACATTTACTTCTGCAATACATATTGACCACTCTAATTTAATTTCAGATTATAGATGTTTTCCATGACAGCTTTGAGTAAAGATTCCATTATTTTTCTTACCTCTAATATTAACTTAATTGGTTATAGCACTATTTCTCTTTATAAATACAAGAATCGTATTAGCTGTCTGTGAATCGTCTGGCATTAATCCCTTTGCTAATGAATTTTTATTTATGTGCACCCTGTTCTGCCACTCAAATGTCTTTTAACTTCATTTATTCATCTTCAAACTCTGCCTAACAAAACTCTCTGAATTTCAGTTTTAAAATAGTCAATTGACCTATTAGTAGGGACAGGGTTTTTTTTTAAATGGGGGGAAAGAGAGAGAGGAGTTGTGTTTTATGGATGTTTTGTGAAGAATTTTTTTTCTGTCTGTGTTGATCGTGTGAAATTAGATACGAGGAGAGTGCAGTCAATTCCCACCTTGACTCCTTTTCAAGCTTTGTTCCTTCCCCCCCACCACCCCCGGTTAACTGCTGCTTTGATTCTAACGCAGGAGAATGAAGATTAATGATTGCCAGTGAACTGCTGGAGCTAATTGTTGACTTTTGCTGAGCGTAAACGAGTCCAGTTGCTGTACACAGTAGTTTCACTTCTCTGTGAATTTTCATCTCTTCACTTTCTGTAGCAGCTCCTCTGCCACGCGTGGGGTGAGCGACTAGCTCCCATTCCCCTTGTTTTCGGTTTTGCATTTGTTTGTAATTCCCAGTCCACTGCAGCAACCTCCTCCTCTCTTCTCCCGCCCCATGCATTTCGGTAATTATTTGTCTCACTCTCCCCTCTTGCTGTGCCCTGTGTGGCCCACAGCCTAGGCTCGAGTAAACGCTTTTGGGCTGAGCTTTCACCTCGAGGAGTCTGGTGAAGTGACGGGGAGGAACAGTTTGATTGCCAGATTTCCCGTTTGATGAGTGAAGTTATAATTCATTTCCTTTCCATACTGAGATAAAAGGATCACCGCACTGACTGAGTTTTCAAAGAATCTAGGAGGTCGTGAAAGGCAAGGCGCGTCCAAGCATATCTTTCTGTTCCATCCTCCAGTGGAAACAGCTGCATTGGAAATGTGCAGCAGCTCCTGCTGTTAAACAGAGAGCACCCAAAGCCAGCAAACGTTTGAGAAAGTGACAGGGGAGAATGGCTGTCCAGTGTGACGGCTGGAGCTCTGTGCACGTCAGGTTATTCAATCCCTCGCTCATCCGTCGATAATTGATGCTCCTCAAAATGAAACTTGGTGAAATTCTTCTCCTTGTTCTCAGTGTCACTGCAGAGCCCAATCCATCGCTCAGTTTCTACTTTTCTGGAGCTGTTTTGTTTTGGCAACAAGTGTGTTGTGTGGAGGGCTGTCATTGAGCATGTTGGCAGTTGTTGTGGGTGCATCAGTGACACCCTTTACACCCTCTATACCCTTCTCGCTGTAAGGGGTTCCAGTTCCATTCACCCCATCTCTGCCACCTCTGATGAAGCAACTTTCCGCACCAACATTCCTGATGGAACTCATTTTGCCTCGTGAAGACTCCTAACCTCAACCTCCACTGTGTCCATCCCATTTCCTGAACATCTCATCTCACCCCTACCCCTGCACCCCCAGCCCCCCAAGAAAGATGATTTGAATCCTGTTGACCTCCTGTTCCAGCCAATCAGCCTCCATATTCAATGGACCATCCACCATCAAAGACACTGTGAAGTCACCACCAAACTCATTTTGTCTTCTGCCTACAGAAATGGCTGTTCCCTTTGGGACACTCCAGTCCACTGATCTTTTAACTTTATTTCTTCAATTTTCTAATTTAAATCTAAGATTTTGTACTTGGGGTAAATTTGTACCTAAGATGGTGATGGGGCAGCATGGTGGCTCAGTGGTTAGCACTGCTGCCTCTCACGACCATGGACCTAGGTTCAATTCCAGCCTCGGGCACTATCTGTGTGGAGTTTGCACATTCTCCCTGTGTCTGTGTGGGTTTCCTCCAGGTGCTCCGGTTTCCTCCCACAGTCTAAAGGTGCCCGGGTCAGGTGAATTGGCCATGCTAAATTGCCCGTAGCATTAGGTGCATTAGCCAGAGGGAAATGGGTCTGGGTGGATTACTCTGCGGAGGGTCAGTGTGGGCTGGTTGGGCTGAAGGGCCTGTTTCCACACTGAGGAGAATCTACTTTTAACATCTTTTGTCAATTCTAGCTCTCCATAAGGCCTTGTGTGAAGAAGTGCTTCCTGACATCACCCAAAACAGTCTGGTTCTAATTTTAAGATTTTGTTTTAAATTTTTACACCAGAGGAAATATTCTGGCTCAAATCATTTGGCTCAGTCAGCTCCTTATTCCAAAAAAACCAAAAATCTCCATCACACTTTCAAGCTGTTCTTAAATAATTCCAAATATTCTATCTTACTATGCTGGACAGACCAAATTCATCACTCTGGGTAAAGAAAGTCTTACTGATATCCTTTTTTATCAGTTGTTTTAGAAGTGTCCTGTACCTTTTTCCTACAATTATTGTTAATTAATGAACAGTACTCTTAGTTAATCTATTTCCTTGCACTATGAACTTGTGTAACTTATATAATCTCATTCAGCTGTTTTCAGGCTGTACAATTCCATATTTCTCTTCATAACTCAGCCCCCTGAAATTAAGGATCAGCTTCATGATTGGTGCAGGACCAATCAAGGGTTTAAATGTCTTCTTTGCTGAGTGATATTAGAATTGACCTGCATACTGTATAATTTCTGCCTGAAAGTCTTAGATTATCAGTGTCAGGTTTCTTTCAGCATTTACCTGGTTAGTTTAATACTAATTGTTAATTATGTCTCATACTTTACTTCAAACATAATAGACCATGCAGTTATTTGTATAAAATTCTATCCAAGACAAAATCAGATACTGTGGTGTATATTACAGATGGGATGGTACCCTATTCTCATTATTAAATCCATTCCTAACTTGTTTACCTTCTATTGGCTCAAAGATAGAAGACAGAGGGTGGTGGTAGAGCACTGTTTTTCAATTGGGGGCCTGTGACCAATTGGAGTGCCACAAGGATTGGTGCTGGTTCCACTATTTTTCACCATTTATATAAATGATTTGGATGTGAGGTATAGTTAGTAAGTTTGCAGATGACACCAGAATTGGAAGTGTAGTGGACAGCAAAGGAGATTACCTCCGATTACAACGGGATCTTGATCAGATGAGCCAATGGGTTGAGAAGTGACAGATAGAGCTTAATTCCGATAAATGAGAAGTGCTGCATTTTGGGAGAGCAAATCTTAGCAGGACTTATACACTTAATGGTAAGTTCCTAGGGAATGTTGCTGAAAAAGAGACCTTGGAGTGCAGGTCCTTAACTCTTTGAAAGTAGAGTCACAGGTAGACAGGATAGTGAAGAAGGTGTTTGGTATGCTTTCCTTTATTGGTCAGAGTATTGAGTACAGGAGTTGGGAGGTCATGTTGCGGCTGTACAGGACATTGGTTAGGCCACTGTTGGAATATTGCATGCAATTCTGGTCTCCTTCCTAATGGAAAGGTGTTGTGAAACTTGAAAGGGTTCAGAGAAGATTGATAAGGATGTTGCCAAGGTTGGAGGATTTGAGTATAGGGAGAGGTTGAATAGACTGTGGCTGTTTTCCCTGGAGCGTCAGAGGCTGAGGGGTGACCTCATAGAGGTTTATAAAATCATGAGGGGCATGAATAGGGTCAATAGACAAGGTCTTTTCCCTGGGGTAGGGGAGTCCAGAACTACAGGGCATAGATTTAGGGTGAGAGGGGAAAGACATAAAAAAGACCTAAGGGCAACTTTTTCACACAGAGGATGGTGCATGTGTGGAATGGGCTGCCAGAGAAGGTGGAGGCTAGTACAATTGCAACATTTAAAAGACATTTGGATGGGCATATGAATAGGAAGGATTTGGAGAGTTTTGGGCTGGGTGCTGGCAGGTGGGACTAGATTGGGTTGGGATATCTGGTCTGCATGGACGAGTTGGGCAGAAAGGTCTGTTTCCCTGCTGAACATCTCTATGACTCTACCCTCATGCATGCAAACTACATTGAAGTTAGCAGTAGAGTAAGCTCTTAATTGGTGAAAACTTGCAAATATTCCACATCACACTGCTTTCATTTTAATCATTTGTGCATAATTGTTTTTTGCTGAAATGAATTTAGTCAGACAGCAACATGTACTGGCTAGCATTACAGACAAAGGAACAAATGAATTAGGTGTAAGAGTAGCCACTTGGCCCCTCAACCATTCTCCACCATTCTATAAGATCATGGCTGACCTGAATCTGACCTTTGCATTCCATCTACCTCCAATAAGCTTTGACTCTCTCATAATTTGAGAATCTGTTTACCTCTGCCTTAAAATATTCAATGACTTTCCCTAAATACTTTCTGCAAAGGAAAGCCTTCTGAAAACAAAAAAAAGTTCACCTAATCTTTGTCTTAAGTAGAAGACCCATTATTTGAAGACGTTTTTCTTGTTTTAGTCTTTCCAATAAAGGGAAACATCCTTTCAGCAACCACCTTGTCAAGTCCTCTCAGGATCTTACATTCTTCAATAAGATCCACTTATTTTTCTAAACTGCAATCAATACAGGTCTAGCTTCCTTGACAAAGCTAGCATATGTTGCCCACCTCTACTGCCCCTTGAACTCAGTGGTCATCACAGAGAGTAATTTGCAAAGGCTAATTAAGAGCCAATCACATTATTATCATCCAGAGTCCTATCT
The DNA here is from genome assembly GCF_020745735.1 of Hemiscyllium ocellatum. Classification (NCBI taxonomy): domain Eukaryota; kingdom Metazoa; phylum Chordata; class Chondrichthyes; order Orectolobiformes; family Hemiscylliidae; genus Hemiscyllium; species Hemiscyllium ocellatum. Next base: position 128,181,716 of record NC_083404.1, read on the forward strand.
GGGCTAGACCAGGAGAGTTCCCTTCCTAAACAATATTAGTGATACTGATAGTTTTTATCAAAATTAATGATTGTTGCATGGTTACAAATGCGACAGGCTTTCAAATTCAGTTTATTAATTGAAGTTAAATTCCATCAGCTGCTATGAACAAATATGAGCCAAATAAAACTGCAGACACTGGAATTCAAAGTAGACAAGCAGGAGACTGGAAGAACACAGCAAATCAGGCCCTTGCCGAAGGAGGAGAAGTCAACACTTCAGGTATAATCCTTCTTCAGGAAGTTGGGGGAGGGGGACCTGCAGATAAAAAGACAGGTGAAGGGGTTTGGGTAGGGAGAGGGATGGAATGGTGAGGTAGTGATAGGTGAACACAGGTGGTGGGTGCAACCTAGTTTGCCAATGAGAAGAATGAATTTGTTTGGTAGCTGGAAGGAAGATTCAGTAGGTAGAATGGAGGAGGAGGAGGCAGGGCTGGAAAAGGATTTAGGGAATGGGTAGGAAAGCATAGATGAAATTGAAGAACTCAATGTTGAGTCCTCCAGACTGTAGGCTGCATGGCCTCCCAATTCAATTCCTCTTCCTACTCCCTCTCATCCATTTTCAGCCTTCTCCATTGCCACAGTGAATCCAATTGCAAATTAAAGGAACAACACCTTATCTTCCACCTGGGCAGCCAACAACTCGGAGGACTCAATATTGAGTTCTCCAATTTCAAACAACCTTCCCACCTATCCACCAACTCCCTTTCCAGTCCCGCTTTCTCCATTCCATTCCACCTAATGACTCACCCTTCCAGCTACCAACCGAATTCATTCCTCCCATGGACCAACAAAGTCGTATGCACCACCTGTGTTCATCTATTACTACCTCACTATTCTGCTCCTCACCCCACCAAAATCCCTTTGCTCTTTATTTGCAGCTCCTCATACACCGTCCCCCTCCCCAACACCTCGACTTCTGAAGAAGTGTTTTGCCCAAAATATTGACAATTACTACTGGTTGTTCCCCATCCTGAATGCCCTATAGCCACTCTGAGACATACCTAACCCTAGCACTGGGAAGGAAATATATCATTTGGTTCCTCATTGCCGAGAAGCTGCATCAATGGAGCAAATCCTGTGACCTCTAGTTGCCTCCACTAATAGCTAGTGGCTGCCATGGGGAGCCAGCCCTTGGCACCCTTCAGGACTGCTGGAGACATATATACTCCTGTACTCCATTGCCCCACCATTGGTCTTATGCACCGAAAGACATGATGATATGGGGCAGGAGCCCTGACTCCATTCCCGGCGCCACCTCCTCACAAGGATATAGGAGGCACTCAGCCACACATGGAAACACATGTAGGCCCATCTGCATTGTCCACTCAGGACAATTGCACACTGTCCGAACTCCTCCAAACCTTGGAAGATCAAGCTGAGGACAGTCAAAACTCTTATGATGAGCCCATCTAAACACACGTATCCCCAGGTTCACCCCATCAACCTGTAGGATCAATGGGTTTTACTACTGACCGTGCTTTTTCCATCCCAGCTGTATGACCAGATACAACATTGAGATATAGAAGGAGTGCAAGAAAGAAAACATATTGACAGGAGTTAGTGACAATGCTTGTCTGCCATTATGAGTTTATTCATAAATGCTCCTAATATTAACTTTTAAATTTTTGTCTCTGTGTAGATGCTAAATGCATATTGACATCTCTCAGCAGCACTTCATGGCCAGACACAAGCTTCCAGGAATCGTTGCGTTAGAAGCCTACTTCACCATCCAGGGAACAATGTGTAAATATGGTATTTAATCATGATGATACTTTTGTTCCTCATTCAATGTGTCTAATATTTGGGTCCCTTCACTCGCAGAGTTGTAGCTGCCAAAGAGTTGTCCAGCAGTGGGTGTACCAGAGGGATGCAACACAGTACAAGAATCAAGATATCATGTTGCAGCTTTATAAGATTTTGTGTTCAATTCTGGACGCCACATGACAGGAAGGATGTGGAAGATTTGGACAAGGTGCAGAAGAGGTTTACCAGAATGCTGCATGGATTAGAAGGCACAGGAGATAAGGAGAGGCTAGAAAAGCTCAGGTCATTTTCTCTGGAACGGGAGAGGCTGAGGGGAAATTTGATAGAAGTCTATAAAATTATGAGATGCATAGATAGTGTTGATGGAAAATAAGATATTTTCCAGAGTTGAAATGTCTAATACTAAGGGGCATTTAAGGAGATGTGCAGGGCAGGTTCTTCAGAGAGTGGTAGGAGTCTGGAAACTGCTGCCCGGGGTGGTGGTGCAGGCAGATACAATAGGAGCATTTAAGAGATTTATGAATAAGTACATGACTATGCAACAAATGGAGGGATATGGACTAATGGCAGGAAGAAGGGATTAGTTTAATTTGACATTATGTTTGGCACATAATGGTATGATTAAGGTCTCGTTCCAATGGTGTACTATTCTATATATAGTTAAAAATCACACACCAGGTTATTGTCCAACAGGTTTACTTGGAAGTACTAGCTTTCAGAGCACTGCTCCTTCATCAGGTAGCTAGTGGTACAGGATTATAAGACACAGACTTTATAGCACAAGATCATACATGGACAACATCCACACTTATGATACCAGAAGACAGGCAGCCTGCAACCCTGTGTGTTATATATTGCATTGGCTTGTGAGCGATGTTCTTCTCTTTAAAAGCCAAACTACCAATATTTAGTGCAGCCCCTCCATCTGCCTTTTCAAGTGTGCTCACAGCCATTTTATTCTCCTATTGTACACTTCCAATTTTCATCACAATGGAAAGTAACAGTGCGCACCCAACTGATTGTGCAGCCTCAGCCTGACCATGCTGATAAGCCCCCAAGCATCCACATCCCTATCCTAGTAGTCCATCTTGTTAAGCCCACAGACTTCACTTTCTCACTCAAGCCATCCACAGGTGTCTACACTGTCTATTTTTCCCACCCAGACTCTGCATAAAAGCTGACCACGCCAGGTGTGATAATTCGCTTCAGTATGCCTTGTGTGCAACTATCAAGTGCAGAGGTAGGTCAGAGGTACCATGAAGGTCCTTAGACACTGCTAAGTGTTGGATGCTAGTATCAAGGGAAGAGAGCGAGTCCAGGCAGTGCCTTGAAGCATGCCCTAAATGTTTTGCTGGGTGTCCAAGATAGTAGTCTGGAAGAGCAAGTGGAAAGCTGGAGTTGCCAGGCATCGACTTTGTCTTCCATATTCGGAATTCCTAGTGTCTAGTTTTCTGATGGTAGGTATTGAATAGGAAGCTGCATATTAATATAGTAAAATGTGCAGTAATATAGTTAAAGATGCCAATAACAAGCAATAATACCCCTTAATTGCATCTCACCACGATCTAGCAAGAATTTTATCTCAATGACATAACTTGATTATAAAATGTAACTAATTGCTTCTTACATTGAGAAAGGCTTCACTAGACTTGTGATCCTCTCCCAGATTTATTTTAGAATTAGAATCCCTGGAGTGTGAAAACAGATTCCCCCCCAACAAGACCACACTGACCCTCCGAAGATCAATCCACACTATATTTACCCCTAACCAACGCAACCAATCCACACAGCCCTGAACACCACAGGCAACTCAGCACAGTCAATTCACTAATCTGCACTTCTTTGGATTGTGGGAAGAAACTGGAGCACCCAGAGGAAACCCATGCAGACACAGGGAGAATGTGCAAACTCTACACAGACAGACAACGGAGGTTGGAATTGGACCCAGGCAGCAGTACTAACCACTGAGCCACAATGCCACCCTAAATATTTGGCACTAATACCTGTCATTCAGAGCCCTGTAAGATTCTGTCCCACAAGATCTTATTTTGCCTGTTTTGTATATGAAATATAAAAGAAAGGTGCTGTATCAAGTCAAGATAAATTTAAATTAAAAATGTGGTTGCAGTTTTAAGTTATACAAAATCATGTATACAGGAGCACATTATAATACTACAAAATACTATTTTTTCCTTGGACACTGACAATAAGAACAGACAGTTCAAAGCCAATGAGTTCAGAACCATGAGTGGACAATTGCTAATAACAGCATTTTGATTTGTTCCTGACCAATTGACCAACGGCATTGTGTGGAGCTCATCTTTCTCTGCACATCCCCTTTTGATAAAGGGGAAATCACTTTCAGATATTTTGAAAGGGATAAAATTTCAACCTGTGAATGAAAGAGAATATTTGTTCAAACAACCTTCTGTCAACAGCAAAGAACTAAAAGGAATTGGAAGAAACCATAAGAAAACAACTCATCAACCACTGGTGTTATTCAGCTGGGTTTCCTTTTCCATACTTAATACCCATGTTTTGTCTACTTTAGCCAAACTGTCTGTCTGTGAAAGGGGTGGGGGTGGGGGTGGGGGGAATGCAGGAATGTAAAATGGGTAGATATTGAATTACAAAGTTATATGATAGCAATTCTTATTTTCCTTTTGGCATTGATGGAAGACAATTTGCTGAACCCTACATTTTTTGAATCTGAGTTGCATTGAGTTTTTGAAGGAATTTCCACTGCAAAGCCCAGTGAATTTACCCACCATATCTTACCAAATTTGCCTCATTAACCACCTACCCAGCACCTATGGCATCACTTGTCCACTTCTGACCCCATCTCACATGCAATATTTCGAGAATAAGTCATCACTTGGTGGATATCATGGAATTCACCAGTATCTTTTGCACCTGTGCCACCTTTAGAATTACGTTGTGCATCCAGTGATTTTAGAGTTGCCCAGTATAATTGGTCTTGAACATGGCAGAAATGGGGAAATCTGAGCCCTGCTGTGAGAGCAGGGACTTGGAGGTCCCGCCAACAGGATGTTGAAGAAACGGGAGTTCCCCTTCCTTCAGGGCCAGTAGTGGAGATCACAACACTAGATTATGCTAGCCTGTCTCAGGACTGCATATAAAGCAGTTTCAGGAACTGGAGGAATGCACGAGAAAGTCAATAATTTTCTCCACACCGCCAACTTTGGTGCCACCTTCTTCTCTCCAATACCTCACACTCGCTATGTCTTTGCTCCTATACTGACATTCCACCAATGCTCACATTTTACCATTCTCTATTATCTGCAACATCTTCTTTCACTTGCTCTCACAATACCAACTGCCAAGGATACTAACCCTGCACACCCTCAGCACTGCTTAATCACTTGTTTGGGACACCTCCTCACTGCACCAAACCTAATAGCTGTGTCACCCACCTTAACATCTGCATCTCTGTCATTCGAGGAAGACAGTATTCCCCAATACAGCTGAAAAACCTAAATGGATGGTGGCCTGCATAAAATTCAGCTTCTCCCCCTTAAAGGTAGAGCAATCTGACTCTGACTGTTGTGAGTGACTGAATGATGATTTTCAAGCCCTTGGATATTAGGATCTTAGGTATATCATGAGGGTTCTTAAAGGTTGGAAAAGTTCCAAGAACATGAGGCGCATATGGCCAGTACCCATGGATTGTGCCCTGAGATGCTGGTGCCCGGTGTCCAAAATGAAGATCCTTCGGAGCAAGCAGTGAACTGAATTCTTTAGGTATCCACTCTGGTTTCATGTTGAGTTTTCATAACCTGGAGCTTATCCGGTGAGTTTGGTAAGATAGAATAGGATAAAATAAGATATCAGCAAAGCCAGTTGTGCTGTCAACAGCAATGTGCTTAACAAGTGATAACTCCTAGTGATTGGCATGTCATCACTGCTAAACTAGAAACTTGTGAAAAGCAGTAAAGATAGAGCAAGATACTTCAAACATTGAGATGGGCCTTGCCAGCTCTCTCATCTGATTCTACATACATCTTACAATAGTGTTATTAACTAGACAAAAGCCCTTCAAAACAATTAGAAGCAGTAGCTTCTAATTGTTATCTTGTGTAAGACACTGTGTTCCAGGTGTGATTTGATTGATCAAACTACTAGGCTTTAAGTAGAACACATTTTATTCTTACGCCATAGTTAAAATACAAACAAAGTATTTAACAATATAGTATATTTTTAACTATCACTCATCAACTGTTCCAATACAGCAGCATCCCATAAACACACTGTTGGCAAAGGCAGATTCAGCAAAACAGATTTTCCTCATTTGCTATCTCCAGTCCAAGAAAAGACAATGAATCTAGCAGCTGAAAGAAAACTCAAGCTTTTGCAGCAGCAGAGAGAGAGCTGGATCTCACAGCTTCAACTCCAAAACCACAAATTTAACAACTGAAAGCAAAACTAAAACCTTAGGACTGTGTAAGACTGGCTCCACCCATTCATGCGTCTTTTGTTTACTTTTAAAAAAAAGTTAGTTACTCAGCTTACCATGCAGAATACACCTTGCAATCAATTGACAACACACTCTTCAAGGAGGACCAGGAGAAAACAAATCCCTCTAAAAGGCACATTTCATCACAATAGCTCACATCACAAAGACCACTATGAGATTTTGCCTAACATCTTTTAAATTTTCTTTATTTGAATTGGAAACATGGGAAAAATGACTGTTTAAAACAAAGAACTGTAAGAGTTGCTGTACTTGTAAAAACAAGTTCCGAGAACTCATTGTGAATGATAGAGTCAGAGTCATAGAGTTATATAGCACAGAAACCGCCCCTTTGCTCCACGCTGACCAGACATTGTATTTATAGTATAACTTTGTTCAAGCAATGAGGGAAGAGATCAAAAACACTACAGTTTGGGGAGAAGAGAGGTACAGAGCAAGCTTTGTGTGCTGACACATTGCTATTTTGTTTATGCAATCAGAATTAGATGTGATTGCCAGAAGACATCAGCATGATGACAACTCTGATTGGCTCCTGAGTAGGTCAACAGTCTTGTGTTTACAATACAGGCAACAGGTTTCCAGACTGCAGAAAAGATAAATGCTCTCTCTCCCTCTTCAGAGAAGTAATTAAAGCCTGGAAGTCAATGAGTTTTTCTCTCTCAATAGTTGCAATAAGCTACTGCTTCTAATTAGTGAATAAGGTGAAAAGTGACTAGGGAGGATTCAAGGAGCAGTTGGCCTAGTTACCACAACTGAGAAGAGGACAGCAAGGGATTTGGTGCTCAATAAGAGGAATAGCAACCAACAGATGGCACCAGTGGGAAGCAACCAAGGAGGATTCCAAGAAGGGGGAAAGTTGGCACAGTCACCACAATGGAGAAAGTGAGGACGGTAGATGCTGGAGATCAGAGTTGAGAATATGCTGCTAGAAAAGCACAGCAGGTCAGGCAGCATCTGAGGAGCAGGAGAATCGACGTTTCGGGCTAAAGCCCTTCATCAGGAATGAGGCTTGTGAGCCGGGAATGGAGAGATAAATGGGAGGGGGTGGAGGTGGAGCTGGGGCGAAGCTAGCTGAGAGTGCAATAGGTAGATGAAGGTGGTAGGTCAGAGAGGAGGGTGGAGTGGATAGGTGGGAAGAATGATGGACAGGTTGATGAAGGTGGTGTCGAGCTGGAAGGTTGGATATAAGGTAAGGTGGGGGGAGGAGAAATGAGGAAACTGTACCCTCCAACCCCACACCCCTCCCATTTTTCTCTTCACCCCTTTGGCTCACAAGCCTCATTCCTGATGAAGGGTTTTAGCATGAAACATGGATTTTCCTGCTCCTCAGATGCTGCCTGATCTGCTGTGCCTTTCGAGCAGCCCACAGTCACCACAATTGCTAGCTTCTATCAGCTTTGCCTTGATCAGCAGGCAGAGACCAGAATCACAGAAGCCGGAGCAACCCGAGCAGTTAAAAATTCAAGCGCATGAATTGTTAATTCGTGGAAGCTGCATGTCGTGACATCTCAAATTCAAAAGTGACCATGTGGACAGAAGGGTTCCCGATTGTTACTTAGTGGTCTTTCTTTCTTGCCTTCAATTTCTGTTAACCTTTTCACAGCCCTAAGTGGAATAGTGGAATTTAGGCTAGAGGTAGAGTGATACAGTACTATTGTTTACAGAATAGTGTATTTAGCATTTGTTTTAGTGATAATCTAACAGTAAAGATCATCTGGTTACATATAAATTATTTTAATAGCAATTTATTTTTCATTATATTGTTGCTGGAGGGAAAAAAAAAGCCAGTCAACGGAGTAGTATGCTTATCCTGTGGAATGTGGAAAATCAGACTCACTTTGAATGTCCCTGACTACATCTGCAGGAAAGAGGCTGAGGGGTGACCTTATGAAGGTTTATAAAATAATGAGGCGCACAGATAAGGTGAATAGCCAAGGGCTTTGAGTCCAAAACTAGTGGGCATAGGTATAAGATGAGAGGGGAAAGATTTAAAAGGGATCTCTGTGGCAAATTTTTCTACACGGAGAATAGTGCAAATATTGAATGAGCTGCTAGAAGATGTACTCGAGGAGGTACGATTACAATTTTTAAAAGACATTTGGACAGGTACATGAATAGGAAAGGTTTAGAGAGATATGGGCCAAGCGGAGGCAAATGGGACTTGTCCAGTTTAGGAAACCTGGTTGAGCAGGACAAGTTGGGCTAAAGGGCCTGTTTCCATGATGTATGACTCTATAACTCTATAACTGCAGCTCCTGTCAAACCACGTTGATCAGCTAGCAGGAGGAGAAATTCAGGAGCATGGAAGAGGTGGAAAGTGTCAGAAACAGGAATTTCAAACATATAGACACACCAAAGGTTTTTGACAGATAGATGGGCAACTACTAGAAGGGCAGGCAGACAGTGCAGGAGTCTCCTGTGGCTATACCCTGACTAACAAGAAAGATTTTCAGAATACTACTGGGGGAGATTGTCCATCTGGCTGTGGCGACAGCAGCAGCCACAATGGTGGTACCACAGCTAGTTCTATTGCATGGTAGAGACAGTCATAGTGCAGTAGAGCTAGGGGTTTCTATCATCTGCTGGCATTTCTGTGGTTGCAACGAGAATCCAAGATGATTTGCTGCCTCCCCGATGCCAAGGTCAAAGATATCTCTGAGCGGGCACAGGACATTCTCAAAAAGGAGGACAAGCAGCCAGAAGTCATGGTACACATTGGTACATCATTGGGATGTCTTCCAGGCAGGTGGGATCTCAATAAGAAGGATGGTTGCAATTAAACTGGAGGGGCACCAATGTCTTGGCAGGGAAATTTGCTAGTCACTTGGGACAGTGGCAGGAGGTAAGAACCTGAGTAGTAGGTCAGCAAGTAAAATGACCGAGGAGTTAGAAACTGAGACCAATAAGGCTAAGAGAAAAAATTGGCAAGACTGGCAGTCTGAAGAATATTTGTTTTATGCAATGAATATGACACGTAAGGCAGATGAACTGAGAACTTGGATTAGTACATCTAGCTATTATGTTGCAGTTATTACAGAGACTTGGTTGAGAGGAGGACAAATTTGGCAGCTTAACATATCATGATTTAGATGTTTCAGATGAGATAGACGGGGATGTAAAAGAGGTGCAGGAGTTACATGGATGATTAGAGAGATTATCACAGCTGTAATGAGGGAGGACACTTTGGAGGGCTCTCCCAGTGAGGCCATATGGACGTTTTCAAAAATAGGAAGGGTAAAATCACTTTTATGGGGTTGTACTACAGATCTCCTAAATGCCAGTGAAACTTACAGATATAAATATGTGGACAAATTATGGAAAGATGTAGAATCAACAGGATTGTTTGGTAGGTGGTTTCAACTTGCTCTATGTTGACTGGGATTCCCTTCATGCCAGGTGCTCAGAGTCATAGAGATGTACAGCACGGAAACAGAGCCTTCGGTCCAACTCGTCCATCCCAACCCAATCTAGTCCCATTTGCTAACACTTTGCCCATATCCCTCTAAACCTTTTCTATTCACATACCCATCCAAATCCCTTTTAAATGTTGCAATTGTACCAGCCTCCACCACTTTCTCTTGCAGCTCATTCCATACACACACCACCCTCTGTGTGAAAAGTTGTCCCTTTAGGTCCCTTTTATATCTTTCCCCTCTCAGCCTAAATCTATGCCCTGTAATTCTGGACTCCCTCACCCCAGGGAAGAGTCTTTGTCTATTTACCCTATCTGTCCCCCTTATGATTTACAAACCTCTACCAGGTTGCCCCTCAGCCTCCAATGCTCCAAGAAATAATAGCCCCAGCCTATTCAGCTTCTTCCTATAGCTCAAATACTCCAACCCTGGCATCATCTTTTTCAATCTTTTCTGAACCCTTTCAAGTTTCAAAACATCCTTCCGATAGGAAGGAGACCAGAATTGCACGCAATATTCCTATAGTGGCCTAACCAATGTCCCGTACAGCCGCAACGTGACCTCCCAACTCCTATAGCCTATGCTCTGACCAATAAAGGAAAGCATACTAAATGCATTTTTCACTATCCTATCTACTTCCGACTCCACTTTCAAGGAGCTATGAACCTGCACTCCAACCGACTCTTTGTTCAGCAACACTCCTAAGAACCTTACCATTAAGTGTATAAGTCCTGCTAAGATTTGCTTTCCCAAAATGCAGCACCTTGCATTTATCTAAATTAAACTCCATCTGCCACTCCTCAGCCCATTGGCCCATCTGATCAAGATCCTGTTGTAACCTGAGATAATCTTCTTCGCTGTCCACTACACTTCCAATTTTGTTTTCATCTGCAAACTTAATAACTGTACTTCCTATGTTCATATCCAAACCATTTGCATAAATGACAAAAAGTAGTGGACCCAGCACCGATCCTTGTGGCATTCCACTGGTCACTGTCTCCAGTCTGAAAAACAACCCACCAACACCTTCGAGCCAGTTCTGTATCCAAATGACTAGTTCTCCCCGTATTCAATGAGATCTAATCTTGCTAACCAATCTCCCACGGGGAACCTTATCTAATACCTTACTAAAGTCCATATAGATCATGGCCACTGCTCAGCCCTCATCAATCCTCTTTGTTACTTGGATGAGGAGAATTTGTTTTGTACATCCAGGCAAATTTCTTCAAGTAACATATAAATTGTTCAACTCGTGAAGGGGTCATAGTAGATCTGGTTTTGGGGAATGAGCCCAGCCAGATGATCAAAGTTTCAATGGGCCAGCATTTCAGAAACAGTGATCATAATTACATTAAGTTTTAAGTTACTTATGAATAAAGATAAAAATAATCCTCCGACGAAAGTAATAAACTGGGGAAAGGCTAACTACCACAATATTAGGCAAGACTAAGGAATGTAGATATGGGGCAGCTGCTTGAGGATAAATCCACATCTTTCATGTGGGAAGCTTTTAAAGGTCAGTTGATTAGAGTTCAGGACCAGCATGATCCAATGCAAATGAAAGATAAGTTTGGAAAGATTCGGAACCTTGGATGACAAGAGAAACTATGAGCTCAGTCAAAAAAGAAAAAATGAGGCATACGATAAAAGTGTCAGAACTGAATACAGAGCCCTCAAAGAATATAAAGAAAGCACAAGGTATTTTATACGTACATAAAGTGCAAGACAGTGGCAAGGGGAAGGGTAGATCCACTCAAGGACAAAGGAGGAAATTTATATATGGGGTCAGAGGAAGTGGGTGAGTTCTTTAGCAAATACAGTACTTTGCATCGGTATTCGCAGAGGAAAATGATATGATGGATGGAGAGTGCAGAGGGGGTTATGATGTTATTGTAGAGCCTGTCAATATAAAGAAAGTGTTGGGTGTTTTAAAAAGCATTAAGTATTATGGACTAGACCAAACACCTTCAAAATACTGAGATAGTCTGGACCCCAACCTTTTCTTATTTTAAAGGTAAAATGTTGAAGTGTTCTGCTCCAGATGTAAGTTGGTTATTCAAATCCCTGTGTTTAAAACAAAGCACACTTTATTCATTAACAATAGTTAAAATACAACAAAAGAAAGAAATAACTGGAATAACTTAACTTTACTGGAAAACTTATAAAAATAATAGATACAGTAACTAGTATAATTAACTGTTCCATAAGGTAACATCCCATCAACACACCCTTGGCAAAAAGCAAATTCAGAAAACAGATTGTCTCACATCAAACTCCAGTAGCAGGTAGAGAACCCCAGCTTTTGGCTGTAACAGAGAGAGGGAAAAATAGTTTCCACTTCAAGATCCCAACAGCAACTACTGAAAACTAAAACCAAAAATCCAGATTCTATGGGAGCTTAGCCACTTATTTAGCCTGCTTTGTTCCAATGTTTTCTTAAAAACCCCAAGGCCCCATAAACCAATTACTCCAGTGACTCTAGTGGACTGTTTTTCACCTCTGTCTTAAAACCTCTCTTCAAACAAAAAGGGACAAAATACATGTCTTGAAGCCACGGTATCGTGACATAAGTTGGACAAATACCTGATGGGATCAATTCCAGAATACTGAGAGAGATGAGGGGAGAAATTGTCAAGGCCTTCAACATCTCAGCCTCCTTCAGAAGTCCCCAGCATCATTTACATCAATCATCCACCACTTCAATTCTCTCTGCGTGAAATCAAGAAATAGTTGGAGGCACTGGATGCTGCAAAAGCAATAATTTCTGAAATATTTCAGCAACAGTGCTCCAGAACTTGCTGCATCTCTCGCAAAGTTGTTCCACATCAGCTACAACAGTGATATTTGATGACAATGTGGAAAGCTACCCAGGTATGTACTGTACACAAAAAGCAAGTCAAATCCAACATATTTAATTACACCCAATCACTTTATTCTTGATCTTCAGTAAAGTGATGGAAGGTGCTATTAAGTGTGCAATCAAGCCGCAACTGCTCAGCAATAAACTACTCACTGACACCCTGCTTGAGTTCTGTCAGGGCCACTCAGCTGCTGGCCTCATTATAGCCTTGATTCAAACATGTACAACTGAGCTGAATTCAAGAGATGAAGTGAAATTGACACCCTTGACATCAAAGCTGTATTTGATCAAAGTTGGCATCAAGGAACCCAACAAAACTGGAGTCAATGGAAATCAGGCAGAAAACACTCCACTGATTGGAGTCTCACCTGACACAAAAAAGATGGTTGTAATTATTGATCAGTCATCTCAGCTTCTGGACATCTCTGCAGGAGTTCTACAGGTTAGTGCCTAACCATCTTCAGCTGCATCAACAATAACAAAGTCAGAAATGGAAATGTTCACCAATGTTCATGACAAGTCAGATATTGAAGCAATTTTCGTATAAATACAGCAAGGTCAGGACAATATCCAAGCTTGGGATGAAATGTGGGAAGTAACATTTGTACCAAGCAAATATCATACAATGACCACCTGCAGCAAGAGACAATCGAAGCACCATCCCATGACATTCAATGGAGTTGTTGTCATTGAATCCACCATCAGCATCTAGGAGTATCCATTTATCAAAAACTGAATTGGAAGAGCCATCGAGATACTGTGGCTACAACAGCAAGTCAGAGAGGCATCTAAATTCACCTCCTGACTCTATAAAGCCTGGCACTATCTACAAGGCCCAAATTAGGATTGTGATAGAATACTACCCACTCAAGAAGTCTGAAATCATCCAGGACAAAGCAACCCATTTCATTGGCACCACATCCATAAACATCCACGACTGATTTTCAATTTCAGCAGTGTGTACTATGTACAAGATGCACTGTAGAACTGCACCAAAATTCTTTAGACAGTATTTTCCAAGCTGAAAATGTGTTGCTGGTTAAAGCACAGCAGGTTAGGCAGCATCCAAGGAACAGGAAATTCGACGTTTCAGGCCAGAGCCCTTCATCAGGAATGAGGGTTTGACGCATGGCTGCAAGGGTGGAGCGGAGGATCCGGAGGGAGGTCTGTTGCTGGAGGCTTCGGATTTGTTGTAGGTACAGGTTGTCCTGGTTGGGTTCAAATTTTGTTGGTTGGAATGTCGTCCGGAGTCCGTGCGGGATCAGTTGGTTCCATAGGCAGGTGCTGAGGAAGGAGATGTGGCTGTGGTAACGAGTCTGTTTGAGAACGTGGCTGAAGAGCTTCTGTGCAGAGGAGATGACCTGGGGAGTACAGTGAGAGAGAGAGACTCACTGAAATCCTTATAGAGGGAGGAAGAGAGCTTCTTCAAGGAAGGCATCCTTGCAAGAGGATTCGCAGTAGGTTAAAATCTTCGAGTTAAAAGTGAGGTCTGCAGATGCTGGAGATCAGAGCTGAAAATGTGTTGCTGGTTAAAGCACAGCAGGTTAGGTAGCATCCAAGGAACAGGAAATTTGACGTTTCGGGCCAGAGCCCTTCATCAGGAATGAGGAATGTCTCATTCCTGATGAAGGGCTCTGGCCCGAAATGTCGAAGTTCCTGTTCCTTGGATGCTGCCTAACCTGCTGTGCTTTAACCAGCAACACATTTTCAGCTCTGATCTCCAGCATCTGCAGACCTCACGTTTTACTCTACAGTATTTTCCAAACCTATAACTATGTCCATCTCAAAAGACAAGGCAGAAGATGCATGGGAACCTCATGAGCTGCAAGTTCCCCTCCAAGCCACTCACCATTCTGACTTGTAAATATATTACCATTACTTCAGTGTCACAATGACAAAATCCTGGAATTCCCTAACAGCATTGTGTGTCTAGCTGCAGCACATGAATTTATAGCAATTCAAGAAAGCAACTCACCACCGCTTTTTCAAAGGTAATGAATGCGAGCCCAGCCAGCAAAGTCCACATTCCATGAGATAAGAAAACAAATATTCAGCAACCGAGCAGTTTCATTGAGTTTCATGGAAGATTTCTCCTGGCAAGGCCTAGAAAATTCTTGCATGATCGTCCCAAATTCACCTGATTAACTATGTACTCTAAGAGGCCCCTCTCCCTGATGCTAGTCCAAATCTCCCACAACCCATACGCAGAGGTATTTGCCACAGCCAGAGTGTGCTGGACTCCCTGCTGCAGCACCTTTAAAGAAAACCATTGAGCACCTGGTTAAGTATTGGTAGTTCATAGCCATTCTACATAGTCAGACGAATTTGCTTTAGTCAACGAAAACAAGGTAAATTGGTGCCCACTTTACGACAGGGACTTGCAGGTCCTTGTAGATGCGGTGGTGCATAGAGAGACGTTCTCTTCCCCCAGGACTGGTAGAGGAGACCACTACACCAGACCCTGAAAGCCTGAGCCAAGACTTACACCTGGGCTTGTACAATCACCACACTGTGGAGGAACTTGGAGCAATTCTTGATGTCACGAGGAATAAAGGGCTACGGGGAGAATGCTGGTAAGTGGCGTTGAAATGCCCATCAGCCATGATTGAATGGCGGAGTGGACTCGATGGGCCGAATGGCCTTACGTCTACTCCTATAACTTATGGTCTTATAATTCAACAAATGCTCTGCCAGGATAAGTGCCACAATCTTCTCTCTCGTATCACACTCACTCTGTCACTGCTACTGCATGTGCCTACCTCTAAGGCTCATGTTCTACCACTCTCAGTGTTGCATGCAACATCCACCCTCATTTGCTCTTGTCCATCCCAGCACCCTAACCCTAATAACCCTGCATGATTTCTGTTCTGTCCACTCACTCACTTAGGATACCTCAACACCTTTTCTCTACTTATAACAGTATTAACAGCTGTGCCTTTTATATCACTCAAACACTCCCTCTCATTCCAGAAGAAAAGAGCACATAATAGGGCAGAAAGAACCTTGCTAAGTATAGGAGTTCCAACATTCAGCTCCTTGTCTCCTATGAAGAGAGGATTCTGGTCCTGACGACTGAACTCGAGGACCAGTCATGTGGAGATGCTTAAATTTCCATGCAAGCAACCCAGTAAGGAAATTAGTCATTCTTATGCTATTTTCCCAGTACCTGCGCTATGATTGTATGATTATCATGCCATAATGACTACCTTTTGTTTTCTCGAAGTATCAGTGGAGCAGCCACAGTTAAAAATCACACAACACCAGATTATAGTACAATAGGTTTATTTGGAAGCACTAGCTTTTGGAGTGCTGCTTCTTCATCAGTGTCCATGGTCAAGAGGATGATGCCACAACATTTTATTTCTTTCCACCTCTGAGAAAGGAAATATGGATGCTTCAGAGGAAGCACCAACAAGATTGACTCCTGTAACCCACCCAAAAGCACAGATACTCACAACTTGATGTGTACATTAGAAGGATTCGAGTTGGTAATACACAATGGTGAGCACTTCACTGCAGCTACTATTGGAGAAACACCCAAGATTGCTGACATGAAGGGAATGCCAGAGATCAGCTCCCAGGTAGCAAAGACCCCAGCAATTAGGGACTTCATTGAAGTGTACAAACAGCTACAAGAGCAACAGGCAGGTTTTTCAGGGGCATTAGGCAACCTTCCACAATAGGTGCAGGACTGCAGAGGTATGGTTGGGACACTGATGCCTCAGGCATATAATTGTCTGACTGTCTTCCTGAACACATTATGACTCTGTCTCTAAGTGGAGTGCCAGAGTTATGCAGCACAGAAACAGACCCTTCAATTCAACTTGTCCATACTGACCAAATATCCCAACCAAATCTAGTCCCACCTGCCATCACCTAGCCTCCATAACCCTCCAAGCTCTTCCTATTCACATAACCATCCAGATGCCTTTTAAATATTACAATTGTACCAGCCTCCACCACTTCCTCTGGCAGCTCATTTCATACACATACCAACCTCTGCGTGAAAAAGTTGCCCTTAGGTCTTTTTTATATCTTTCTCCTCTCACCTTAAACCTCTGTCTTCTAGTTTTAGATTCCTCTCTCCCCCTCCCCCCCCGCAAAGGGAAAAGACTGTCTACTTATCATATCCATCCCCCTCATGATTTTATAAACCTCTATAAAGGACACACTCAGTCTCCGACACTCCAGGGAAAACAGTCTCAGCCTATTCAACCTCTCCCTATAGCACAAGTACTCCAACCCTGACAACATCCTTGTTAATCTTTTCAAAACCATTTCAAGTTTCACATCCTTCTGATAGGAAGGAGACCAGAATTGCACGCAATATTCCAAAGGTGGTTCAACCAATGTCCTGCATACCCGCAACATGACCTCCCAACTCCTATACTCAATACTCTGACCAATAAAGGAAAGCATACCAAACGCCTTCTTCGCTAACCTATCTACCTGTGACTCCACTTTTAAGGAGCTATGAACCTATACTCCAAGGTCTCTTTGTTCAATAACATTCTCCAGGTCCTTACCATTAAGTGCATAAGTCCTGCTAAGATTTGCTTTCCCAAAACATTGCACCTCGCATTTATCTGAATTAAACTTCATCTGCTACTTCTCAGCCCATTGGCCAATCTGGTCCACATCCTGTTGTAATCTGAGGTAACCCTCTTCGGTGTCCACTATACCTCCAATTTTGGTGTCATCTGCAAACTTACTAACTGTACCCCTTATGCTCACATCCAAATCATTTATGTAAATGACAAAAAGTAGAGGACCCAGCACCCATCCTTGTGGCATTCCACTAGTCACAGGCCTCCAGTCTGAAAAACAACCCTCCACCACCACCCTCTGTCTTCTACCTTTGAGCCAGTTCAGTATCCAAATGCCTAATTCTCCCCGTATTCCATGAGATTTAACCTTGCTAATCAATATCCCATGGGGAACCTTGTTGAACGCCTTACTGAAGTCCATATAGATCACATCTACCGCTCTGCCCTCATCAATCCTCTTTGTTACATTTTCAAAAAAAACTCAATAAAGTTTGAGAGACAAGATTTTCCACGCACAAAGCCATGTTTGACAATCCCTAATCAGTCCTGGCCTTTCCAAATACATGTACATCCTGTCCCTTAGGATTCCCTCCAACAACTTGCCCCCACCACCGACGTCAGGCTCACTGGTCTATAGTTTCCTGGCTTGTCCTTAACACCCTTCTTAAACAGTGGCACCATGTTTGCCAACCTCCAGTCTTCCGGCACCTCGCCTGTGACTATCAATGATACAAATCTCTCAACAAGAGGCCCAGCAATCACTTCTCTAGCTTCCCACAGAGTTCTCGGGTACACCTGATCAGGTCCTGGGGATTTATCCACCTTTACCAGTGTCAAGACATCCATAATTCCTCCTCTGTAATCTGGACATTTTGCAAGATGTCACCATCTATTTCCCTATAGTCTATATCTTCCATATCCTTTTCCACAGCAAATACCGATGCAAAATACTCATTTAGTATCTCCCCCATTTTCTGTGGCTCCACATAAAGGCCGCCTTGCTGATCTTTGAGGGGCCCTATTCTCTCCCTAGTTACCCTTTTGTCCTTAATGTATTTGTAAAAACCCTCTGGATTCTCCTTAATTCTATTTGCCAAAGCTATCTCATGTCCCCTTTTTGCCCTCCTGATTTCCCTCTTAAGTATACTTCTACTTCCTTTATACTCTTCAAAGGATTCACTCAATCTATCTTGTCTGTACCTGACATATGCTTCCTTCTTTTTCTTAATCAAACCCTCAATTTCTTTAGTCATCCAGCACTCCCTACACCTACCAGCCTTTCCTTTCACACTGACAGGAATATGCTTTTTCTGGTTTTTCGTTATCTCATTTCTGAAGGCTTCCCATTTTCCAGAATCTGGTTTCCAGCATCTGCAGTCATTGTTTTTCCCATTTTCCAGCCATCCCTTTACCTGCGAACATCTGCCCCCAAACATCTTTCAAAAGTTCTTGCCTAATACCGTCAAAATTGGCCTTTCTCCAATTTAGAACTTCAATTTTTAGATCTGGTCTACCCTTTTTCATCACTATTTTAAAACTAATAGAATTATGGTCACTGAGTCCAATGTACTCCCCTCTGACACCTCAGCCACCTGTTCTGCCTTATTTCCCAAGTGTAGGTCATGTTTTGCACCTTCTCTAGTAGGTACATCCACATACTGAATCAGAAAATTTTCTTGTACACACGTAACAAATTCCTCTCCATCTAAACCCTTAACACTATGGCAGTCCCAGTCTATGTTTGGAAAGTTAAAATCCCCTACCATAACCACCCTATTATTCTTACAGATAGCTAAGATCTCCTTACAAGTTTGTTTCTCAATTTCCCTCTGGCTATTAGGGGTTCTATAATTCAAATCCAATATTCTTATTTCTCAGTTCCACTCAAATAACTTCCCTGGATGTATTTCTGCTATCCATTATCAAAAATGCCACTCCTCCTCCTCTCTTGCCTCCCTTTCTATCCTTCCTGTAGCATTTGTATCCTGGAACATTAAGCTGTCAGTCTTGCCCATCCTGAGCCATGTTTCTGTAATTGCTATGATATCTCAGTCCCATGTTCCAAACCATGCCCTGAGCTCATCTGCTTCCCTGATAAGCCTCTTGCATTGAAATAAATGAAGTTTAATTTATTAGTCCTACCTTGTCCCTGCCTGCCTGTTTGATTCACTTCTGTTCTCAAGTGAACCAGTTTCAGATTGATCTCTTTCCTCACTATCTCCCTGGGTTCCCCCCCCGCCGACCTTACAAGTTTAAATCCCTCCGAGCAGCTCTACCAAATTTCCCTGCCAGTATATTAGTCCCCTTCCAATTTAGGTACAGGTCACTTCTACCCCAAAAGAGATTCCAATGATCCAAAAATGAGAATTCTTCTCCCATACACCAGCTCTTCAGCCATGCATTCATCTGCTCTGTCCTCCTATTCCTGCCCTCACTAGTTCGTAGCACCGGGAGTAATCCTTTTTAAATGCCTGCTTAACTCTCTGGAATCTCCCTTCAGAATCGCAACCCTTTCCCTTCCTATGTCATTGGTTCTAATGTGGACAATGCCCTCTTGCTGGCCTCTCTCTGCCGTGAGAATATTCTGCACCCTCTGAGACATCCTTGATCCTGGCACCAGGGAAGCAACACACCATTCTGATTTTTCGCTGCTGGCCACACAAATATCTGTCTGAACTTCGGACTACAGAATCCCCTAACACAATTGATCTCTTGGAAGCCAACGTACCCCTCATTGCTTTGCAGCCAGTCTCAACACCAGAAACTTGGTTGTTCATGCTATGTTTCTCTGAGAATCCATCACCCCGTACATTTTTGAAAACAGCATACCTGTTTGAAATGGGTATATCCACAAAAGACTCCTGCACTAGGTGCCTATCTCTTACCTTTCCTGGAGTTAACCCATCTATGTGACTGTATCTGAGACTTTCCCCTCTTCCTATAACTGCCATCCATCAATTACTGTTGCGAATTCCTCATTGCTTCTGTCTCTCCAACCGATCCATTCGATCTGATAAGGTTCACAGCCTACAGCATTTATGACAGATATAATCCGCAGTAACCCTTAAACTCTCTCTAAACTCCCATATCTGACAAGAAATACATATCACTGTACTAAAGGCCATTTTTGCTCTTTCACAATCTACAGATCCAGAAAAAAACACCATCTTATTCCTCTACAAAACATTGCCCCAGGTTAAATTAATAGTTCTGACTTATATTTTAAGTTTAATCAAGAGATAATCTCCAAAAACATATAATCAAGAAAGAACCCACTCTACTCACTACTGCAGCTTTTCTCTTGAACACACTTAAAACAATGATTAACTTATCTGATTCTGTGCTGTGAACTTCGCCCAAACAGGTTCCTCTAAGATTAATTGTGAATTTCACTGTTTCTTAATTTTCCCAGACGCACTCCGATGTCCAGCGATACATGAATTCAAAACAGCAAAGGCAGTAACTGTGCAGGTTTTCTCTCTCTCTCTCTCTCTCTCTCCTGCACTGTCCTTACCATATGCTTCTTTTGTCTGTTCTTCACCCTTTTAAAACTGCTGTTGTTTTGACTTTTTTTTCCCCAAAGTTCCAAAACAACGCAACAGCATATGCTGCTCCTGGAATTCGAGGAAATCACCTCCAGCACCTAAAATACCTCAAAACAAAAAGCAGCTGTTACGGCCAGAAATTTTTCCCGTCCTCCATCTTGGATTATCCAGAATCCTTGTTTTAAACAAAAGAGAGCAGAAGGAGGCACTTCCTTTTGAACAAGACAAATTACTGTAATTCATTGAGACTTGTGTTTCTACTGCTCTCCACCCTTCCATCACCATCCTTATTCTCAACTACATAAATGCTTCTTCAAAAGCACCTGTCCATTTGTGGAATTTTCAAGAATGCCACGAGAATATTGCTGCAGCATATGTCATGTAAATATGATGAATTCTAATGAGTGCAACAAATGGAATGGTGTAAATAGGTCTAGGATGGGAAGGTGTCAAAGTACAGCAGATTCCCTTTGGAAGTTATGAATTTGCTACTCAGCTGGCATGACACCTTCACCAAGTTGGTGCACCTGTTGTAACCAGAGCTGTGGTGAAGCAGATGCTACAGATTTTGAAGATTAACTTCAGAGCTTGGACACTTCAGACTCTCCAGTATCATCAGGACAGAGTGTACAATAGCTTGGTCATGGCAACGGCATCAGCAGCGTTAGGGAACAGTAGCGCGAACATATGGCAGAGATGTTGGAGGCATATTCGGGTTCTCGGCAGCTACTATCAAGGTGGTCCAAGCACCTGCTCAACGTCAAGTTCATCTTACCTTCTTTTGGCAGATTCAGATAAGGAGGTGATTCCAGGAGATTGCTGCAGTGGAGAATGCCATGGGAATCCAGTCGTTCTTCGTGACTGAAGGCAACATTGGTCCAGGCCTGGGATTACAATGGTCCAGGTTTTCCATAAGGCCTCTGCAGTGTCTTTGCAATAATGTGGCTGGTCTGGTCCAGCCTGGGATTCCTTTAGGTGGCCTTAGAAGTGACCTGTGTCTCCTTTTGGTGGCTTCAATTGCTGTTTTCATTAGCATTGGTCCGAGTCTCCTTGTAACAGCTTCAGTAGGTCTTCAAATGGCATTTTCTTCAGCATCGTGCTGGATCAGGTCCAGGATTCTAAGTGTGGAGGGTGGTCAGGTCATCGAGACCAGAATCATGAAATGGACAAAGTGGACTTTGTCTTAATTTTTTTTCTTTTATTACCTTATTATGGAAGGACTGTTAATCTGAACTTCTTAATCTCTTTATTTTTCTAATTCATTACTATGATTTTGTACTTTTGAAGGTCCTTTTTTGACTTCTTATTTTCCAATATTCTTTTCCTAAGAATGTGTAATCAAGAATCTGTATCTTGGTAACTCGTACCTAAGATGGTACCATATGAGGCAATTTGTAAACTTCTCACTGTACTCATGTGAGTACTGTACATGTAACAAATAAAGCTAATTCAACTTAATTCAATTCAATCATGGCATCCTGTGTTCTGCACAGGGAATATCGTTCAAGAAGAAATGGGGTCTTTGAGCTGAAGGAAGCTCTCCTTCTGCATGGCAGAATTCAGCTGCGAGGCAGCAGTGTCTACAAGGCAAACATGATTTGATTGACACACAGTTCCAGTGGATACTAAATTAAAACCAAAATACTACAGATGCCAGATATCTGAAATAAAAACAAAGTGCTGGATGAACTCAGCAGGTTTGGCAGCATCTGTGCAGAGAAAAAGTTAACTTGATTTAATCAGTAAGACTCTTCTTTGGACTCTTCTTCTATCCAGCAGATACTATCTGGGTGCAAAAGACCATCATGGACTGTCAAGGTCAAGGACTCACAATGTCGGAACAAACAGCAGCCTGCAATTTGTTTCCTTTGTGGTCCCTTTTGTTGGCCATCAATCAAATTTCATGCTTAGATTTCTCTGACTGCTTGTCTGTATGTAATGTTCCCTTACAGGACAATGACAAGATGTGTGTGTCCAATGAGTGTTTTGGAAAGAGTAATGGGAACTTAGAAAAGGTGCTAAGATGGGATGTAGCTAAGGACAGGCAATCTTTGTGGCTTCATGGTTGAGAGAATGGATTTGTCTGTGCAAGGCATGTCAACCATACGCTATGTGCCTTGAGTAGCATGGCTTTGTGGCTATGGTGAAAGGAAACAATGCTATATGGGTACACACCGGCCTTTCAAAAGTGGAAGCGATATCAATTTTTTTTTGGCTGATACTCAGTGAGCGCCTAGTTATTCCAGGATCTGCACATGGTAAGATGGATTTAGAATCGGATGTGAGAGACCCCATAGGGATGAACTAAATAGTTAACAAAGAGCATTGTTAAGATACAGTGAGAAATCTCACTCGGTACTGAAGCAAGAATCCTTCCAAAAAGCTTGATACAACTCTCAACCAAAAAAATGTACATTCACTTCAGGGTCTCTCTCCCATTCTCCCTTTGCAGTGAAGTAACCAAAGCCGAGATGATAGCTACATATTCTTTCTCACAAGCTGCTGTAAGCTGTTGCCTTTAACTAGTAACTTACAACCTGTACGCTAACTACCTCGTACCTCCCACAAAGAACTGAAAGACTCTGGAAATAAAAAGTGTTCAGAAAACAGAAGGTTTTAGGAAGCAAAAAGGACACCTTATCAATTCCTGTCATCTGATGCTATCCCTGATATTTTCTCTTCCACCCATAGTTTTAATTGTTTTTTGTTTGTCTCGGTCTGCCTTTATATGTATTTTGGGGTTTAAGAGAGGACTTAGAGTTTCAACTAGTTGAGTTATATGTTGATAATCTATAACTTTTTTGTGGTTCGAATCAATGTATTTGTAATAAGTAGTCCTTCTAAAAAACAGAAACCTGATCAGAGTGTTGTCTAAATTGAGTTCATCAGACAGGAAAATCGGGGACTTTGAATACTTTGATTAAATATCTAACTTTGTGATGACCCCAGAAGTAGTGGCATGTTACAGTGTAACACTAATGTAGCATTGCATGCCACATACCAACATATCCATTGCCTTGACTGATGACTGTTGACAGCAAACATAAGCTGTCCGCCTTTATGTCTGAAAGGCAAGGTACGGCACAAATCCTATGAGCCTTTAAGGTCAGGTTGAAGGACCAAAGCACAAAAAGACAAGGCAGAACAGGGATGCTGTAAGCATCCAGGTTCATCCAGGTTAAATAGCTACTTTCTGCTGTGGTATTCTATGATCCTAAAAAGTTCTAGTAAAACAGGGAACATTGTACAGCCATTGATATTTTTGTGTTAATATTATACTATCATGCTATTTTACTTCAGCTTCACAAAGACATTGTTAAAATGTACTCACTGTTGTAATATAGAAAATGTGGCAGCCAAATTGTCCACCGACAGTGTCCACAAACAAAATAGTACAAGACCAATTTAGGGTAAGTGGTTGGCATGGACGAGTTGGACCAAGAGGGACTGTTTCTATGCTGTACATCTCTATTACTCTAACAATGTGACCAGTTCTGAAGAAGGGTAACTGGATTTGAAACGTTAACTCTGTTTTTTCCCCACAGATGATTCCATACGTGCTGAGTTTCTGCAGCAATGTGTTTTTGAATGTGACCAGGTATCTGCTTTAGTGATGCTAGCTGTGGACTAAATATTGGCCAAGATATCAAGGAATTGCATCCCTACTCATCCTCAAAAAAGTTATTTTTGCAAAAGGATCTATTACTAGACAGGACTAGGCAGGGCCTTGACTGCTTTGATCAAGAGCTAACATTTGTTGCACTACAGCACTCAGTCCTACAATACAGGATCAGTACAGATTTTTATGCTCAGGTTTCTAAAATGAATATAGAACCAACAATCTTTGGCCTTGAGGGCAGAATACAATCAACTGTGTAACTGTTGCATGTGTATAATAATGTGTACAGCCGAAAGAAATATAACTCGTGTAAATTGATACACTAAAGTCCTCATTTAATTTGTATTCACATTCCTGAAAGTTAAAATTTGAAGTGAAGTGGCTTTAATAAATCATTTTTTTTAGGATCAGCATTAATGCCAGAGTTAGGTTCCTTCAGATGTTTCTCACATGGCAACAAACATCAATATAAAAGTTGAAATACTGCACTGTACTCCATTCATAACTGAAATAAGTTGCAAATAATATGCGATACTGAATATAAAAGAAAACATTACAATAATTTAAGAACATTCTACACTCACTTTTATTGTTCAAATGGCCACGTTCCATTTAATGGCAGAAGTTGGTCATTGAAGGGAGCAGCCAGATCTGCAGAACTACATGCACTGACAAAATTATGTTAATGAAGTCTAGGATCTCAGTACAAATTCAGGAGCAAAATCAGTAGGGAAAAAAAAACATACCTGGAGGCTAAACTAAGGAAAGAGATGGGAAGTAGGCTGCAGGGGGAGCCAAGGCCAGGCTGAAAATAAGCAGGAAGCAAGGAGATGATATCAAGATTGGGGAGACTTGGCCAGGGTTAAGCAAGCCAGAAGACCAGGATGGCAGGATGACTAGACTGAGAGAGAGACAAACCAGGAAGGAGATGAGACTGGGATAGGAGGTGAACATGAAGCCTAAGGGGATACATGTTTGGAGGCACATGAAACCAATTATTGAGGAGAAAGTCATCTGAGCAAACAAGCCTCAGATTTGGATGTCTGGCAAATGGCACTAAAGTGAAACTGACGTTGAACTGTTTACTGACATGACCTTGTTAACAAGCTTAATGTAGGATAATGTTATGGGTCAACATAAAGCAGGAACTTACTGTACAATGTAAATCATTATTTCTGACACGTAAAATTTGGTAAAGAAAAATCAACAAATGCAAAAATAAAAGTTAAGCAATCTGTTGCTTTACATTTCAGTTTACATCTAAAACAGCAAATGGTGTTTCAGTGTAAAGAAATCACCTTTGCACAGCAATTTAGTTACACCAATTTATCTTAGTTCAAGACAGACATCCTGAGCATTATTGCCCGATCAGTTTTCAAAATACTCTTGCTTTTAATTCTAAAATTTGAATACTAATTGAATTAATGTTAATGCTTAATAATTCAATATTTATCAGACAAAATGTTTTTATCAAATTTGCACTGTTTGATTACATATTAAAAGCAATTATCCTTACCACAATGCTATTAAGTTCTCAATGAAACACTACTGCACTTACTTTAAACATTTCTAATGATGGGCAATGCTTAAGCTTTAAAGTTATTCTCAGATGCAAAAGATAATCTCAAAAACTTATATTATTATACCTTAACCATAGACTTTGAAATATAATGGAGTCAATTATTTTTCAGCAAAAGAGGATCAGCTACTTTTAATCCTTTATAAAATAACACATTTCTCTACCCAGACTTCAAAAGACCCTTTCAAACAAAAAATGTATCCAATGATCCACTGTTTATGCATAAATTTGTGACTATCTCTACACTGTACACTGTTCTTGTTATTTGTTATAAAGGTTAGAAATTGTTGAGATTGAAGAACCATTATCTAAATTGACAAATCTCCCAGCAAGTTTACAAAGTTTCAGAATTGTGGAGACAAATTTAAGTCAGGCAATACAGTTATTTTAATCAATCTGTTCAGGCATGTTACAATACACCTCCTGAGAACTTAAACCAGGACTTTCTAGCACAGAGTTAGAGAGATTACCAGAGTGTCACAAGAGCCCTCTCAAGCCAGACAAAATAATCCTGCCTGTCAATGTCAGAATGCATTATGGGTGTGATAAATTGATAGAATGGTGATTTATTTCCAAGACAGGATTGAGAGTGGCTTGGAAGGGAGCTTGAAGGTAGTTTTGTTTCATGTATCTGCCCTTATCCTTCCAGGTGGTAGTGGCCAAGAGTTTGGAAGATGAATGTTAAAGTGTTAGGGAAAAGGACTGGTAGAAGAAATATAATGGAAACCTTTTAAAATTTATTTTTAACAATATCAATAAAACCTATAAGCACAAGGTGTTTCATCCTTTTATTGTAAAGCTGTGGGAAATTATTACAATCTAATCATTGTAAATCTTTCATTGTCGTTCTTTGTCAGTCATTTACAGATTGTATCAGTTTACTACAGCTGCATTTAAAACCTCAAACTGGCACTCCTGTTAAATTGTACAAACAATACTTACCACTGACATGTAAAAACACACAGTTATAACATACAAATGTCTTTTCCGAGATCTTTCTTTAGAAATACAGTGCCTCATATCATTTCCAGACATTTTTCAACAAAAGACTTATTAGTCTTCCCAATCAATCAACAAATTCTTTCTTGAAATATATTTTCCATAGACTAAATTCACAGCTGTTGGTCTCACCTTTGTCTTTAGTAAGGTATCAAATCATCAGGAAAAGCTGAATGTGGTGCAATAGCTAAATGATAAGTGTAATTTGACCTTGCTAAACATAATCTTGATTGCAATTTAAATGTTAAGTCTAAGGCTAGGTTTCACTTCAAGTTTCAAGATAAAGTTAACTGAAGAGTATTTGTGATCAGTTAAATCAATGTAGTTAGAATAATTCATGTTATTTATTGAAACATATGTACCGGTTTTATAAATACAATGCCAAAGATCATCAAACAAAGTAGAATATAAACTAATTTAAAACTTTAGCAATAGAATCACACATTTTTGATTGCAACAACATACCCCCACACCTGTATACACTTAACAGGTTGGACAATTTATGGTTATCAGAAGATGTTCATATTCAATTCATTGTGAATTGAATAATGTAATTCAAATTGAAGTTCTACAAATTAAAGTACAGTCAGTTTTGTAAGACCATTTCCAGGAAATCATCACACATTGAAACTGCCTGCAGCACAGCACAAAATTTAAATATTATTTTCCCTCATTCGTTCCAAACAAGTGAAAAGGTCATTTGTATTCAGGAATCAAGGACAACATTCAGGAAAGGTTCTTTGCCCAAAGAATATGGTTAGAATGTGGTATTTCAAATAGTTCAGGTGAATAATGGATACATTTAAGAGATAGCTAGAATATATGAAAGAAAGGAACAGAAGAATAAAGCGATAGGTTAAGATTGTTTATTTGTTCATGGAATGTGAGTGCAGCTGGCTAAGCCAGCATTTGTTGCCTATCTAAAACTGTCCTGAAGAAGGTGATGGTGAAATGTCCTCTTGAACTGCTGCAGTCTATACTTGTAGCTTGGAGGCAACTAGTAGCTAGCGGTGTTTGCATGCATCTGTTGTCCTTGTCTTTTGAGGTGGCCAAGAACATAGACTTGGAGGGTGCTGTCGGAGGAGGTTTGGTAAATTACTTCAGTGTAACATGTAAATGATATTTTAAAAAGATTGTGGATGCTGGAAATCAAAAACAGAAACAAAAACAAATTATTGAAAAACTCAGCAGGTCTAGCAGCATCAATGGAGAGAAAACAGAGTTAACGTTTCAGATCCAGTGACCTTTCTTTAGAACGGATTGTAGCGAGAAGAAGATTGCCATATATGCTGAAGATGGGATGGGGAAGGAGAGAAGAATAATGATGGATGGAGATGGAGCTCAGAGAGAGAGAGCAACAGTTAGATAGAGCAAGGGGTGCATAAAAGGGTCAGCTGATGGGGGCAATTAATAGCTGACAATGGGTTGGTTGTGGGAGCAGCCCATGTGATGACAAGGCTTGGTGCATGAGTGTTGGGGAACAGACATGGGAAAAAGTGCTCAGGGATTAAAATGATTGACCTCAATAGAAACCCAAAATCCCAAGCGGAAAATAAGGTGCTATTCTTCCAGCTTGTACTAAGCTTTACTGCGGCAATATAGCAAGTCAGAGAAAGAGATGTTGGCAAAAAGAAAGTTGTCCATGGGCCATGAAATAACAACAACACATTGGGACGGGCAATAAACAAAGAAATAACTAATGCCTGTAAAAGTGGTATGGCAATTATTATGGGGGATTTGAATCTACATGTCGAGGGGTTGAACCAGTTCAGTCAGGGTAACCTTGAGGAGGAGTTCGTTGAGTGCATCCACGATAATCTTCTTGAACAGTATGCAATGGAATCGACAAGGGAGCAAGTTTTCCTAACTCTGGTCCTGTGTAATTAATGATCTCATAATTAGGCATCCTCTTGGAAGGGCCAATCACAGTGTGGTTGAATTTAGAATATACATGGAGAGTGTGAAGATAAAATCCAATACCAGGGTCCTGTGCTAAAACAAGAAAGATTACAATAGGATGAAGGAGGAGTTGGCTAATAGGATTTTATGGTGGAACAGTTGACGAGCAGTGGAGGACTTTCAAAGCAAGTTTTTCAAGTGCTCAGCAAAAGTATATTTCAATGAAAAGGAAGGACTGGAAGGAAAAGGGGTAATCTGCCATCGGTGTCTAAAGAAATAAGGGAGGCTATCAAATTGAAAGAGAAAGCCACAAAAAGAGCTATAAAGTAAAGTAAGATACAACATTAAAAAAACTAGTGCAGAATATAAAGACAGGTGGCAAACGTTTCTATAAATATGTAAAATGAAAAAAAATGGCTGAAATAAATGTTGATCCTTTAGAAGATGAGAAGGGGCATTTAGTCATGTGAAAGGATGATATGATTGAGGCATTGAATACATATTTTGTGCCAGTCTTCACAATGCAGGACACGAATAACATGCTAGTAATTGACAAAGAGATTGAGATAGGTGAGGACCTGGAATCAATCATTATCACGGAAGAGATGGCGTTGGGTGATCTAATGAGACTAAGGATAGACAGGTCTCCTGGCCCTGATGGAATGCATCCCAGAGTACTAAAAGAGTACTTGTGGTAATTTTCCAAACTCGATGGACTCTGGGGCAGTTCCAGCCGATTGGAAAACAAAAAATGTGAAGCCACTGTTTAAAAAGGGCAGTGGACAAAAATGGTGAATTATAGAATAGCTAGCTTAACTTCTGTAGTAGGGAAGATGCATGGGTCTTTTAGCAAGGCATTTAGATAGAAATTGTCCCATTGGGCAGATGCAGTCTGGGTTTATGAAGGGCAGGTCATGCTTAACAAATCTTTTGGAATTCTATGAAAGCATTATGAGATGGTGGACAATGGGGACCCAGTAGATGTGGTGCACCTAGATTTCCAAAAGGTGTTCAACAAGGTGCCACATAAGAGACTGCTGCATAAGGGAAAGATACATGGTGTTACAGGTAGAGTATTAGCATGGATAGAGGATTGGTTGACTAACAGGAAGCAAAGATTGAGGATAAATGAGTGCTATTTTAGTTGGCAATCAGTAACTAGTGGTGTGCCTCAGGGATCAGTGTTGGGACTGCAATTATTCACAATTTACATTGATGATTTGGAGTTAGGAGCCATGTGTTGTGTGTCAAATTTTGCAGACAATACTAAGATGAGTGGCACAGCAAAGTGTGCAGAGGACTGCAAAACTTCACAGAGGAACACATACTTTAAGTGAGTGGGCAAAGGTCTTGCAAATGGAATACAATGTTAATAATTGTGAAGTCATCCATTTTTGTAGGAGTAAAAAGGACAATTACTTGAATGGTAAAAAGTTGGAGCCTGCTGCTCTGCAGAGGGACCTGGTTGTCCTTGCACATGAATCACAGAAGGATTGTATGCAGGTACAGTAGGTAATTGGAAGACAAATGGAATTTTGTCCTTCATTGCTGAAGGGATTGAGTTTAAAAGCAGGGAGGTTATGTTGCAGCTATATAGGATACTAGTGAGGCCACACCTAGAAAACTGCATCCATTTTTAGTCTCTTTACTTGAAAAAGGATGTACTGGCAAGAGGGAGTGCAGAGGAAATTCACTCGGTTGATTCTGGGAAGAGACTGAGATTATATTCATTGGAAATTTGAAGAATGAAGGGAGATCTTATTGAAACATACAAAATTATGAAAGGAATAGATAAGATAGGTGTAGAGAGGATGTTTCCACTGGCAAATGAAATGAGGACAAGAGGGTATAGCCTCGTAATTAGTTGGAGCAGATTTAGGACTGAATTGAGAAGGAATTTCACTCAGGGGGTTGTGAATCTCCTGCATGAAACAGTGATGCTACTTCAGTAAATGTTTTTAAAGCGAAGATAGATTTTTTTTAACAATAAAGGAATTAAGTGTTACAGTGAGAAGGTCAGTAAATGGAACTGAAGCCACAGAAAGATCTGCCATGATCTTAACGAATGGCGGAGCAGGCTCGAAGGACCTATACCTAGTTCCTCTGTCCTTATGTTCTAATACGGTACTGTGTTGAAGTGACAGGCATCATGAAGATTGGGATCATATTTGTTGAAAGAATGTAGGTGTGAAGTGTAAATTGCTGCTTCACCTGGAATCAATCAATCTGTAGATGATATCCATTGCTGCTACTATGGTGGAGGTGATGAATGCTGACATTGGTAATGTGCTCCAATCAGATGAGCTGCTTTGTCCTGAATAGTGTCAAGCTTCCTGTGTGCTAATGGAGCTGCATCAATCCAGGAAAGTGGTCAGCAGTCCTTCACATTTCTGACTTGTAACTTGCAGGTAATGGAGAGAAGGTGAGAAAATTGCTTCAGTATTCCTAACCTTTGACATCCTCTTATAGTCACAGTGCATCTGGTCAAGGGAAAACCCCAAGATCTTGACAGTGGAGGATTCAATGATGATAATACCACTGAATGTCAAGGTTTGATGATTACATTCTCTCTAGTTGAGATGGTCATTGCCTTACACTTGTTTGTCACAAATATTACTTGCCCCTCTCAGCCCACATCTGGATGTTTTCAAGGTCATATTGCATATGACCATAAACCACTTCAGTATCCAAGGAGTTGCAAACAGTGCTGAACAATGAGCACTCATCATCAAACATTCCACTTCTGACCTGATGATCGAGGGTCAGACCTAAGACTGAAGCAGCTAAAGATAGTTAGATCTGAGGAACTTCTGCAGTACTAAGATGATTGACCTTCAACAATCACAACCATTTTCCTTTGTAATGGCAGTGGTAGCTTTTCTACCCTTGGACTGGAAAGCCCAGGTTCAAGTCCCACCTGTTCCAGAGATACGTGATAACATCTCTGAACAAGTTCAGTGGTTAGCACTGCTGCCTCACAGCACCAGGGTCCCAGGTTCGATTCCAGCCTCGGGCGACTGTCTGTGTGGGGTTTGCACATTCTCCCCGTGTCTGCGTGGGTTTCCTCCGGGTATCCTGGTTTCCTCCCACAGTCCAAAGATGTGCAGGTTATGCGAATTGGCCTAAATTGCCCAAAGTGTTAGGTGCATTAGTCAGAGAGAAATGGGTCTGGGTTGGTTACTCTTCAGAGGGTTAGACAATAGACAATAGGTGCAGGAGTAGGCCATTCTGCCCTTTGAACCTGCACCACCATTTAATATGATCATGGTTTATCATCCTCAATCAGTATCCTGTTCCTGCCTTATCTCCATAACCCTTGATTCCACAATCCTTGAGAGCTCTTTCCAACTCTTTCTTAAATGAATCCAGAGACTGGGCATCCACTGCCCTCTGGGGCAGAGCATTCCACACAGCCACCACTCTCTGGGTGAAGAAGTTTCTCCTCATTTCTTTCCTGAATGGTCTGCCCCTTATTTTTAAGCTGTGTCCTCTGGTTCAGCACTTACCCATCAACGTAAACATGTTTCCTGCCTCCAGAGTGTCCAATCCTTTGTAATTTTATATGTCTCAATCATATCCCCTCTCAGTCTTCTAAGTTCAAGGGTATACAAGCCCAGTCGCTCTAGTCTTTCAGTGTAAGGTAATCCCGCCATTCCAGGAATTGACCTTGTGAACCTACGCTAAACTCCCTCAATAGCCAGAACGTCTTTCCTCAAATTTGGAGACCAGAACTGCACGCAGTACTCCAGGTGTAGTCTCACCATGGCCCTGTACAGCTGCAGAAGCACCTCTTTGCTTCTATACTCTATCCCTCTTGTTATGAAGGCCAGCATGCTATTAGCCTTCTTCACTACCTGCTGTACCTGCATGCTTGCCTTCATTAACTGGTGTACAAAAACACCCAGATCTCTCTATTATGCCCCTTTACCTAAATTGATTCCATTGAGGTAGTAATCTGCCTTCCTGTTCTTGCCACCAAAGTAGATAACCATACATTTATCCACATTAAACTGCATCTGCCATGCATCTAGCCACTCACCTAACTTGTCCAGGTCACCCTGTAATCTCCTAACATCCTCCTCACATTTCACCCAGCCACCCAGCTTAGTATCATGGGCAAATTTACTAATGTTATTACTAATACCATCTTCTATATCATTAACATATATTGTAAAACGCTGTGGTCCCAGAACTGATCCCTGCGGTACCCCACTGGTCACTGCCTGCCATTCCGAAATGGAGCCGTTTATCACTACTCTTTGTTTCCTATCAGCCAACCAACTTTAAATCCAAGTTAGTACTTTGCCCCCAATACCATGCGCCCTAATTTTGCTCACTAACCTCCTATGTGAGACTTTATCAAAAGCTTTCTGAAAGCCCAGGTACACTACATCTACTGGATCTCCTTCGTCCATCTTCAAAAGTTACATCCTCAAAAAATTCAAGAAGATTAGTCAAGCATGATTTCCCCTTCATAAATCCATGCTGACTCTGACCTATCCTGTTACTACTATCCAGATGTGTCGTAATTTCATCCTTTATAATAGACTCCAGCATCTTTCCCACCACTGAGGTCAGACTAACTGGTCTATAATTTCCTGCATCTCTCTCCCACCTTTCTTAAAAAGTGGTATAACATTAGCCACCCTCCAATCCGCAGGAACTGATCCCGAATCTATTGAACTCTGGAAAATAATCACCAATGCATCCACGATTTCTCGAGCCACCTCCTTCAGTACCCTGGGATGTAGACCATTAGGCCCCAGGGACTTATCAACCTTCAGACCTAACAGTCCCTCCAACACCAATTCCTGGCAAATCTAAATTCCCTTCAGTTCAGGTCCTTCAGTCACTGTTATCTCAGGGAGATTGCTCGTGTCTTCCCCAGTGAACACAAATCTGAAGTACCAATTCAATCCTTCTGCCATTTCTTTGTTCCTCATAATATATTCCCCTGTTTCTGTCTTCAAGGGCCCAATTTTAGTCTTAACCATTTTTTTGCCCTTCACATACCTAAAAAAGCTTTTACTGTCCTCCTTTATATTTTTGGCCAGTTTATCTTCGTACCTCATTTTTCTCTGTGTATTTCCTTCTTATTGGTGTGGACTTGTTGGACCAAAGGGCCTGTTTCCACACTGTAGGGAATCTAATCAAAAAGTTGATTAGAAAAACAAGTTAAATTACAATAAAATGCACTGTTGACAACTCCTTCCACTCTTGTTGATGATTGAGAGTAGACCAATTGATGAGATAGAATGGTAAATGATGGTAACAGGATAAAGTTAAGTTATTTACTTTTGAAGCATACTGGATCACCAACACAATGGCCTTTCTCAAAAAGCATGTCTCACAGGTGTCACCTGCAGAGGCTGGCAGGTGCAAAACTATGGAAGTCAGAATCCAAGTATTTTCCCCCCATGACAGTCAAATCAGACAAAGAAGAAGAACATCTTTCAGCCCAACTTTTCTGTATTACACAGATGATTCCTTTTTAAATAGATCTAATCCCACTTTGAATATTCCTATTGAATCAGCTTCCAAGCTTTTACCAGTTCATTAAAACTCAAATGAATGAAATAAATTCTCCTTTTTTTGCCACCATTACTTTTGTGACAATTACCTCAAAGCTATGCCATCTAGTTACCAAGTTTACTGTCAATCATGTTGCTTCTCTCATCTATCAATCAAAACCCATTATTTGACCACATATAGGAGACTTAGGCCTGGATCCTCAAGATGGAAATAAAGGTTCAGGCCATTTCCCAAAATTGCTCACATTTCCTGCCCCCTACCCAGCTGTGCCATCCTATGCTTTTAGGAAGGTGGAGCAGGCTGGAGTCAGGTTCTCTGCCTCACAGGTTAGAAGAATAAAAAGTGAGGTCTGCAGATGCTGGAGATCAGAGCTGAAA
This sequence comes from Hemiscyllium ocellatum, assembly GCF_020745735.1. Classification (NCBI taxonomy): domain Eukaryota; kingdom Metazoa; phylum Chordata; class Chondrichthyes; order Orectolobiformes; family Hemiscylliidae; genus Hemiscyllium; species Hemiscyllium ocellatum. Next base: position 128,216,383 of record NC_083404.1, read on the forward strand.
ATGTGTTGCTGGTTAAAGCACAGCAGGTTAGGCAGCATCCACCTGTTCCTTGGATGCTGCCTAACCTGCTGTGCTTTAACCAGCAACACATTTTCAGCTCACAGGTTAGAAGGCCAGCTTAAGTTCCATTAGTTATTGGCCCAATTCTGTACATATTGATAGGCAGTCTAACTCTCACCTCTACACAACCATATCTACAATGCCCCCTCACTTATATCCCCCAAATCTCCTCATAGACCACATATTTCCAAATCTCCTAATACCCTACCTATATCTAAATGTCCCATATCATCACCCCATGCCCATTTCCTGTACCCATGATAGACAAAACTCATAAATAAGCCCTTAAATAACACTAGGACCCCACCTCATATTTAAAATTCACAATGCAATAATTGTGTTATTGACCTTTAATGCAAAATAATTTATATAGGTTTCTGAATGTATTGAATAACCCTTTTTTAAAAAATATTTTGAAATGATATAATTTTCTTTTTAAGGTTCATTATTGAAACTTAGCCATTTTTGCAAGGAAGCCAAAAGTTAGGGTTCAACATGTCTACTGGCATATGTGAAGAATGAGTTTTGTAACTCAAGTATTCTCAAGCATGGCACCAAAACAAACAAAGTGAAAGATATGCTCCTGATCCCATAAATCCCTGCCAGTTGAGCTAACTTATTTGGTTGATAAATATTTTCAGCTCGCAACTAAATTGCTGATAGGAATGGCATGCAGTAACCAAATATTTGTTGGTCAATAAAAGGAAGAAACAGCACCCTTTCTGTTCTCCCAAAAGAGGGAAGGTACATACATGTTAATCAAGCAGTGGTACAACAACACTGGTGAAACTGGATTATAATTGTAATATCGATCATGAGTAATAATGAACCAGTGACCTATTTTGTACTTTATCCAATTTTCTCTTCAAATGATTTTTCTGGCTTTCATAAATATTAAACTACTTGTACAGATATCTATTTTAACAGATGCTGCCAGACCTGCTGTGACTCTCCAGCATTGTCTGTGTTTACTTCAGGTTTCCAGCATCCACAGTATTTTGCTTTTATTAATGAAATGCACTTTCTTCATAAAATATTTCTTTTACAAATAATCAACACTCTTCCTTCATTATACTTACACTTACGAAACATTTCCTGTGGGTATTTGCCCTGAACAGGATGATTAGAAAACTATTTCAGTGCTCTGAGCTGTATGAATAGGACAAGTAGCTGTGTATCTCTTTAATTCCTGATGAAGGGCTTTTGCCCAAAACATCTATTTTCCTCCTCCTTGGATGCTGCCTGACCTGCTGTGCTTTCCCAGCAATACTCTAATCTTGATTCTAATCTCCAGCATCTGCAGTACCCACTTTCACCTAAATAATTTTACTGATGCTCAGAACATTTGAACTAGGGAGTACAAAGCAAATAAATTAATTCACTGTCAGATCCTGTATAGTAAGTGAAACAAAGATCAGAATAGATACAGAAAGAGATAAAAATGTCAAAAATTACAAACAATTTTCTATCCTTTTTAAATCTGAGAATAAGTAAAATATGAAGAAGCAAAAGTTATACATGCAAATGTTGATTTTTAGTGCTATTAAATAGGACTCGTGCTGTAAAGATCAACTTAAACAAGAATGAAGATGACTCACCTTTTGTTGGTGAGTTAGAGGGTTACATCAGGCACCTCAGTCATCAATTTACTGACGTCCACTTTCAATTCCAAATTTGTCAATTTTCATAGGAACTCAGACTATTAGAGGGGCCAGTTGGTTCAGTTGACTGGACAACCAGTGTGGATCAAACTGATGCCAACAAAGCACGGTTCAATTCCCATTCTGACTAACGTTGATTCAAGATATGCTTCTTTACCTTCGATGTTGTAGTGCTGAGGGTCAGAAGTGCTTTTGCGCAGAGAACTGAGTAAAAGAAAGTCTATGTATAAAACCGTAGAACACTTCTAAATTCGCCATGTAATCGGAAACTTGCCATAATTGTAGAGGTAGGTGAAGATTTGCTTTCTTAACTAATCCATTCTTGTAGAAGAATAATTTTGATATAAGTAACAAATATGAAGGCTGCTATTAAGTCACTCGGTCCTTGTCGTCAGGAACCATTTTTATGTCTGGAAGACAATGTAAGGGTTAATCTCCAGTACCATCCAGCAGCATTTGCATAGAAATAACCTGCTCACGGACAACCAGTTTCAATTTTGCTAAGGCCAATCAGTCTGTCACCCTATTGCGGCCTTGGTTCAAACATAGACAAATGAGCAAAATGCCAGAGTTGATATCGAGGCACATTTCACAAAGTGTTGCATAAAGAAGCCAAAGCAAAACTGGAGTCAGTGGGAGTCATGGGCAAAATGTCTAATCTAGTTGGTTTCATACTTAGCATAAAGGAATATGGTTGCAGTCGTTGATGGTCAGATAGCTTAGCTCCAGGACATGTTGCAGGAGATCCTCACTGTATTTTTTATTAGTCAACCCACTGAGAGTTGCTCTCACACACCTGTGAAGCAGTTGGGACTTGAACCCAGGCCTCTTGGCTCAGAGGGAGTGACACTACCACTGCAAGATCCTCAGTGTAGATATTTTCTCCTCAACTGTTTGGAAATGTTGTGACACTACCTCTGGCTCAGGAGGTCTGGATTCAAGTTCCACCTGTTCCAGAGGAGAGATATTACCATTCTGAGATCCTCAGTTCAGAGTTCAAGGACCAGCTTTAGCTGCTGCAGTAATGAACTTCCCGCCGTCAGAAGTGGGGATAATAACTTATGATCGCACAATGTTCAGCACCAATCTTGACCTCAGTTAATGAAGTAATCTATGCCCAAATGCAGCAACACCTGAACAATATCCAGGCTTGGAATGAAAAGTGGCAAATAACCCCTCGACATTCAATGGCATTACCACCACTGAATTCCCCATTATCAACATTCTAGGCATTTAATACTGATCAGAAACTGAACTTGACTGGCCAAATACTGTAGCTACAAAAGCAGATCAGAGGCTAAGAATCTTGCAGCAAGTAATTCATTCCCTGACTCCTCCCAAAATCTGTTCACCATCTGTAAAGTACAAGTAAATACTCTTCATTTGTCTGGATGAACTAAGAGGGCTCAGGGCCTCAGGAGGACATGACAAGTTGGCATAACACTTTCAAGTGCTACATCTAACGTCCTAACTTGCCCAATGTTCTCTTGTACAGCACTCTTCAGATCAATGCACCTTTATCTCTACTCCAATCTTCCCTCTCTATTCAGATTACAATCCAATCTGAACAATTAACACTCAGCCTCAAATTATAGAACATAGAAAAATATAGCGCAGTACAAGCCCTTCGGCCCTTGATGTTGCGCTGATCCAAGCCCACCTAACCTACACTAGCCCACTATCCTCCATATGCCTATCCAATGCCCATTTAAATGCCCATAAAGAGGGAGAGTCCATCACTGCTACAGGTAGGGCATTCCATGAACTCACGACTCGCTGAGTAAAGAATCTACCCTTAACATCTGTCCTATACCTACCACCCTTTTCTTTTCTCCAATGAAAACAGCCCCAAGTGCCTCAGCCTTTCCTCATATGATCTTCCTACCATGCCAAGCAACATCCTGGTAAACCTCCTTTTCCCCCATTCCAGTGCCTCCACATCCTTCCTATAGTATGGCGACCAAAACTGCACACAATACTCCATATGCGGCTGCACCAGAGTCTTATACAACTGCAACATGACCTCAGGACTCCAGAACTCAATTCCTCTACCAATAAAAGCCAGTACGCCATATGCCTTTTTCACAGCACTATTTACCTGGGTGGCAACTTTCAGAGATCTGTGTACATGGACACCAAGATCCCTCTGCTCATCCACACTACCAAGTATCCGACCATTAGCCCAGTACTCCATCTTCTTGTTACTCTTACCAAAGCGAATCACTTCACACTTACCTACATTGAACTCCATTTGCCACCTTTCTGCCCAGCTCTGCAGCTTATCTAAATCCCGCTGTAACCTGCCACATCCTTCCTCACTGTCAACAACTCCACCGACTTTCGTATCATCCGCAAACTTGCTCACCCAACCTTCTAGCCCCTCCTCCAGGTCATTGATAAAAATGACAAACAGCAATGGTCCCAAAACAGATCCTTGCGGAACACCGCTCGTAACTGCACTCCAAGGTGAACCTTTACCATCAACTACTACCCTCTGTCTTCTTCCAGACAGCCAATTCCTAATCCAAACCTCCAACTCACCCTCAATGCCATACCTTTGTATTTTTTGCAGTAGCCTACCATGGGGAACCTTATCAAACGCCTTACTAAAATCCATATACACCACATCTACCACTTTACCCCCATCCACCTCCTTAGTCACCTTCTCAAAGAATTCAATAAGGTTTGTGAGGCACTACCTGCCCTTCACAAAACCATGCTGACTATCCTTGATCACATTATTCCTATCCAGATGTTCATAAATCCTATCCCTTACAATTCTCTCTGAGACTTTGCCCACAGCAGAGGTAAGACTCACCGGCCTATAGTTACTAGGGTTATCCCTACTCCCCTTCTTGAACAGGGGAACCACATTTGCTATCCTCCAGTCTTCTGGCACTATTCCTGTAGACAACGAGGACATAAAAATCAAGGCCAATGGCTCTGCAATCTCTTCCCTTGCTTCCCAGAGAATCCTAGGATAAATGCCATCAGGCTGTTGGGATCCATTATTAAGGTTAGGTAGTGTAAGAAACTTTATTGTTAGGTAGTGCTCACGTAAGGTAGTATTAGCAAGTCTGGAACTTGTTAGCTTCACTAGACAACAGTAAGCCATTATGTTACACCAAGAACAGACTGAAAAGCTGATGGCATAGCCTGAAGAGGCCCGAGGGAGGGTGAGAGATAACAGGACATTGGAGCCGTGTCTAAATGCACGTAGCTCAAACTGAGGTAATAGAATGTTATCAGGTGAGAACCAATGACATACTAAAATTCTGCATTTTACCAAATAAGGATGTAACTCTGGAATGTGAGAGAACAAAAGGATAGACAAATTAAAAAATAGTCAGAACGCGCCTTCTCCAGTGAGCTAGACACCTCACTGTACTGTGTACGATTCTCTCTCATTAAACCTGTTTATACTTTTAATCAGACCCGATGTCTCTCTCCTCCAAACGAACACGGGGACAGAAGACCTGTCTCAACAAGGCCCAGGGGACATATCTATTTTCACCCTTTCCAGAATTTCCAACAACTCTTCCCTACATACCTCAAAGCCATCCATTCTAATTAATTGTGACTCAATATTCACATCGGCAACAATATCCTGTTCCTGAGTGAATACTGACGAAAAGTATTCATTCAGTGTTTCCCCAATTTCTTCAGCCTCCACACGCAGCTTTCCACTACTATCCTTGACTGGACCTATTCCTACCCTAGTCATTCTTTTATTCCTGACATACCTATACAAAGCCTTTGGGTTTTCCCTAATCCTACCAACCAAGGACTTTTCATGTCCCCTTCTTGCTGCTCTTAGCTCTCTCTTTAGATCTTTCCTGGCTACCTTATAACTCTCAATCGCCCCAATTGAACCTTCACGCCTCATCTTTACATAGGCCGCCCTCTTCCCTTTAACAAGGGATTCCAATTCCTTATTAAACCACGGCTCCCTCACACGACCCTTTCCTCCTTGCCTGACAGGTACATACTTATCAAGGACACTCAATAGTTGCTCCTTGATCAAGCTCCACATATCGATTGTACCCTTCCCTTGAAGCTTACTTTTCCAAGCCACGCATCCTAAGTCCTGCCTCACCACATCATAATTTCCCTGCCCCCAGCTATAACTCTTGCCCTGTAGTGCATACATATCCCTCTCCATCACTAGAGTAAAAGTCACCGAATTGTGGTCACTGTCTCCAAAGTGCTCACCTACCTCCAATTCTAACACCTGGCCTCGCTCGTTACCCAGAACCAAATCCAGTATGGCCTCACCTCTTGTTGGCCTGTCTACATATTGTGTCAAGAAACCCTCCTGCACACATTGGACAAACACCAACCCATCTAACGTACTCGAGCTATAGCTTTCCCAGTCAATATCTGGAAAGTTAAAGTCCCCATAACAACCACCCTATTACTTTCACTCTTCTCCTGAATCATCCTCGCAATCCTTTCTTCTACATCTCTAGGACTATTAGGAGGCCTGTAGAAAACACCTAACAGGGTGATCTCACCTTTCCTATTTCTAAGCTCAGCCCAAACTACCTCAGATGGCGAGTCTTCATCCTTCGTCCTTTCCACTGCTGTAATACTATCTTTGACTAGCAATGCCACACCTCCCCCTCTTTTACCCCCACCTCTGACCCTACTAAAACATTTAAACCCTGGAACCTGCAACAGCCAATCCTGTCCCTGTTCTATCCATGTCTCCGTAATAGCCACAACATCGAAATCCCAGGTACCAACCCACGCTGCAAGTTCACCTACCTTATTTCGTATACTTCTCGCATTGAAGTATACACACTTCAAGCCACCTTCCTGTTTACAGGCACCCTCCTTCGAGATTGATGCCATGTTCCTAACCTCCCTACACTCCAGGTCCTGCACCCTAAAGCTACAGTCTAGGTTCCCATGCCCCTGCAGAGTTAGTTTAAACTCCCCGAAAGAGCACTAGCAAACCTCCCCTCAAGGATACTGGTGCCCCTCAGGTTCAGGTGTAGACCATCCTGTTTATAGAGGTCCCACCTTCCCCAGAAAGGACCCCAGTTATCCAGAAACCGGAATCCCTCCCTCCTGCACCATCCCTGTAGCCACGCAGTTAACTGCTCTCTCTCCCTATTCCTCGACTCTCTATCACGTGGCACGGGTAACAAACCAGAGACAACAACTCTGTTTGTTCCAACTCTGAGCTTCCAACCTAGCTCCCTGAAAGCCTGCCTAACATCCTCATCCCTCTTCCTACCTATGTCATTGGTGCCAATTTGGACCACGACTTCGGGCTGCTCCCCCTCCCCCTTAAGGACCCGGAAAACACGATCAGAGACATCACGTACCCTTGCACCTGGGAGGCAACATACCAAATGTGAGTCGCTCTCGCCCCACAAAACCGCCTATCTGTGCCCCGAACTATCAAGTCTCCAATAACTATTGCTCTGCTCTTCTCCACCCTTCCCTTCTGAGCAACGGGGATAGGTTCCATGCCAGAGGCCTGAACCCCATTGCTTAACCCTGGTAAAATCGCCCCCCCCGCAAGTATCCAAAACGGTATATTTGTTCTTGAGGGGAACGGCCGCAGGGGGTCCCTGTACTGGTTGCTTCCTCCTAGTCCCCCTCACTGTCACCCATCTATCTACAATCTTTGGAATTACTACTTCCCTAAAGCTCCGATCTATGACCCCCTCTGCCTCCCGAATGATCCTAAGTTCATCCAACTCCAGCTCCAGTTCCCTAACACAGTCTTAGAGGAGCTGGGGATGGGTGCACTTCCTGCAAGTGTAATCAGCAGGGACGACCATGGCATCCCTCACCTCAGACTTGTCCTCACATCCTTAAGCTTCACAGTCATGCAAAAAAAAAGTTATCTTATCTCCTTTCTACACAAACCATTAGAGCCACTAACATCAGTCGGCTTTCTGTCCTTGCCAAAGACAGCACACACTTCTGATAGGAGTATGTACTGGCCATTGACTGTCAGCCAAATCGTTGAACATTGGCAATGTGTTCCATTACTCCACTATGAACATTTTTTTTCTAGGAAAGTACAAATGTCTACAATAACTCACTTGAGAACCTTAGCACTCAGAAGTACTGATACTCATATTTTGAGAAGGCTGACCCTCTGTCTCCAGACCCAACTGTGGCAGTCTTGTCTCCTTCCAGATGCATCAGTTTTCAACCCATCCGTCCTGCAGGAGGCATACACCCGAGAAGGTGGTAACCTGGTGCTGCTGTTAGGTGTGTTGCTCCTGCTGCTGGTGGTGTTGTAGTATTGGGTCTGGCCCCTCAGCGTAGGTAGAATTTACAGAAGCTTAAGTGATTGCATGCTCTGTTGAAGGCAGTTGGCAGTGAAGTAAGGCTAAAGATGTGTGAGCAGCTAAACATTTCTAAACATGAACATAAGAAATCTAAGTTTCAAAAGGTGAAAAGAGAATGACTGCCTTTGACAACAAGGCAGCATTGCAGCAAATGCAGCATCCAGGTGTCCTGGTAAAATTTAAGTCAATAGCAATCTGCGGAAATTTAACCACAGAAAGATTGTTGCGCTTGTTGAAGGCCAACAAACTCAGCCACAAGATATTGCTATAGTTGTTCCTCAGGAAAGTGCCCTATACCCAGCCACCTTCCTGGCTTTAATAATTAATTTCTCTTCATATTAAGGTCAGACTTGAAGATGTTTGCTGATGATTATAGTATTCTGTCATTGCAACTCTTTAGATATTGAAACAATTCAAACCCACATGCAGCAAAATGCAAATAGCATCTAAACTTGAACTGATAATCAGCAAATAACATTCATACCACATAAATGCCAGTGTGATAAACTTTGATCCAGAACCATACAAACACATATACAGTAATACAAAATACGAGCAGGAATAGGCCATTTAGCCCTGCCAACCTGTTCTGTCATTTGATAAGATCATGACACATCTGATTACAACCTCAATTCCACCGTCCTGTCTACTCCTTTTGCCCATTTTCTCTCTATCAAGAATCAAATTGGTGCCAACAAAGCATGATTCAATTCCTATTTTGACAAATGTTGATTCAAGATATACATCCTTACCTTCAATGTTGTGGCACTGAGGGTCAGAAGTGCCTTTGTGAAAAGAACTGAGTAAAAGAAAGTCAATGTATAAAACCACAGACCACTTCTAAATTCACCATAAAATAGGAAACTTGCCATAGTTATAGGTATAAGTAAGGATTTGGTTTCTTAACGAAGCCATTCTTGTAGAAGAATAATTTTGATGTAAATAACAAATGTGCAGGCTGCTATTAATTCACTCAGTCCTTGTAGGGACCATTTTTTATGTCTGGAAGGCACTGTAAGTGTTAATCTCCAGTACCATATTAACATAATTCAGCCTTAAAAAGAGTGCAATTTCTACTTCCTCTACTCTTTGGAGACAGAGTTCCAAAGACTGATGACCCCAAGAGGAAAGAACTCTCCCGATCATTGACATAAAAGATAGACTTCTTAAACCGTGACCCCCAATGCTAGTTTTTCTCATAAAGAAAGCATTATCTTAAGCTTTACTCTGTCAAATCTCTTCAAGATCTGATATGTTCTATTAGACCATCTCTCATTTTTCTAGACTCTAATGGACATGAGCTCCACCTCTCCTCATAAGATGATGCTTCAGGATTCAGCCAAGTGAATCTTTTATGAATTGCTTCTAATGTAGGGCTCGCCAAACTGTGGTTCTGATCACAACTGGGCCACAAACCAAGATTTTGGGATTGTGAGCTCCAAGGCAACAAAGGTGGTTCTACAGCTCAAACTGGTTTCTGATAACTGCCAGATCTCTCTAAATGCTCCTAGTTTTGGTCTAATGGACTGAATTCAAACGTGCGTTACTTACTGTTGTAAAAAAAAATCTGTAAATAAATAGATTTTTTTTGTAGAAAGCGCTTTCATCAACTTACTGGATGTTCAATTTCTGTTCCCTTAACCCATCTGGTCAAAAACTACAAGCTCCACACACCAACATTTGAAAATTTCCCCCAATAAAAGCTGAAACCTCACCTGAGCAGCTAAAGCTTCCCTCCCTTTCAACTGAAGGTCCTCACACTACAACGGAGGCATCCCGTCAAAACATTAAAACCTCTCTTCAATAGCTGAGGCCTTCTCTTCCACAGCGGAGGCCTTCCCCTAAACATTAAAGCTTCCCTCCAACAGCTGAAGTCTCTTCCCTAACAGCTGAAGTTTCCTTCCTAACAAGTGAAGACTCACTCTCAATAGCTGAAATGTCCCAGCTCACCCATTCAAGAAATTTGCGCTTCGTGGCATTAAGTAGTTTCACATCTGGAAAAATTTTGGGAAGCTCTGCTCTAATACAATTATATCTTACATAAGGAGACCAAAGCTATACATTGTACTCCAGATGTCATCCATACATCTGCAGCAAAAATTATCTACCTTTATATTCTGTGCCCTTGGAATAAACAACAACTTTCTACTTTAGTTCCTAATTGCTTGTTGTACCTGCATCCTACTTATTTGTGATTCATGGACAAGGACATCCAGAACCTTCTGTACCAGAGTTCTGCAATCCCTCTCCACTTACATTATTTACTTATCTATTCTCCCAACCAAAGGAGACAAGTTCACATACTCATCTGAAAAATTTTAACTGTGTACCTAATTTATCTGTACAGTTTATATTCATCAGTAATTGTAGATCTTTGAGCAAAGTTTTACATATAACTCCTCTCCAGAACGCACTTCAGCGCTTAGCCAACAAGCTAGGAAGAAGCTACTCAACAGACATATCATAAATTGGTATAGAGTGAGACTTCTACCCCTCAAGTGGCAGGAAACTTTTCAAGTAATGTATTTAATGACTGCCATAAACTAAAGTAAAAGCAAGTCCCAGTGGAAGTACCGGCCGCGTGACGACAGCAAGCAAGCTGGTGCACTCTGCAGAAATGTATTGTTCCAATAATCCCAGTTTGCATAAAAAAATTGCATGCTTTATCAATTGTTGTTATAAGTTACATGGATACTCAACATACTTAGTCAAGGAAAATTATCATTTATTAATAAACAAGCTGATAATTTTAGTGCATCTCACTTTCATAGAAAATGGTAGCAGGCCTTTTTGGCCCGTCAAGCCCACTCCACCATTCAACGTGAGCTTGACTGATCTTCTTTCTCAACAGCACAATCCTACTCTCTCCACATATCGTTAAGTCTTTCGTCTTTCTAAAGCCAACCACCTATTTGGTAAATATATTTAATAACTTGGCCTCCAAAACCTTCTGTGAAAGAGAATTTCACTGATTCATCACTCTCAGAGCAGAGAGATTTCTCTTTATCTCAGTCTGAAATAATCTCTCATGAACCCGAAGACTGTGATTCTTTGTTTCTCAAAGTCTGGGGAATCACCAACCCCAAATCCAGCCCTTTCATAATTTTATGTTTCAAGCAGGTGCCCTCGCATTGTTCTAAACTTAAGTGAATACTGGACCCATTTGATTCAATGTGCACTGCAATCCCTCAATGGGAAATATATCTTTTCCTGGGTAAGGAGAGATAAACCTTTTTCATCAGTTTTTGAACACGCATTACATCCATTATCTGTAAAGCTTTCAGGTCTTTTAATTTAAAAATCGTACAACACCAGGTTATAATCCAACAGGTTTAATTCGAAGCACACTAGCTTTGGGAGCGTCCCTCCTTCATCAGATGATAGTGGAGGGCTCAATCCTAACACAGAATTTATAGCAAAAATTTACAGTGTGATATAACTGAAATTATATATTGAAAAATTGATTGTCTGTTAAGTCTTTCATCTGTTTGAATACCATGATAGTTTCACTTCTTTCATATGTAAATCACAAAACCTTTTTTTAAAATGTTGCATTCTCCGGTTAGCTGCTAACAATGGTGATAGCTAGACAGTATGTTGAAGGTTCTAGATCAGTGGTGCTGGAAGAGCACAGCAGTTCAGGCAGCATCTTTGGATGCTCCCTGAACTGCTGTGCTCTTCCAGCACCACTGATCCAGAATCTGGTTTCGAGCATCTGCAGTCATTGTTTTTACCTCAATATGTTGAAGGTGTTAGCCCCCTGTGTTCTCTGTCTATGCCATGATGTTTAGATTGATTCTAATCTTAAAAAGTCAGATAGCAGAGTTCTACATGAATGCATGCAGTTTTTGATCAAAGTGCAATGTAACCCTGCAAGTACAAATTCACCCCACAAAATATATATATGTGCATGTGGGTCTTTGTCTGTGTGCTTGTGTCTGTCTGGGTTGGGGGTTGTGAGTGTTAGAAAGTGTATGTGTGTCTGTGTAGGGTGTCTTAAGTCTGTGAGGGGATGAATTTGTGAGTGTGGGAGTGTGTGTGCCTGTAAAGGTGTGTGGTTGTCTGTGTGCGCGTCTGTGTATATGTGTGAGTCCGTGCGAGTCTGTGTGCGAGTGTGCGAGTGTGCGAGTGTGCGAGTGTGCGTGTGTATCGTGCAATGGTGGTCACCTGTAATGTGATATGAACCCAAGGTCCCGGTTGAGGCCCTCCCTATGTGTACCGAACTTAGCTATCAGCCTCTGCTCGGCCATATTTCCCTGCTGCCTGTCCCGAAGTCCACCTTGGAGGATGGACACCGAAGGTCCGAGGTCGAATATCCTGGACCACTGAAGTGTTCCCCAACTGGGAGGGAACACTCCTGTCTGTTTGTTGTGCGGTGCCCATTCATCCATTGTCGTAGTCTTTGCTCGGTTTCCCCAATGTACCATGCCTCAGGGCATCCTAGCCTGCAACATATAAGATAGACATCGTTGACTGAGTCATGAGTACCTGCCATATACAAAGTGGGAGGTGTCCCCACGCATAATGTGGTATCTATGTCCAAACTCTGACACATCTTGCAGTGCCTACTGTGACAGAGTTGTATGGAGTTGTCCTGAGAGCCGGGCAGCTTGCTACGAACAATGATTAGATTCGATTACTTACAGTGTGGAAACAGGCCCTTCGGCCCAACAAGTCCACACCGATCCGCTGAAGTACAACCCACCCAGACCCCTACATTTACCCCTTTACCTAACACTACGGGCAGTTTAGCATGGCCAATTCACTTGACCTGCACATCTTTGGACTGTGGGAGGAAACCGGAGCACCCGGAGAAAACCCACGCAGACAGGGGGAGAATGTGCAAACTCCACACAGTCGCCTGAGTCGGGAATTGAACCCAGGTCTCTGGCACTGAGAGGCAGCAGTGCTAACTACTGTGCCACCGTGCCACCCACCAATGATCTGTTTGAGGTTTGGCAGTTGTTTAAAGGCAAGTAGTGGAGGTGTGGGGAAAGTCTTGGTGAGGTGCTCATCCTCATTGATAATGTGTTGCAGGTCACGAAGAACATGGGCGCAGTTTTTCAGCTCCTGGCAAATACTGAACAACCAAGGGTGCTATGTCGGTTGCAATACGTGTCTGTCTCCTGAGGAGGTCATTACGGTTCCTTGCTGTGGCACATTGGAACTGGCGGGTCGATGAGTTGGGCATCGTATCCGGTTCTTGCGAGGGCATCCCTGAGTACTTCCAGATGTCCGTCACTTTCCTCCTCATCTGAGCAGATCCAGTGTACGCGTAGGGCTTGTCCATAGGGGATGGTTGTTTTAATATGTTTTGGTGGAAGCTGGAGAAGTGTAGCATTGTGAGGTTGTCTGTGGTTTTGCGGTAGAGTGTGGTGCTAAGGTGTCCATCCTTGATGGAGATGCATGTGTCCAAGAATGAGATGGATAGTCTAGAGTAATCCATAGTGAATTTGATGGTGGGATGAAACTTGTTGAAGTCACTGTGTAGTTTTATCAGTGACTCCTTGCCATGGGTCCAGAGGAAGAAAATGTCGTCAATGTACCTGGTGAATAATGTTGGTTGGAGATCCTGCATGGAGAAGAAGTCTTGTTCAAACCTGTGCATAAAAATGTTGGCATATGGGGGTGCAAATTTGATCCCCGTGGCTGTTCCATGTGTCTGGGTGAAGAACTGGTTGTCAAAGGTGAAGATGTTGTGATCAAGGATAAAGCGGATGAGTTGTAGAATGGTTTTTGGAGATTGGCACTTGTTGGTTTTGATAACTGAGGCTGTTGCCGTGATGCCATCATTGTGGGGGATGCTGGTGTAGAGTGCGGAAACGTCCATTGTGACGAGGAATGTTCCAGTTCAACTGGTCCGTGGGTGCTGAGTTTCTGTAAGAAAACCATAGTGTCGTGACAGAACCTGGAGATCCACTGTACAATAGGTTTCAAGATGCCTTCAACATAGCTGGAGAGATTCTCATATAGGGTTCCATTGCCCGACACGTTGGGACATCTTGGTGTGTTGCTTTGTGTACCTTTGGAAGGCAGTAGAAGTCGCCTACACAAGAAGTACGTGGGATGAGGGCGCGTAGGAAATTCTGAAGGACTGGATCCAAAGTTCTGATCAATGTGTTTAATTCACAGATGTGTTCTTTGGTCGGATCAGCTGGTAGTTGCCTGTAGTGTTCCTGGTTGTTCTTGTCAGTACACTTCCTTGCAGTATTCTGTACTATTTTGAATGACAATGGCTCCTCCTTTATCTGCTGGTTTGATGACAATGTTGTGATTGGTTTTGAGAGCCTGGATGGCATTGCATTGTGAATGGGTGATGTTTTGCTCTACCTTGTGGGGACGGCTGATGAATTTGGCATTTATATATTTCCTGACCCCACACTACCGCAAAACCACAGACAACCTCACAATGCTACACTTCTTCAGCTTCCACCAAAACATATTAAAACAGCCATCCCCTATGGACAAGCCCTATACGTATACCGGTTCTGCTCAGATGAGGAGGAAAGTGACGGACACCTGGAAGTTCTCAGGGATGCCCTCACAAGAACGGGATACGATACCCAACTCATCAACCCGCCAGTTCCGACATGCCACAGCAAGGAACTGTAATGACCTCCTCAGGAGACAGACACGTGTTGCAACCGACAGGATACCCTTCGTTGTTCAGTATTTGCCAGGAGCTGAAAAACTACGCCATGTTCTTCGTGACCTGCAACATATTATCAATGAGGATGAGCACCTCACCAAGACTTTTCCCACACCTACACTACTTGCCTTTAAACAACTGCAAAACCTCAACAGATCATTGTTCGTAGCGAGCTGCCCAGTCTCAGGACAACTCCATACAACCCTGTCACAGTAGGCACTGCAAGACGTGTCAGAGTTTGAACATAGATACCACCATTACACGTGGGGACACCTCCCACTTTGTACATGGCAGTACTCATGTGACACAACCAACGTTGTCTATCTTATACGTTGCAGGCTAGGATGCCCTGAGGCATGGTACATTGGGGAAATCGAGCAAAAGCTACGACAACGGATGAATGAGCACTGCACAATAATCAACAGACAGGAGTGTTCCCTCCCAGTTGGGGAACACTCCAGTGGTCCAGGACATTCGACCTCGGACCTTTGGGTGACCATCCTCCAAGGCGGAATTCGGGACAGGCAGCAGGGAAAAGTGGCCGAGCAGAGGCTGATAGCTAAGTTTGGTACACGTAGGGAGGGCCTCAACCGGGACCTTGGGTTCATGTCACATTGCAGGTGACCACCATTGCACCACACACACACACATACTCTCAGACTTAAGACACTCTACATTCACTACACACACACATACACTTTCTCACACTCACAACCCCAACCCAGACAGACACAAGCACACAGACAGACAAAGACCCACGTGCACACATATATTTTGTGGGGTGAATTTGTACTTGCAGGGTTACACTGTACTTTGATCAAAAACTCCATGAATTCATGTAAAACTCCATTATCTCACTTTTTAAGATTAGAATCAATCTAAACATCATGGCATAGACAGAGAACACAGGGGGCTAACACCTTCAACATATTGTCTAGCTATTACCATTGTTAACAGCTAACCTGAGAATGCAGCTTTTTAAAAAAAGGTTTTGTGATTTACACAAGAAAGAAGTGAAACTATCATGGTATTCAAACAGATGAAAGACTTAACAGACAATCAATTTTTCAATGTATAATTTCAGTTATATCACACTAAATTTTTGCTATAAATTCTGTGCGTTAGGATCGAGTCCTCCACTATCACCTGATGAAGGAGCGATGCTCCCAAAGCTAGTGTGCTTCCAATTAAACCTGTTGGACTATAACCTGGTGTTGTATGACTTTTAACTTTGTACACCCCAGTCCAACAGGCATCTCCAAATCAGGTCTTTTAATGACATGTATGTGCATTTTTGTTACCAATTTGTCTGGTATCTTTTCATTCCTGGAATGATGTTCATTCCCTGAAAAGTGTCATTCCTGCATAAATACATGATCAGAACAAATGTTCATATTTCAGATTCAGAATCACAGATTGTTATCGTGCAAAAAAAAAGGTCATTTGGCCTATTGTGTCTGCAGGGGTTTTATTGCCTAGTGCCAATCTCCTACATTTTCTCCATATAACTGCACACCATTTCTATCCAAATAATCATCTGCACTCCATTTCCTAACTACTCACGGTGTGACAAAGAGTCTTCTCACCTCACCCTTTCTTCATTGGCATGTCAATTTAAATATAGCCCCTTTCATTTTTTTTTTTATTTTTACACATGAAAATAGCTTCTCCCTATCTACTCTGTCCAACCCATTCAATTTTGAAAACCTCTATCAAATCTCCTCTCCGCCTCCTTCTCTCCAAGGAGAACCATCGCAATTTCTTCAATCTATTCTCATAACTAAGTTTCTCATTTCTGAAACCATTCTTGTAAATCACTGCTGTATTCTCTCTAATGCATTTACATCTTTCCTATAATGTGGGGCTCATAACTATATACAATACTGCAGTTGAGACTAGCAAATGTCTTGCCCAAGTTCAACATCACCACCTTGTTGTCGTATTCTGTGCCCCTATTTGTAAAGCCAACAAAACTCTATGCTTTATTATCTAACTCTCCCAACCAGTCTACCACCTTCAATGATCTGTCCACAAGTACACTATGATCCCTCCCATCCTGCACCCCTTTTAGAATTGTAACCTCCATTTTCTTTTGTCTTTCATAGCTCTTGCGTCGATCAAAGATCATCATTTCACACTTCTTTGAGGTGAACTTCACCTGCCATCTATCCAACATCTTATCGGTGTTCCACACTATCATCCTCACAATTTATAATCAACATTTTCTGTCCGATCCAATGTTTCTGCTGTGTTGATGATTTCCAATGTATGTAAAGCTGTTGCTATTTTATTTAATTTGAATTAGTATCTGAGGAGTCACGAATGGTGCCTAGCATTGTGTTGTCATCAGCAAACATCCCATTTCTGACCTTGTGATGGAGGAAAGGTCACCAATAATGCAGCTGAAGTTGGTTCTGCCAAGGAAACCACCCCGAAGAACTCCTGCAATATTATCTGGATTTGAGATGATTGAGCTTCAACCAGCACAGCGATTTTTTTTCCTTTTTTTTATTTTATTAAACAAATTACAAAACCGTTAACATTTACAGCTGTATAACACATCAATTTTACAAGGGAAAGGAGGAGTAAAGCTAGGCCCCAAACCCTACATTTCAACCAGTTGGCACAGCGATTTTTCTATGTGCCACGTATAACCCCAGTCATCAGAGTTTTTCCACTGATTGGTCACACTTGTTCAAATGCAATCTTGGTGTTAAGGGCTGTACTCTCACCTCATCTCTGGAATTCAATTCTTTTGTCCATGTTTAAGCTAAGAGTGTAATGATGTCAGCAGCTATGTGGCACTGGCAGAACCCAAACCGAGTGTTAAAGAGTAGGTTATTGCTGAGCAGGTGTTACTTGTTGGCATTATTGATGACACTGTCTATTACTTCATTGATTATCAATAGTAGGTTGATGGGGCAGTAATTGGCCATGTCATATTTGCCCTGGTTTTTGGGTACAGACATAATTGGTCAATTTTCCACAATGTCAGATTGATGTTGGTGTTGTAGCAGTGCTGGAAGAGCTTAATTGTAGCAGGTCGTGAAGCTTGAGTCTTCAGTAATATTGTCAGAATATTGTCAAAGCTCACAGCCTTTGCAATAGCCAATGCCTCCATTGTTTCTTGATATCACGTGGAGCTAAACAAATTGCCTTAAGACGAGCACCTGTGATGATGAAAATCCTTGAAGAAAGCCAAGTGCTGATCCATTCAGCACTTCCAACTGAAGATTCTTATGAATGCTTCAGTTTTTTCCTTTTCAGTGATATGCTGGGCTCTCTCATCTTGAGATGGGAATATTTGTGAAACCTCCTTCTCCAATGAGTTGTCTGATTGCCCACCATCATTCACTACTGGATGTTACAGGACAGAAGAACTCAGATCTGATCTTTGGCTGTGGCATCATTTATCTATGTCTATGATTTACCGCGTTTGCTGTTTAGCATGTAAATAGTCCGATTTTGTAGTTTCACTGCATTAACACCTCATTTTTAGGTTTGTCTGGTACTGCTCCTGGCATGCTTACCTCCAGTCATCATTGAACCACATCTTTTGGAAGGACACTAGGAAGCTCAGAGGTCATAGATAATCCCTTTTAAAGCTTTTGACATCTGTAGTTGTGACAATAAAAATGTAAATACTCAAAGCACAAATAGGCAAATCAGGTCCTCGAGCCTACTCCAACATTTACCATGGAATCATAGATCATACAGTACAAAAGAGACCTTTTGTACCATTAAGTCTGTACCAACAAAAAGCTACTCTAAATCTGCACTAGTCCCACTTTTCAGTACTTGGCCCATAGCCTTCAATGTTATGACATTTCAAGCATGAAACCAAGTGCTTTTCAAAACATCTGCATACAAACCAACCAGCTCGTCAGGCAAACCAACAATCACATCCACAACCTAAGCGACAAATCTTCTCAAAAACCTCAATTAGCTTTTAAAGGTTATGAGATTTCTGGCCTCAACTATCCTCCAGCAAAACATTCTGGATTCCCACCACTCTCTGGACAAAGTAAAGCCCTTCTTCAAATCCACTCTAAACTTCCTGCCTTTCAGGACTGTTGTAATTATGGACCATTGTAATCAATCCTTCAACTAATGGGAACGTGTGCTTTCTATAACCTTAGAACCCCTGGTTGACATGAATTTCTTGGCCTTCCCTGTTCTAAAGAGAACAACCTGAATTTAATAGCTGACCTGCTCCATTCCAGGCAACATTCTGGTGAATTTTGTCTGCAAACCCTCCAGTGCAATCACATAATTCCTGTTGTACAAGAAGCCAAAACTCCACAGATTACTCCAGCTGCAGTCTAGCCAGAAACCTATACAGATTAATAAAGCTTTCATGCTCTTAGAATCTATGTTATGGCTGATAAAGGCAAATGTCCTGCTTAACTAATTTCTTAACTACCTTATTAACCTATCCTGTCATCTTTAGGGATCTGTGGACAAGCATCCAAAGATCTTTTGTAACTGCCACAAAGATTTCCTATCCAGTCTTTATGAATGACTCAAAGAGTGATCTGAATAATTTTTATTTTTAGCTTTTATTTTTTATGGACTCCTCTTTTAATACTAATCTATATACAGATGTTGCATTATTATCAGAACTAATAAACCCACTCTTTTGTTAGCCACACAAGTCTGGTTAAGTTGTCTCCTTTCAAAATATAAATTCACCTGGTCTGGAAGAAAACTATCCAAAAGGGATGATTTGGAGATGCCAGTGTTGAACTGGGGTTTACAAAGGGGCGGCACGGTGGCAGGTGGGCGGCACGGTGGCACAGTGGTTAGCACTGCTGCCTCACAGCGCCTGAGACCCGGGTTCAATTCCCGACTCAGGCGACTGACTGTGTGGAGTTTGCACGTTCTCCCCGTGTCAGCGTGGGTTTCCTCCGGGTGCTCCGGTTTCCTCCCACAGTCCAAAGATGTGCGGGTCAGGTGAATTGGCCATGCTAAATTGCCCATAGTGTTAGGCAAGGGGTAAATGTAGGGGTATGGGTGGGTTTCGCTTCGGCGGGTCGGTGTGGACTTGTTGGGCCGAAGGGCCTGTTTCCACACTGTAAATCTAATCTAATCTAAAAAAAAGTTAAGAATCACACAATACTAGGTTATAGTCCAACAGGTTTATTTGGAAGCACTAGCTTTCGAACCACTGCTCCTTCATCAGGTGGTTGTCCAAAAGGGAGGAGTTCCTTCATAAACTAACTTTGCTGCAACCAACTACAGGGCCCATTGAATAAAGGCTATCAGTTCATTCTTCCTTACCCAGAAGATTGATAATTTAGGATATCCCATTTGGAATCAAAATAACTTAGGGAGCATCGCCTGGGGTCTGACACAACCAAAACACACAATGATTCAACCAAAAGAAATCCATTTGATTGGCATCCTATCCAGCATCTTAAATATTCACTCCTTCCACCAGCCACATACTAACAGCAGTATACACCATCTATGTATGTCAAGGATCATTTGATAGTAACTTCTAAGCCTGTGACCTCAATCACCCCACTTCAATGATACCCCCAAAATACACTTCATTTTGAGTGAGAACATCATGGCACTAGAAACTTGGCCCCCTTTCTAAAAGCTGCTTGGTCTAAGTGGTTCAAGCAGGCAACTCATTATGACCTCAAGGGCAATTAGACATTCAAAACAATACAATCTCGCGAGCAGAAAAAGAATCTGATTTCAAATTACCAATTACCTATTAAACAATGAATTCGCACTCTGAAACAAAGTGCTTTGAACAGCAGTATCTCAATCACCAATTCTTGAATTCAATAAAATTCTTCACTGTAACTGATCAGACTCACAGCTTGTCGGATTATTGAAGAAACTCTTTCTGCTGTGCATTCTCCTCATTGACCCTGCTGACAAATCAAGATACAGCTTTTCTGGCTGTAATACCCAGGACTCAGGTTAAAATTGCAATAATTGGGTTCTTAACAACTTCACCCACTTGACAATTCTTACTTCTTCCCACTGAGCCAGGAACCCTGAGTTCATGTCCTGTCTGCTTCCAAGATGTGTACTAACATCTCTGAACATATTGATTAGAAAATATAACATAACTCTTCCCCACCAGATCTGAGAAATTTCCCAAAAAATAAATGACTTCTTAGTAATTTACCCAACAGATCTGAGAAATGTATTTACTCTCCTTCAATCCTATTCTTGGGAAAGTCAGAAGATCACTGGCATCCTATTTTAATTTTTCTTCCCAGGGTTTTCAGATCCCACAGACTCATAACCTCAGTTTCAACATGTTTTGAAAACGCTGTCCAAAAAACCTTTTGTCACTTGTATTATAGCTAACATCTATCAAACAAAATATGTGACGATGTGAAAACATAAAATTGTTTGTGCATTCTATATACTTTTTTGACAGCATATTCTGTACACCGAACTCAAAAATCTAATTGATATGTTAAGTAAACACTATGAAGAAAATTTTCCATGCAGGATATAATTCTTGTTGACAAAACAAATCTATTTTTTTGTTTAAGTCATAGAGTTTATACCACCAACTGCTTTTCTATGAACTGGTGCAGTAGCAGTGTGAACTATATTAAATAATAAACAGAAGAGATTTCCCTTTGTTTTATCAAAATATGTAGTTTGTTGAATTCAATTAGCTCTTCAAAATTGCTTAATTTATAGAGAAACATTTACATTTCAAGGTGAAGTAGAAAAAGAACAGGTTAGTAGATTGTGATATTGGGTTATCACAACAACACAACATTGTGATTAGTTTAAAATTGGTTACATTTGACTGCACCTAGACTAGCGACAAATTTTAATCAATTAATGTTTGAATTAGTTCATTTTTTCACATTTAAAAGATTGCACCAAACAAAATAGGGAAATGACAAAGTGGTGTGTTTCATTTGGGGTAGGTATGCAATCAAGAATTATGTTTGAGACAACAGCACTAAAAGGGGAAGGAACAGTGCTAACAAAATGTTTAGTTTAAGCTTTAGCTTGTCAGAATTATTTGTATAATTCAAATTTAAACCAATTTATTTATCTCATACTAACTGGAAATCCACACTGAAGGCTGATTGCTTTTTCACGTAAATGGTTACACTGTAAAAATCAAGTTCAATTGATTTGTCAAAGAAAGCAAAATGTCTCCACTATTATTGATCAAAAATAAAATCTGTATGTCTAGCCACCTGTTGTAAGAACAAATGAAAAGCTTGATACATGCAGTGAACAAAGAAAAATTATAAATTATACAAAAAGAAAACAATAACTCAGCTGGTGTGATTTAAAGGATACTGATGGCTATAATGTAGAGTTTATGACTTATAAGTTAGTTCTTTATGCACAGATTATTTATTCATCAATTTTCATACAGTTTAGAGTTTAAGAAGATTTTTATTGGAAAGAAGCATCTTAATTTACAGCCATACCTACACTTTCAAAAGTAAAATCACTTTGGAATATAGAAGGCGTTATAGCAATGTATGTTATTTCTTTTTTCCTCTGTCTTGACTTAATATATAGAAAATAAAGCAAACCTTCATTTGTCAATTGTTTTATTATAATCATATAGATATTTTTAAAAATGGATCAGCCATTTCTTTAAAACAGGCATGCATATTTCCATAAGTAAGCTTTCCTCAAAGTAATGCAACAATTTGCTTATATTTAGTTCTTCCTGTTCAATAGGGATAATACAAGTACAAACATAAATAATAGTCATTTTTACCTCCAGCCTGTTATGAGTTTCAAATAACAAACAATAATTTCAGCAGTCTAGCACACAACAGATCATGAGGAGTCTAGCAAACGGCAGTTATATATGTAATTCCTTGGAGCTCAGTTTTCATTCAACATATTTTATGTAAAATTTCAGAAAAGTAGCCTATTATTGTATCTTTGTCATTCCAGATTAGCTCCACAAAGTTCTATTTTTAACATGCTTTACCAAATACAACGTAATAATGTGGGAATAAGTGGACTTGGCACAAGAGGCAACACACATCAAATTAGCAGACTTTAAGCAAAATTCCAAAGTTCCATCAGATTTGATTCTGTCTTATCACCTTGTTGAAAATATATAAATGAAAAAGAGATGAAATCAATAATTATAGGGCCAGTGTAAACTGAATAGATCAGAGGTATCGCAATGTATGATGTTTCCTCTTTATTTGCATAAAGACTTTGTCTGGCCTATAGGTTCAATGATGTTGATCCAAAGGGAGAAAAAAAATTATGTTTAGTTTACCTTTTCACACTTGTATACAAAGTAGGCCAATTTTCAAACATTTAAAAATGGGAATAAGACATACAACTGGAGGATCAATAGGTTTGATGATCTTTTCCCCAACTGAATCAATCTATCTCAGCCTTAAATATACACAAGACGCTGCCTCAACAGCTTTCAGTGCCAAGGAGTTTCAAAGACACATAATCCTCTGAAAGAAGAAATTCCTTCTCATCTCAGTCTCAAATTGGTACATCTTAAATCTGAGACACTGCCTTCTGGTTCTAAACTTTCCCATGAGAGGAAGCATCCTCTCTGTAATTACCCTGTCAAGCCTCTTAAGAATCCTATATGTTTCAAAGAAATCATCTTTCATTCTTCTAATTGCAATAAGTAAAGTCCTAACCTGTTTAACCTTTGCTCATAAGACAATCCTTCCATATTGGGGATCATGCTTAGGTCATCTTTCTCTGAACTACCTCCAATGGAATAAATTTTTGTACCAGATAGCAACAGAGCAGGGGCTCTGAGCCATGGGCTCATCCACAGCTGTCAACTTCCTTTCTCTTCTTTTTTACCTTTGCTGTTTTTTAATTGTTTTCTTTTAAGCCGTTTGTGGCAGCAGCAACAATGTCAGGATGAGCCCGACAAGGCTCGATCCTAGCCCAATGTATCCCGGCAAGCGAGGAACATGTTCCAGGCTGACTCCCCTAGTCTGAATCACAGGCTAGGCTGAGGTTCCAGGTCTGCAGGTAGACCCAGGTGCTTAAGAGGAGAAAGGCAGTGTCACCCTGGCATCATAGTCTCCTGGTTTGGCAGTTTCTTGGTGCGACGGTGTTATCCCAGTGTGACGGTCTTGTCCCTACGTGGAGGTCTCATCCCATTTTTGGAGGTCTTCTTCGTCTTCGATGTCCAGGTGTTCCAGCAGTTCAGAAGGCAATCTCATCCATGAGTCGCAGACTCTACCCAGCATGGCGGTCTCATGCCAGCTGTGTCTTCAGGCTATTCCATCATTCCTAAATCAATTTTCCCCCAGTCCAAGAGCCTTTAACTGAACTGTGATGAACTTTGCTTTAACTTTACTTTTATTTATTATTATGTATGACGACTGTTATTGATGTAACCATTATGGTGGGATGACTTATAAAATTTATAGTGAATGTATTTTTCATTTAAAGTACACATTATAATAAATTTTTATTCTAATTTCTATTTCATTTTTCCTTACATAAGGGAACCAAAATTGCTAACAGTACTCCAGACATGGTCACACTAGCATCTTGTATGGTTTCAGAAAGGTTTTCCTATTCTTATAATCCAAACCTCTTGAAATACAGGCCTATTAACCTTCCTGATTACCTGTTGGACCTCTGTGATAGCTTTCTGTATTTCATGCACAAGTATCCATACATCCATTTGTGTTGTAGCTTTCTGTAGCTTTTTTTTCTCCGTTTAATAATATTGCTCTTTCATTCTCCCTTCTAAAATTAATTTCACATTTTTCCATATTGTACCCAATTTTCAAACATTTTGCCCATTTGCTTCAGATAGAGTCATAGAGATGTACAGCATGGAAACAGATCCTTCGGTCCAACCCGTGCATGCCGACCAGATTTCCCAACCCAATCTAGTCCCACCTGCCAGCACCCAGCCCAAATCCCTCCAAACCCTTCCTAGTCATATACCCATCCAAATGCCTCCTAAATGTTGCAATTGTACCAGCCTCCACCACTTCCTCTGGCAGTTCATTCTATACACACACCATCCTCTGCATGAAAACATTGCCCATTAGGTCCTTTATATGCCTCTCACAATATGCCTTTCCACATATTGTCTGCAAATGTACTTCCTTTCCTCCAAGTCATTAAGATACATTGTCTACAGTTGTGGTCCCAATACTGATCCCTGTGGAACCCCACCTGTCACAGATCGCCAACCTGAAAAAGATCCCTTTATCCCCGCTTGTTCTCTTACCCATTAGCCAATATATTATCTCCAACACCATGACCTCTTATCCAATGACAACTTTTTGTGAAATAATGTGTCAAATTCCTTCTGGAAGTCCAAATATAACACATTTATTGGCTTCATCCATCCACTCCAGATGAGAATTCCTTGAAAAACTCTAATAATTAGTCAGACACTATTTCCCTTTCACAATGGCATGGTAACTCTGCATGATTAGATCCAAATGTACTGCAATGAACTCCTTAATAATTGATTCCAATATTTTTCCATCAATAGATGTTAGGTCACTCGGCTTATAATTAGCTGCTTTTTGCCTCCTTCCCTTTTAGGATAAGTTTTTCATTCATCTGGTACTTCTCAAAAGGCAAGGATGTTTTGCAAATTACAATTAATGCATCCACTATCTCTATAGCTACTTCTTTTAGGATCTTAGGATGCAAACAATCATTGTAAGGGATTCATCTGCCTTTACTGTAATTAGTTTGTCTAATACTGCTTGTCCATTGTTGTGAAGGCATCAATTCCTCCTGTATTAGAGATGTATGGCACAGAAATCTGCCGAACAAATGTCCTAAATTAACCTGGTCCTATTTGCCAGCATTTGGCCCATATCCCTCTAAACCCTTCCTATTCACATACTCATTCAGATTCCTTTCAAATGTTGAATTGTACCAGCCACTACCACCACTTCCTCTAGCAGTTCATTCTATACACACACCATCCTCTGCATGAAAATATTGCCCGTTAGGTCCTTTTTTAAAACTTGCCCCTCTCATCTTAAATCTATGCCCTCTAGTTTGGATCTCCCTTACCTTGAGGAAAAGGCCTTGACTTTTCACCTTATCCATGCCCTTCATGACTGAGGTCATCCCTCAATCTCTTACCCTCCAGGAAAAATAGCTCCAACCTACTCAGCTTCTCCCTATAGCTCAAACCATCCAACCCTGGCAATATACTTGTAAATCTTTTCTGAACCCTAACAATTGTCCTCATTTCATTTTTATTAACAGTTCTACCTAACCACCATTTTCATCCCACTTGTCTTTCCAAAAGGTCAAATATTCTTGAATGTTAACTTCCCAGTTTTGATCTCCTTACACCCAGAATGGCGATGAGATCATATTCATTTATCTTGACTTATGCCATTAGTTCATCTACCTAATGCTGAATACTTAATACATTAAGATACAAAGCCTTCAAGTTTGTTCTCTTATCAAATTTCCCTACACTTCTTAAGATTTGACACGTAATCTGACACTTATCTTCTGGTAACCATCAACTCTATCACTAACTTGCAATTGTACTTTCTCCTTTATGTTTGATCTTGTAATTTTCCATGTAACTGAACACCATCCCCCTCACACCTCTCCCCGATACTTATTTTATAGCTGTATCTACAGCCATTGCAATGTGATTGGCCAGGACTCTGGTCCTAGCATAATTCAATGAAGCCCATCCAATCAGAACAGCTCCCTCCGTACCCCAATACTGGTGCCAACGTCCCATGAATTCAAACCTGTTTCTCCCACGCCAATCTTTGACCCATATGTTTGCAATTTTAATCTTGTTGACCCTGTGGAGATTATTAACTTTTTGGTTCTGCTTTTTAATTTAACTCCTAGCTGCTCACATCCCCTCTTTCCTCATTCTACCTTATACAGCTGATGCCGATGTGGACTACAACAATTGTATATTTCCCCTCCTACTCCAAGTTCCTTTGTAGCTCAGATGAGATACCCTGTATCCAGATAACATGCTGGCAATGCAAGCTTCAAGACGCTCAATTCTAGCCACAGAGAACAGTGTCTATTCCTTCGACTCCACTATCCCCAATTCCTATATTTCTCTATATTGCCCCCTTTGAATGGGTCCCCATACCATGGTGCTTTGGTCAGTTTTCTCATCCTTCCTACAGTCACCACTCTCATCCACACAGGACACAAGAATCTAATCTGGATTCCTCTAAAGGCTGACACATCTCCAAGACCTGAGGCTCTTACTAAGAAGTAGCTGCTGAGGTGATGGATATGGTGGTCATAATTTTCCAATTTTTTTCTAGATTCTGGAAAAGTCCCATTGATTAAAAAATATCAATTGTAACCCTTCATTCAAGAAAGGAGGGAAACAGAAAGATGGAAACTACAGGTTACTGAGCCTAATATGTGCCATAGCAAAATGCAAAAAAAATCCAGGAAAATATTCAGAAAAGCGTAAGGAATTCAGGCTGAGCCAATTTGAGTTTGCGAAAGGCATAGTGAGTTTAATGAATTTAGTGTAATTCTTTGATTATGTAACAAGCAATGCAAATAAAGGGGAAGCAGGAGTGGTGTACATTGATTTCTAGTCGCCATTTAGTAAGCTGCAGCTTTGAAAACTACTACACAAAATAAGAGCTCGTGGTATAGAAGGATAACATGCCAGCATTGATAGAGGATTGTTGAGTGAACAAGTAACAGAGAAGGAACAAATGGTAAATTTTCAGTTTCGCAAATTATAACCAGTGAAATGACTCAGGTGCTGGGGACTCAACAATTTACAAATTACATCAATGATCTGGATGTTCAGTTTCAGTTCCATCAGGGCTTCTTAATTCCTGACCTCAAAACGGTCTTGGTTCAATTCAAGCTCCAGAAGAGTTTCAAGAGTGCCCTAAGAGATATCTACCTTCTTTCCTCAAGTAAGGATTCCACTACCTTGGTTGACAGCCATTTTCCCTCACTTCTGTGCTCACCCCTTCCAGTCTCTCAATAGTGCCAGGGTTCCACTTTCCCTCACATTAAACTGCACCAGCTTCTACATCCAAAGGATTATAAATCACCATTTCTGCCATTTCCAAAGAGAAGCCCCTTCCCTCAGCATTCTGTAGGGTCCATTTCCTCTGGTACACCCTGGTCCATTCTTCCTCCATTCCAGTAGCAACTTCCCACACAGTCACGGAAGGTGCAACACTTGTCCATTTATCTCCTCTTTTCTCACCATCCAAGGTACCAGACACACCTTGCAGGTGAAGCAACAATTTACCTGCACTTTGTTCAATCTTGTCTACTGAATGTTATCTAAGGAATCTAGTTTGGGGATAAAGTAAAGGTTAGATGGTCAGACCACCTTTCAATATCTTTAAAAAGGAAGACAGAGGCCAAAGTAAACATAGGTTGCTTAGAGAAAAAAAATGGGAAAATAATAATGGGGTATCAGGAAATAGCAGAGGAGTTCTATAGTATTTTGCACCAGTCTTCATAGCAGATGACATTAAAAGCATTCCAAAAGTACTAAAACATCAAAGGACAAAAAAGGAAGAAATAAATACAAGAACTATCATGAGAGAAAAAGTACTAGGAAAATCTAAAGTCAATAAGTCCTCTTAACTTGATGTATCAGATCTGAGAATATTAAAGGAAATAGCTAAAGTCAGTCACTCAGGCCACTCAAAGTCAAGATGCTCTCCACACAAGGGTGAAAAGCTGAATGTCAGGTAGCCAACCACCTACCTTAAGTCTTTCTGTGCTATTGTTCCTCTTGCAATGACAGACAGGCAGATACAATGGGAAACAAAAATGGGTGGTACAGCTGTTACTTTTGGTACTCTGGGGAGGTGAACCAGGTGAGTGAGTAGGCAGTGCAAAGGCCTACGGATTAGATTAGATTAGATTACTTACAGTGTGGAAACAGGCCCTTCGGCCCAACAAGTCCACACCGACCCGCCGAAGCGCAACCCACCCATACCCCTACATTTACCCCTTACCTAACACTACGGGCAATTTAGCATGGCCAATTCACCTGACCCGCACATCCTTGGACTGTGGGAGGAAACCATGGCACCCGGAGGAAACCCACGCAGACACGGGGAGAACGTGCAAACTCCACACAGTCAGTCAGTCACCTGAGGCGGGAATTGAACCCGGGTCTCTGGCACTGTGAGGATTAGTTGGGATTGGGTAGATAACAATGAATGTGGCAGGCAATATGGAGAATGGTGCAGCATGAGTTTTGATGGGAGGTGGGTGCACTTGAGTGTGTGATAGTAGAGTCAAGATTATCCTGGCTGAGCAGAGAAAGTCACAGCTCTGCTTTCTCTGCTGAGTCTTCCTCCAGACACCGGAGACCATATATCCCAGGTAGCAATCTTGGACCAGCCGGTAGGAACAGATGGCATAGTGTCCTCTGCTGATCTGAGGGGTACAGGATGGCCCTGCTTTGTACCATACCATCCACCAGAACCTCAAGGTGCTTGTCCACAAATTAAGGCATCAATTTCTCTTTGCCTGCCATGTCTGGGACAAACATCAGGAACCTTACAGGGCAGCTTTGGATGAAAAGTGCTTGCCTGAATGCACAATGGGCTTTTAAAGATGATGCAGGCACAAGGAATGCTGGTTCAACTGATATTTTCTCAGTGGCAATTTTTTTTCCGAGAATGGCATGTGACAAGATGGAGCTCATAGAGCTCATCACCTTTAGTTAAATATGCAAAGGTCCAATTCAGGGGCACTCTACAAAGCTAATAACATTGACTCCCAAATGAGATGGAAATTGCCAACTAAATAATCATGACCTCCTAGCAGAAGTTCAGGTGGAAGCTTTTTTAAAGTAAAATGAAGCCTCATTCAGCAAAGGTAGATCTAAAGGCTCCAAAAATATCTAAAAAGAAATTTTCCCTCAATACTTGTTGCCAGTTTGTTTTTACAATGATTTTTTTCCCACATCTTCTGTAGGCTGAAGCATCCCTGCACATCTCAGCGAGCATCTTAATCACCAGCAAGAAAACCAGCTGTGGCAGAAACTCTCCAGGAGTTGACACTCAGTCTCCACTCAAAATGTTTTGGTTTCCACTTAATTTGCAATTTCTTTTGCATTTTCTGTAACATCTTTCAGTTAGTATTTATGTAGATACGCACATAGCTATCTTATTGGTATCTCATGCCCTTGCTTAAAAACAAGACTTTCAAAGAAATCCGATGGACTTAGAAATCATAATAGGTAATATTTTACTTGTTGTGGTCCTTAGCTTTAGGATAGGCAGAAAATGGAGAGAAAAAATAACGAATTTTATGAATGTCTCTAATTATTTCTTTGTTTGGTACCATGTGCTGATTTGAAGAAATAATGATACGGAAACAGTTTTCTTTTGGTAGACAATAAGCGATCATTCAAAATAATGTACTGAGGTCTTCGACTACCAGAGATTCAGTCTCAAATTTCAGTTTAATATCCTCTTTCAAACTGGGAATTTTTTGAGTATGCCATCAAAATGTATTTGCTTTCTTTTAATTATCTACAGTACATGATTGTGAAGCATACCAAAACAAATTGTATATTATTAATTGAGGAAAGAAGGTTTACTTTAACCTCCATGTAATACACAATTCACATGTGTATCTGTATAAACCTTTCAAGCTCATCACCAAATTTATTTTCGTCACATCTTCAAAACCTATTTTACTCATAGAAATAACAGGTAATTATGACAGTATCCAATTAAAGTAATATGCTCTGACAGCTAAAATCTGTTTTTAATAAACCATTACTAGAACACTATCTACAAACAACTATAAACTATTACATTTTGAAAGTTTTTTTAGATATGTATAGCTTCCACGTTCTAGTCAAAAGTTAGCATTAATTTCCTGTACTTAAGAGTGCTTTCACTTGCTTAAAAAAAAGGTACTTCATTGGGGCTAAATTTTCAATTTTCCAGTTCTACTTGGGCACAAAACTAGTGTTACAGTTTGTGTAGCTAACATAGATAAGCCAATTTTCATTTCATTTACATAACCATAGCTCTTAAAGAAATACTGCATTCAACTGGTGTATTGCATTGTTATCAGTGAAGATTGCCCAATGGGTAAAGAATGTGGTTGGTTATTAATTAATTAATTAAATCTCCTAAAGGAGCTATTGTGTTGCTGCCATTTTGAAATATTGTGAGCAGATTATATTCAATCTCTTGAGACCCATGAATATACAAAAGTTTCTCAGGATATCCATTTTTAAAATTTGTTCATGGGATATCAGGATCGCTGGTAAGGCCAGCATTTCATTTCTGCCCTCTTCTAACCAAAGAGCCATTAAAAGTCATTGCTGTGAATCTGGCATCAGATTAAGCCTGAACAGATAAGGATAGCAGATTTACTTCCCTAAAGAACATTAATGAACCACTTACGTAGGGTTCTACAATAATGAAGAAAAGGATATGCATGCACTGTGCATGCATCAAATACTCAGACGACTGATTTGTACACATCAACAACGCAGGGCTGGATTTTCACTATTGATTTAACCTATGGCCAAACTTTTGGTGAGACACATGTAACATCAGACAAGCAAGAGAACAACAACATCTTGCAAAGGTTCAAGGCTCACTCAGCAGGCAACAGCAGTCCATTTAGAATATTAACGTTCATCTCTAATGAGTATACAAAGAGCAGGATTCTTGCAGAAGTGGAACAAAAGTAGTTGGAAGGGATTCCTGCTGTATTCCATAAGCCTGCCCCACATAACCCATAAGAAATAGTAACAGGAGTAAGGCATTCAGCCCCTTAAGCCTGCTCTACCATTCAACAGGATCATGGCTGATACTCACGCCAACTTTCTTGCCCTTTCCCCATAACCCTTGATTTCCCTATTCACCTGAATGACAACTGAAAGCTGTGGAGGTGGCTGAGGAGGAGGAGGGTTCTCCTATCATTTTGGCATGCTGATCTCCCACTAGTTATCCAGCTTCTCTGCCAGAGTCCTCTGTATGTAGTATTTATTACAGCTACAACTGCTGTTCCTGCCAAAATGCATAGCCTGCAGTTTCAGTGTGTCTGTATCATGAGGCTGGCTGCCATGATCCTCAATGCCTTGCACCAGAGAGATATGCAGCCTATCTCCACTTCCCACGAAACAATGCAGGGAGCACTATGTAGGAGTAAGTGAGGACTGCAGATGCTGGAGATCAGAGTTGAGAATGCGTTGCTGGAAAAGCACAGGAGGTCAGACAGCATCTGAGGAGCAGAAGAATCCATTTTTCAGGCATAAGTCCTTTCTGATGAAGGGCTTATACCCGAAACATCAATTCTTCTGATCCTCGGATACTGCCTGACCTGCTGTGCTTTTCCAGCAATGCACACTCGGCACTATGTAGGAGTGCTTGCCAATGAAATGTGCTGCTTTGCCTCAATCATTAAAGAATCACAGTGGTGCTATGTACTGTAGCAAAAGAGCTTCTAAAACTTTTAAAATTTTAAGAAAAAAAGTCAGAAATTGAGAGTGAGAAAGAAAAAGACCAGAAACAGTAAGAGCAATGAGAGAAAAGACTTTTAGGAAAACAGAATTAGAGATTAAACTTGAGATTGAGTTGAGAGCAGGATCACACTGTGTCCCATGAAGCCATGACTAGCTTGGACTTCAGGGCTGAGGAATATAATTTGACCAGAAAATCCCAAGTTTCTGGAAACAGAGGTAGATGTTTTCCAAATCTCTTTCAAATGATTGGTACAGAAGTTAAAGTGGCCAGTCCAGCATAGATCCCTATTATTGCAGAGTAAGCTGATAGGAAATCTCACTAGATTTACTTGCTATTGCCTGAGGCAAGTGCCACTGATGACAAGGCAGTTAGAAAAGCTTACCATTAAGCAGCTTGCTTTCATCCATGATTTGGAGATGCCAGTGTTGGACTGGGGTGTACAAAGTTAAAAATCACACAACACCAGGTTATAGTCCAACAGGTTTAATTGGAAGCACACTAGCTTTCGGAGCGATGCTCAAACCTGTTGGACTATAACCTGGTGTTGTGAGATTTTTAACTCTGCTTTCATCCAGTTGGTATGGACGCTTAAGACAGACATCACATATGAAAAGCTTTGAAATAATTCTCCTTGAGGAGCTTAATAACTCCAAACCTCTTGCTACAAGAATACACCTCGATTAACAGAGTGACAAGGTGAAGGAAAGCAGTCACACTGGCTGACCATTAAGAGTTGACCCATAAACTCATGTTCTAGAATTAAAAACAGTTAATATGACAAAAACATTTGAATCAGATTGATTTAAAACACAAGCTAAATGATAAAATTCTATCAAATTTGATTTGTCTGCTGTTATGTTATCAACAATGCCAATACAACAGGAAAATCTGTTTAAACTGCAATTACAAATTTATTTGTCTGGGCTGGAATCAAGCCTCTTCAAACAGTTCCAGAAAGTTAGGTAAACATGGTTATCCCTTCAAAAAATCCTAATCAACCTATATTTTTCTATGTGACCTTTAATTCTGTCCTGAATAATTATTTCCTGAAGTTTCCTCACCACCAGAGTTAGTTTGTGATTGGTAGGCTTATCCTAATAACCTATACTGAACAAAGACAAAATATTTGTAAATCTTCACATTTGGAGAATTCTCTGCAGAAGCAGCGCTCCAAAAACTAATACTTCCAATTAAACCTGTTGGATTATAACCTGGTGTTGTGTGATTTTTAACTTTGTACGCCCCAGTCCAACACCGGCATCTCCAAACAATGTACTCATTGTTAAGCCACAATTCTAGAAGTTTGATAAACTGAGGAAGTATTCACGTGATAATCATTATTATTTTAACATAATTTTGATCAATGATATGCACTAAAAATATATGTAAATAGTTGTCTGGAAGTACAGAACTTTAACATTGCTAAAATAAGAAGTTAAAGCTTTTTATCTTGCACTCATCAGGACTAGAGCACTAGAAATGGGTTTCAAAAAAATGGATACCATGAGCCTGGTCCACCATTCAATAAGATCATGGCAAATCTATTTGTATGTTTTAAATTTCATATTCATATTTACTCCAATAATCTTTGATTCACTTGCCTAGCAAGAAACTATCTTAACTCTACCTTAAAAAAACATTAACTGACCCCATTTCCTTCTGAGGCAGAGAGTTTCAAAGTCACACAACACTCAAAAAGAAAAAAAAATGTTTCTTGTCTCTGTTCTAAAAGGTCAACTACTAATTTGAAATAGTACAGCAGAGTTCTGGATTCACCCACAAGAGGAAACAAGCAATGAGGATAACGCATATCCTGTAGATGTCATACATCTGAACTTCCAGAAAGCATTTGATAATATGCTGCACAAAGGTTAATACATAAGTTAAGATCATACAATGTCAGAGATATTTTATTAGTTTGGACATAGGATTGGCTAACCAGGAGAAAACAGACAGTTGGGATAAACAAGTATTTTTCTGGTTGTCAAGATGTAATTAATGGGATGTCACAGTGTTCAGTCATATATTAACTTAGTTGAGGGTATTGAAAGCACTTCAGCTAAATTTGCGAATGACATAAAATAGATGGGAAAGTAAGCTGCAGTAAAGAAATAAGAAATTTACAAATGGATATAGATAGCTTAGGCAGATTGACAAAGGGAATTGACAAAATAGGTACAGAAAGGGTATTTCTCATGTGGCATAATCTAGAATGAGAGGTCATAGTTGTGGGAGAAGGGATAGCAGATTTCAAATAGTGATGAAGAGAAATTGCTCCTCTGAAAGAATCATTAATCTGTGGAATTCACTATCTGAGACTGCAGTAGATGCCAGGACACTGAACAAATTTCAAACGAGGTAGACACATTTTTAATTCATAATGAGTTAAAGGTTTAAGGAAAGCAACCAGAAAAGTTGAGTCAAGGCAGCCACAATCAAATCAAATGTCAGAACAAGCTCAAGGGGCTGAACTTCCTACCTCTGCTCCAACTTTTTAAGTTCTTATGTTTCCACATTCACCTTGTCAAAACCATTCCAGAATTTACACACTTAAATCAAGCAACCCATACTCTTCTAAAGTCCAGTGGAAAGTAACCCAGCTTTATCCAAATTATCCTCATAAGAAAGCACACCCATTCCAGACAACAGTCTTGTAAATCTCCTCTGAACTGTACCTAATGTGTTTTTATGCTTCCTTGAATAAGAGACCAAATCTCAACTCAGTGGTCAAGATATGCTCTCAAGAATGCTCTCTATAACTGAAGCATAATATACTCTCGTTTATGTTCAATTCCACTCATAATAAAGGATTACATTCCATTAGACTAATTTATTCTATGCTTTATCTGCATACTAACTTTGTGTAACTCATGCACCAGAACATCTTAATCAAGTCACTGTATAATGTAAAATCTAATGAAAGGAACTGTGTCCTCAATTTTGACCCTAAAGAAGCCCAGCCTACATCAGCTGATCCTGGAATAGAAGGAGTCTCAAAAATTTCAACAACAGATAAAGTTAGATGTGTAACACTGTTACCATTCAGTAAACCAACAAGTAATGTTCTCCACTAACAGGACGCTGCTATCAAGACAAAAAGACATTTTGCCGAACAAATAAGTGATTAAATTGATATATGAACGTCAGTGCCAATATGATGCCACTTATGTAGGCTGTTATGAAGGCGTGGGTGTACTTTAAGAGAGATAAAAGCAGCAGAACTACCGGACACAGCACCAAGTGTTCTCAATAAGGCAACAATATAACACTGGTTGAACAACTCGATTAGTTCATTGTCTGAAGACAAAAAACAAATTTGAATTCGCCCAATCAGTTTAAATTATACACCGAAAAATATCAAACTCCAATCCAGTTTGAATTGAGTATACTGACAATCTTTAAACTGAACAGTTGGGAGGAGAACTGCCCAGCCAACGACATCTGCACACAGCCCAGAAAGATAGTTCTCTTAATCAAAGTCAAAACTAAAGCTGAAATTGTAAGGGAGTTACTCAAATACTTAGGTGTGTCAGAGAAATAGACAAGCGCAGTAGAGATAGAAAAACTTAAATTACTATTGAGGAAAATGGAGTTAGAAGATAAACAGAGAGAGAGAGAGAGAGAGAGAGAGGAAAAAGAGGGGAGAGAGAGGAAAGAAAGAGAAAGAAAGAGAGGGAGAAGGTTCGTGGTTGAGCAAAGAGAGAGAAGGGGAGAGAGAAGGAGAGAGAGAGAGAATAAAGGGAGAGAGACAGAGCAAGAGAAAAGAGAGAAAGAGAGAGAGAATTTGAACTTGAGAAGTTGCGACTTAGACAGAAAAGTCAAGTTAACAGGATGGAGATTAAAAGATAAGGGAGTGATATATATAAATATGTCAAAACTCTGCCACATTTTGATGAGAAAGATATTGAAGCCTTCTTTATTTCATTTGGAAAACTGACTAGGCAGATGGAATGGCCTGAAGATGTAAGGGTAATACTAGTTAAGACAAAAGTGATAGGCAGAGCTAGTGAGGTATTTGCCACACTGTCAAATGAGGTTAAACAGGTTATTAAGTGCTTATGAATTGTTATCAGAAACATATAGACAGGGTTTCAGAAACACAAAGAAGGAACCAGGTCAACCTTCTGTTGAGTTTGAAAGAATTAAACATAGTCATTTTGATCAATGGTTGCATGCTTTGAAAATAGATAGAACATTTGAGGTTCTAAGAACTTGGGAGAAGGGGAGATCCTATACTACTAAACCAAGAGTAGAGAGCACTGGCAAGAATTTACCACAGAATTAAAAAGAAGCCCAAGAGGGTAGAAAGGTGAACGGCCTCAGGTATTTGCACTGTGGTTAAGTGGGACATGTAAAGACACAGTTCTGGTCATTATAGAAAGGCGCTGTGGGAAAAGATGTGGTAAAAGAAGCTAAGCCAGTGGCATTAGTGAAGGTCGTAAAAGGATATCCCAAGAAGTGCTAAGGAGTTGCAGGAGAGTGCACAGCCTAGGCAGGGCTGTGTATGGAGTTAGTACCTGATCTCTACAAAGAATTTGCCTCTGTGGGTAGAGTTTACTCAAAGAACAGGAAGAGAAGGACAAGAAGTTAGTACTTTGAGAGATAGGTCTAACCAGTCACTGATAGTAAGGGATGAGCGAATATGCACTCTTTCCGATCTATTACCCAAGAGGGTGGAAAGTTGTGGGATAGATGGACAGAAATTTAGTGTTCCCCTGTGTAAGATCAGGTTAGAGTGCCTACTCAAGGCTGGGGAAGTTACAGTGGCATTGATTGACAGAATGTCAGTTCCAGGAATTCAGTTTGTTCTTGGGAATGATTTGACAGGATCCAAGGTGGGAGTGACACCCCTTGTTGTGGAGAAGCCAAGGAATACCAAGAAACTGAGGAGTTAAAACAGAAATATCCTAGTATTTTCCCAGACTGTGTGGTAACCAGATCCCACTATCATAAGTCACAGCATGAAGCGAAAAGTAAAGAGAAAGATGAAGGAGTTGAAGTTCAGTTAGTTGATACCCTGTTTGACGTAATGGTGCAGGAAAAACCTGAACAGGCAGAGGATCATATAGAAGTGTTTAATCCTGAAAGGTGAAGAAAATTGCAACAGCAAGACAAAACGATAAAAGATATATATGTGGATGCATACTCTGAAAATGAGGCACAGAATATTCTGAACGGTTATTATCTGAAAGGTAGAATCCTCAGATGGGAACTGAGACCACGGCAGGTTAGTACAGAGCAGAAATGGGCCATCAGATTGTATTACCGGTAGCATACAGACAGAAGGTGTTACGGGTAGCACATGGACTACCTGTAGTAGGTCACCGAGGGGTACGAAAGACTGAGGCTAAGGTAGAAAATCATTTTTATTGTTGTACATGCCAAATGGTAGGTAAGCCACAGGCGATAATAAAACCAGCACCTTTGTTGCCAATCCCACATTTGAAGAACCTTTTACGTGGGTTAGAATTGATTGTGTAGGTCCCCTCCCGAGAACTAGAAGTGGGAACCAGTACTTGTTAACCATAATGGATGTGTTCACCAAATTTCCAGAAGCAATTTCATTCCTGAGTATCAAGGCAAAAAAGGTGGTAGAGGATTTAGTAGCTTTCTTCACATGGTTATAGGCTACCCATAGAGATTCAGTCGGACCAAGAGTCAAAGGTTTCTGCTAGGCTGTTTCAGGAGGTTATGGATAGCTTAGGTATACAACACTTTAAATCCACTGTGTATCATTCTGAATCCCAGGGAGCTTTAGAAATGTAGAATCAAACTTTAAGACCATGTTGAGAGCATACTGTCAGGATTACCTGAATAAAGGTATCCCATTCGTATTGTTTGCCATTAGAGATGTCCCAAATGAATCTACTCAGTTTACTCACTTTGAGTTAATATTCGGTCATGAAGTGAGAGGGTCTTTGAAATTAATTAAAGGAAAATTGACAGGACCAAAGTCAGAGATCTCACACTTAGATTATGTATCGGAGGTGAAGGAGAGACTAAATCGAGTAGGTGAGTTAGCTAAATAGCCACTAAACAGGGCACAGTATAGAATGAACTAAGTGGCAGATAAAAGCTCTGAGATTCAGATGTTTTCCCAAGGGAATAACGTTTAGTACTGTTACCAATGGTACCAGATCCCTTCAGGACCAGGTTTACTGGTCCCTATCAAATTTAGAAAAAAGTTGAGTCAGGTGAACTATCGAGTAAACATGTCAGATAGAAAAAAGGTATTGGGTATGTCATGTGAACATGTTGAAACCTTATTATAACAGGGAGAAGAAACTGGAGGAACAGGTGCCCCACAGAATGAGGAATCAAATCCAGACGATATGGATTTTGAGGTGCCCCAAAATAGATTTAAAAATGAAGAAGTCCTTGAGGGGTGGGACAGATTAGTAAGCTATCTGTCTCAGGAGCATAGAACAGAGTCAAAAGTACAATGACATATGTAAGAATCAGATGGGGAGGACTGATGCTACTTTACACGAAGTATGTGTATGGAATACTGTTGTGATAAAACAACACCTCTATCGGCTTAATCCTTTCAAAGCCAGACAGGTCCAGATGGAGGTGGAGGCCATACTTGATGAGGACATCATTGAACCAAGCCCGAGCGAGTGGAGTTCACCAATCGCCTTAGTTTCCAAACTGGGCAAGACTAAAGATTCTACATGGATTGTCAGAAGGTCAACGCTGTTACAAAATCAGACTCACATCCAATTCTTAAATCAGAGGACTGTAGCGAGAAAATGGGACAAGCCAGTTACATCATCAATGTGTAGTTGCTGGCAGGTACCTTTATTAGAGTTGACGAAAGGAATTTTTGCGTTTCTAACACTAAATGGGCTATATCAATTTTAAATTCCGCCCACCACATTCCAAAAACTCATGAACGAGTTGTAGCTATGTTAACAAACTGCAGTCTATATGGATGATGTCATGATATTTAATAAGTCCTGGAAAGATCACATGGTGCAGTTAGCAGAGCTCTTTGAACGACTACGAGAAGCAAAACTGGTGACAATCTTAAATAAAACGGAATTCATGAAAGCAGAGGTGACGTTCTTGGGACATGACATCAGGTATGGAAGGTTAACCCCACGGAATGCAAAGACGAAGGTCATCGAGGAATTTCCACGATCAACCTCGAACAAAGAGGTGCTTCGATTCAAGTCAGTGGATTCTATCGGAAGTTTGTTCCAAACCTCAGCAATGTCGAGGCACCGTTAACTAATTTGCTGAAGAATAACAATGTTTCAGTGGACCAAACCAGGCCAGGAGACATTCGACCAATTAAGATATTAACCACCAAACCAGTTTTAGCTACACAAAACTTTTCAAAACTTCTTAAAGTCGCCATCAATGCTAATGACATTGGAGTCGGAGCTGTACTCCTACAGGAAGATGAGGATGGAATTGAACTGCAAGTTGGTTACTTTTTGAAGAAGATCAACATCTACCAGAGGAAATACTCTACAATCAAAAAGAAACTATTGAATTTGGGTACTGACCTTACAGCAGTACATGGATCACAATCCACTTACATTCTTAGAACATGTTAAGGATAAGAATGAGAGACTATTTCGTTGGAGTTTTATGTTACAGATTTTTAATTAAAAATCAATCTGTTCGGCATGGACTGAGGGATCTGTTTTCGTGCTACACATCTCTAAAACATGACTCAGAGAGTGTGATGAAACACCACCCACTAACCTGGATGGGTGCAGCACCAACAACAGGCAAAAGGGTAACGTCATCCAGTACAAAGCAGTACACTTGATTGGCACCATATCTACAAGCATCCACTTACTCTACAACTGTCACTCAGTAGCATCAGCATATGCCATGAACTTGAAGCACTGCAGAAATTCACTAAACCTCTGACATCACCTTCCAAAACTAGAAGCATTTTCATCTAGAAGGTCAAGACAGCAGATACATGGGAACATCACCACCTGCAGGTTCGCCTCCAAGCGACTTGCTATGCTAACCTGGAACAATATTGCCACTTCTTCAGTGTCTTTGGGTCAAAATCCTGAAATTCTCTCCATAATGGTATTGTGGATCTCCTTTCAACACATGGACTGCAGCAGTTCAAGAAGAGAGCTTATCATGACCTTCTCAAAGCCAAATATGGATGGCTTCACAGGCAATGCCCACATCCCACAAGTGAAAGAAACATGATGGGCAATGAATGCTGGCCTCAAAAGAAATGCCCACATCCCACAAGTGAAAACAAATGACAATCAAGTGAAAAAACAGTCGGGGGGGTGGGGAAATGTCTATATAGATAGAAATGTAAAGGTAGTTGCAGTTTAAAGTTCCTAGAGTCCTTGAGTTATGGGAATGACCTGAGTCCTGAGGGTTTAGCTGTTGTCTTAATTTTTCAACAGTGATGAAGATTGCAGATTTCGAGTTCACTGTGAATGGGGAGTGTTCAAAGTTGCTTGTTCACTGGACACTGACTTCTGAGGTCAAGAGAGAGCAGGGAGAGAGAGAGAAATATAGACAAACAAATAGTGTCTTCCAGCTCTTGCTTATAAATCATTGTCCCTGCTTCATTGATCAAGCTTTGTTGATGTAAATTTATTTGTGTACTCCTGAGTCTTCTCATTGTTTTAAGAAGCTAGCTAACTAGCAAGTGAGCCTTTCATCACACTAGCTGAAATTACCAGACATGTAAATATGATGCAACTTTCTTAATAATGTTGTCTGTTTTCACTGTTTTTGGATGAAATAGTAAGTTAATGCAGATTATCACTACCCCTTACTGTTTCACAAAATTTACCTTAATCTTTGGTCAGGTAATCACAACAGACATTTTTGATCAGGACAGATATTTATATTTTTCAAAAGTGACTTTCCTCTATCAAGGTCTCAGATCTTAATATCAGATGATGGAAGTTGAACATTGATAGCCCATTTTTACTAGAATTGTAACAGTATCCCTGACTGTCTGACATAATAAAAAAAATTATAATTAAACAGCATTATGAGGCAATGTCCATCTGGAGAAAAAGAGCAGTTTAGGATCACACAAATTTAACTAGAAAGTGTATTAATTTATTCTTGTGCTGTACTGTACATTTTTTGACTGCACTAACTTTCTGAAGTTGAACTTCGTAAAACGTTATTTACATGTTTGTTTAAGCTTATAAAACTCTCCGGTATTAAAACTAGCACGTGAGTGAACATGTACTTTATGTTTCTTCCTCTCAATTGTCTTTCACAGCCCCCAACTCTCTTCCATTCATTACTGCAGTCTGTGATTAGCAGAAACCAGAGGTAAAGGCAAAGGTCATCATTATTAGGAAAAAGATTTGATATAAGGGTAGCATTAGCTCTACTACGATAAATAAAACATCTAAAACAGATATTTGATGAACAAGAACTTAAGCTCTAGGCTTGGTAAAATCAATTATGAGATTTGCATAATTAGATCAAACTTCCCAAAAGCTATCTGACACTAGCCTTTATGCTTATGTTGGTTCTTTGAAAGAACGAGCTAACGATTCTCACTCCCTTGTTCTTTCCGCAAACCATGCAATTTTTGCCCTTTGATTAATGTTCTTTGTCCACAAAGCTTTTGATAACTTGCTAGGTAACAATTCTTTATTTTCTTCAGTTGTGGTTGCTAATCAAAAGCTGTTTTGTTAAAAAATGTTCAAAATCCTTGTGAAAAAAAACCTGAGCGAAGAAATCTACTGAAATAAAACATCTAAAATGCAACATAATATCAGAACACCTAACATAAGCTATTCTTTATATATATTCAAAGTATAATTATAATATAAAAGTTTCAACAGTTTATATTGATAATGCTTGTAAAAATGCACTTGCATATTTCTGATTGTCCATGCTATTTTTGGCTTCCATTCTTCTCTTCCTGCCCAGATTTAGCCAATAAGCAACCAACTCATTTTGTACCAAAAGGTAAAATGTCTCTAATCTTACTCTCATTTTAATATTGACCACTCAAAAGGGAAATCTTATATTATCTTAAAACTTCAATTCGACTGCTAATCACTACTTCAAAACATATAGTCCAAAGCTCAGACATATCAAAATTTCAACCAGTCTCTATTTATAAAGTCTCTAACTAAATATTTTACAATAACAGCACATTTATAGCAACTTTGACCTAACAATTAAAGAACTTTTGCACAGTATGGCCGAAATCTGAGCAGGAA
Source organism: Hemiscyllium ocellatum (assembly GCF_020745735.1). Classification (NCBI taxonomy): domain Eukaryota; kingdom Metazoa; phylum Chordata; class Chondrichthyes; order Orectolobiformes; family Hemiscylliidae; genus Hemiscyllium; species Hemiscyllium ocellatum. The sequence continues at coordinate 128,258,686 of NC_083404.1, forward strand.
GAGAATGAGGTAGCCAAAACAAAAGTATGGACAAACTGATGGAAATATGCATATGTATTTTTTTTAGAACAGAATCAATATAAATCTTTGAACCTTTTATACTCAAGTCTACTGAAAAATTACTTTAAAAGTACCCAGATGTCAGGTAAAAATGCTACTTAATTATTGATCACTTTCAGTTGTTCCATTACTAATATTTTAATGATTTATTTTTCATAAGGGAGCTAAATATATCATTGTTTTTCGGCCTTGTAAGACTTTTCAGAACGATACTGATAAAATAATTGTATTGCTTTTTCAAAATTACAGATGAAAACAGTGATGTGTGTTAATAGATCAGTCTAAGAATCTAGATGCTAAACACATGGGTATATATTGCCCAGACAGACCACATCACAAGAAATAAGTCTCAATACTTTGTAAAACTCTCAAACCAGTAAAACAGAGAGTTTGGCACCCTATGTAAACATGTTCAGTAACGACTAGAGATTGAATGAAACCACTTAGCAACAGCGAAATAGAAGTATAATTAGACTTCATACTCATGTTGTATAAAATTAGCTCATTTTCTTATTATATTGAATTGTATTGTGTCTATAATTCTTCAAATCTTGAAGCTCCAGATCTAATCACCTAGGTACAAATAGTGTACTTAATATATCTCAGGTATTGCCACACAAAGAGGGTTTGGAAGAACTGGAACAAGAACACTAAAATATTGATGCACTCGATAGAGAGATTGTATATTGAACTTGACCACGCAGGAATGAGAAATGGATTTTCAAATTACAGCACTGGGCCTCACAAAGAATAATACGTTAAGACAAAATCTTTCCGCAACATATTTCATAGATAAAATCTGGATTGCATGGCCTATCTGTAATGAATGTTTTAACTGATGTTTATTTTCCATTTTTATTCCTTCTGATTTATTTTTATGACCATAGAATATTAAAGCATAACAGAGATTATGAAGTTCGAGAAAAATATTTGCTTTATCTACGAACTTTGATGTCTGTTTAGTTTTATTATGAGACAAAATGTTCATGTAAACACATAATTTTCCCGAAGTTTATAAAAAACCTTCAGAATATATTATCACAATTTCAAATGCAACGAAGAATAATAAATAAATACACACTAGGATTTGCACCTTTGCAAATATTTAAGTGTCTGAAACAAGGGTTGAGGACAGAGATTTATCTTGTTGCCGTATAAGCTATAAACTTATTCTCTGGATATTATCACCACAACTTGATGTGAATCTTATTAATCTTTTGCTGAAGTAAATAAAAATTGAAGATTATTTATAGTGCCTGTTGGGCAAGTATCTGAACAGACTATTATTTGTTCAATTAGTAATACTGCACATAATAGAGAATAGATTATAAAGAAGGCTTGCTCTAGATCCATATTGTTATAAGTAGGTTACATAGCAGTTAGAGCCAGAGAGTCAGAGATGTACAGCATGGAAACAGACCCTTCGGTCCAACCCATCCATGCCGACCAGATATCCCAACCCAATCTAATCCCATCTGCCAGCACCCGGCCCATATCCCTCCAAACTCCTCCTATTCATATACCCATCTAAATGCCTCTTAAATGTTGCAATTGTACCAGCCTCCACCACATCCTCTGGCAGCTCATTCCATACTCGTACCACCCTCTGCATGAAAAGGTTGCCCCTGGGGTCTCTTTTATATCTTTCCCCTCTCACCCTAAACCTATGCCTTCTAGTTCTGGACTCCCCAACTCCAGGGAAAATATTTTGCCTATGTATCCTATCCATGCCCCTCATAATTTTGTAAACCTCTGTAAGGTCACCCCTCCACCTCCGACGCTCCAGGGAAAACAGCCTGTTCAGCCTCTCCCTGTAGCTAAGATCCTCCAATGTCAACTAGATATCCTAACCTAATCTAGTCCCACCTGCCAGCACTTGGCCCATATCCCTCTAAACCCTTCATGCACTCATACAGATGCCTTTTAAATGTTGTAATTGTATCAGCCTTCACAACTTTCTCTGGCAGCTCAATCCCCACATGCTTGAAAACGGTGCCCCTCAGGTCTCTTTTATATCCTTCCCTTCTCACCTAAAACTATGCCCTTTAGTTCTGGACTCCCCTATCCCAGGGAAAAGACCTTGTCTACTTATCCTATCCATGCCCCTCACGATTTTATAAACCTCTATAAGTTCACCCCTCAGTCTCTGATGTTCCAGAGAAAACAGCCCCAGCCTATTCAGCCGTTCTCTGTAGCTCAAATCCTTGAACCCTAGCAAAATCCTTGTAAATCTTTTCTGAACCCTTTCAAGTTTCAAAACATCCTTCCGATAGGAAGGAGACCAGAATTGCACACAATGTTCCAAATGTGATCTAACCAATGTCCTGTACAGCCCTAACATGACCTCTCAACTCCTACAGTCATAGAATGCTACAGCATGGAGACAGGCCCTTTGGCCCAAACTGGTCCATAATGACCAAAATGTCCGTCCATGCTAACCTGATGCCCACACTTGGTCCATTTCCTTCTAATCCTTTCCTATTTATTTGTTAATAGACCCACCTCAACCACTTCATCTGGCAGTTCATTCCATATGCATACCACCATGTGGAAATTTATCAAAGGCCTCACTGAAATCCATATTGACTACAGCACCTTGCTCACGTCAAGCTTCCTGGTCACTTCATGAAAGAACCCATACAAATTTGTGAGGCATGATCTCCCACTCACAAAACCATGCTGACTACTCCTAATGAAACCCTGTCTTTCCAAAGGCATGTATATCGTGTCCCTCAGAATCTTCTCAAGCAACTTACCCATCACAGATGTTCAGCTTACCGGTCTGTAGTTCCCAGGCTTTTCTTTACAGCCGTTCTTGAATAATGGCACATTAGATTAGATATTTTTAGATTAAATTACTTACAGTGTGAAACAGGCCATTTGGCCCAACAAGACCACACAGACCCGCCGAAGCGCAACCCACCCATACCCCTACATTCACCCCTTCATCTAACACCACGGGCAATTTAGCATGATCTGAGATGGGTACAGCTGAGAACAGAAGTGAGTCAAACAGTCAGGGCAGGCAGGGACAAGGTAGGACTAATAAATTAAACTGCCTTTATTTCAATGCAAGGGGCTTAACAGGAAAGGCAGATGAACTCAGGGCATGGTTAGGAACATGGATTGGGATATCATAGCAATTACAGAAATATGGCTCAGGGATGGGCAGGACTGGCAGTTTTATGTTCCAGGATACAAATGCTACAGGAAGGATAGAAAGGGAGGCAAGAGAGGAAGGGGAGTGGCATTTTTGAAAAGGGATAGCATTACAGCTGTGCTGAGGGAGAATATTCCCGGAAATACATCCAGGGAAGTTATTTGGATGGAACTTAGAAATAAGAAAGGGATGATCACCTTATTAGGATTGTAGTATAGACCGCCTAATAGTCAGAGGGAAATTGAGAAACAAACTCGTAAGGAGATCTCAGCTATCTGTAAAAATAATAGGATTGTTATGGTAGGGGATTTTAACTTTCCAAGCACAGACTGGGATTGCCATAGTGTTAAAGGTTTAGATGGAGAGGAATTTCTTAAGTATGTACAAGACAATTTTCTGATTCAGTATGTGGATGTACCTGCCAGAGAAGGTGCAAAACTTGATCTACTCTTGAAAAATAAGGCAGGGCAGGTGACTGAGGTGTCAGTGGGGGAGCACTTTGGGGTCACGACCATAGTTCTATTCGTTTTAAAATAGTGATGGAAAAGAATAGACCAGATCTATAAGTTGAAGTTCTAAACTGGAGATCGGCCAATTTTGACGGTATTAGGCAAGAACTTTCAAAAGCTGATTGGAGGCAGATGTTCGCAGGTAAAGGGACAGCTGGAAAATGGGAAGCCTTCAGAAATGAGATAACAAGAATCCGAGAAAGTATATTCCTGTCAGGGTGAAAGGGAAGGTTGGTAGGTATAAGGAATGCTGAATGACTAAAGAAATTGAGGGTTTGCTTAAGAAAAAGAAGGAAGCATATGTCAGGTATAGACAGGATAGATCGAGTGAATCCTTAGAAGAGCATAAAGGAAGTAGGAGTATACTTAAGAGGGAAATCAGGAGGGCAAAACGGGGACATGAGATAGCTTTGCCAACTAGAATTAAGGAGAATCCAAATGGTTTTTACAAACATATTAAGGACAAAAAGGGTAACCAGGGAGAGAATAGGGCCTCTCAAAGATCAGCAAGGCTGCCTTTGTGTGAAGCCACAGAAAATGGGGGAGATACTAAATGAATATTTTGCATCAGTATTTACTGTGGAAAACGATATGGAAGATATAGACTGTAGGGAAATAGATGGTGACATCTTGCAAAATGTCCAGATTACGGAGGAGGAAGTGCTGGATGTCTTGAAACGGTTAAAGGTGAATAAATCCCCAGGACCTGATCAGGTGTACCTGAGAACTCTGTGGGAAGCTAGAGAAATGATTGCTGGGCCTGTTGCTGAGATATTTGTATCATTGATAGTCACAGGTGAGGTGCTGGAAGACTGGAGGTTGGCAAATGTGGTGCCATTGTTTAAGAAGGGAGGTAAAGACAAGCCAGGGACCTATAGACCGGTGAGCCTGACCTCAGTGGTGGGCAAGTTGTTGGAGGAACTCCTGAGGGACAGGATGTACATGTATTTGGAAAGGCAAGGACTGATTCGGGATAGTCAACATGGCTTTGTGCACGGGAAATCATGTCTCACAAACTTGATTGAGATTTTTGAAGAAGTAACAAAGAGGATTGATGAGGGCAGAGTAGTAGATGTGATCTATATGGACTTCAGTAAGTCGTTCGACAAGGTTCCCCATGGGAGACTGATTAGCAAGGTTAGATCTCATAGAATACAGGAAGAACTAGCCATTTGGATACAGAACTAGCTCAAAGGTAGAAGACAGAGGGTGTTGGTGGAGGGTTGTTTTTCAGACTGGAGGCCTGTGACCAGTGGAGTGCCACAACGATCGGTGCTGGGTCCTCTCCATTTTGTCATTTACATAAATGATTTGGAAGCGATCATAAGAGGTACAGTTAGTAAGTTTGCAGATGACACCAGAATTGGAGGTGTAGTGGACAGTGAAGAGGGTTACCTCAGATTACAACAGGATCTGGACAGATGGGCCAATGGGCTGAGAAGTGGCAGATGGAGTTTAATGCAGATAAATGCGAGGTGCTGCATTTTGGGAAAGCAAATCTTAGCAGGACTTATACACTTAATGGTAAGGTCCTAGGGAGTGTTGCTAAACAAAGAGACCTTGGAGTGCAGGTTGATAGCTCCTTGAAAATGGAATCGCAGGTAGATAGGATAGTGAAGCATTTAGTATGCTTTCCTTTATTGGTCAGAGTACTGAGTACAGTAGTTGGGAGGTCATCTTGCGGCTGTGCAGTACGTTGGTTAGGCCACTGTTGGAATATTGCATGCAATTCTGGTCTCCTTCCTATCAGAAAGATGTTGTGAAACTTGAAAGGGTTCAGAAAAGATTTACAAGGATGTTGCCAGGGTTGGAGGATCTGAGCTACAGGGAGAGGCTGAACAGGTTGGGGCTGTTTTCCCTGGAGCTTCGGAGGCTGAGGGGTGACCTTATAGAGGTTTACAAAATTATGAGGGGCATGGATAGGAGAAATAAAAAAAGTCTTTTCCCTGGGGTCGGGGAGACAATAACTAGAGGACATAGGTTTATGGTGAGAGAGGAAAGATATAAAAGAGACCTCAGGGGCAACTTTTTCATGCAGAGGGTGGTACGTGTATGGAATGAGCTGCCAGAGGATGTGGTGGAGGCTGGTACAATTGCAACATTTAAGAGGCATTTGGGTGGGTATATGAATAGGAAGGGTTTGAGGGGATATGGGCCCGGTGCTGGCAGATGGGACTAGATTGGGTTGGGAGATCTGGTCGGCATGGACGGGTTGGACCAAAAGGTCTGTTTCCATGCTGTATATCTCTATGACTCTATGCCTGCACCCGAGCCACGCTTCCTTCTTTTTTCTGGTGAAAGCCTCAATATCTCTTGTCATCCAGGGTTCCCTATTCCTGCCAACCTTGCCATTCACCCTCACAGGAACATATAGATCTTGAACTCTCGCTCTCACAGTTTTAAAGGGCTCCCAATCACCACAGGTCCCTTTTAGTGCAACCAAAGTACATCAATCAACCCCTGCAAACTCCTGACTAATACCATCAAAATTCACCTTGCCCCAATTTAGACCTTGAACCTGTGGGCTGGTTTTGTCCCTCTCCTTAAGTATTTTAAAATTAATAGAACTGTAGTCACTTGTCCCAAAGTGCTCCCCCACTGTCGTCTCAGTCATCTGTCTTGCCCTATTTCCCAAAAGTAGGTCAGGTTTTGCCCCTTCCCAAGTAGGGCCTTTTATATAATGCTTGAGGAAACCTTCCTGAATGCACTTAACAAATTCCACCCCATCTAAGCCCTTAACACTCTGGCAATCCCAGCCTGTTGGGGAAAAAAAGAATCCCTTACTATTACAACCCTATTGCTCCTGCAAGTCTCCCCAGTCTCCTGCATATTTGTTTATCCAATTCTTGTTGATTCTTTGGGGGTCTATTATACAACCCCAATAACGGTACAGTCCTCTTCTTATTTCTTAGCTCCACCCACAAAGCCTCACTGGATGATCCTTCAGATATTTCATCTCTGAAGACTGTGGATGCTGGACATCTGAATCAAAAAGTGTGGTGCTGGAAAAGCACAGCCAGTCAGGCAGCATCGAAGAATAGGAGAGTTGATATAAGGTTTTCATCAGGGACTTAGGTGTGACTTCACTAAAACTCTTATCTAGGAAGCACTCAGCATCTTGCATGATCCTGAGTGCATCTCGCTCGAGCTCCAGCTCCAGCTCCCTAACACAGTCTCCCAGGAACTGCAGCTGGGTGCAGTCATCAGGGACAATGGAAGTTTCCCTCAGCTTCCACATCCTGCAGGAGGAACATTTGATTGCCCTAACTGCCATCTTAACTAATGTAAAACTAAAAAGAAAAGGTCTTCACCTGAGCTTACCTGTACGTTTTGCAGAGCCACTGCTCTCCAAAGCCTCTCGATACTTACTTCTTACTCTACTACCAGCAAATCATTCTTAAAAGTTCTTAAAATACAGCATTATATTTATATAGTATGCTTCAGAAAATAAAAACAAATTGCTGGTCAGCTCAGCTGGTCTGGCAGCATCTGTGGAGAGAAATCAGAATTAATGATTTAGGTCAAGTGACCTTCACTCAACCTGAGACAGTAACTCTGATTTCTCTCCACAGATGCTGATAGGCCTACTGCGCTTTTCCCCAATTTCTGTTTTTGTTTGATTTACAGCATCTGCAGTCCTTTCAGTTTTTATTTATGCTTCAGAAAATGCTTGGTTTGAGTATCTGGCATTACCTTCTGACTACCTATACGATTGTTAAGTAACAAGACAGGAGTTTCAGTCATTACATACTGTATGTTCCTCAAAAAAGACAGTTTTGCTTCAGGTGCATTTCTTCAGGAGATGCCAGCAGCTACCTATTCTGGGAAAGCATCCTGATGACCTCACAGGGGAAGGGAGCATGGTTTCTGACTGGTCAATGCTGGTCAGGTGCTAGTTTGTGTTAACTTCTTTATTCCCTTGGTGCTACAGGTGAAGAAATCTCACTGCTTAAGGGTAAGTGTGTCTCAGTCTTTCTAAAGGGTTCTTACAGTTAGTTCATCTTCTGGTTCGTACAGGAAATTCAGACAGTAAGTTGGGGGGGATGCTATTTGTTAGAAAGAAATAACTGTAATTTTCAGAAAGGATTCCCACCCACAAAGCCATGTTGACAATTCCTCATCAGTCTTTGCCTTTCCTGTAAATCCTGTCCCTCAGAATTCCCTCCAACAATCACCAATGTCAGGCTCACTGGTGTACAATTCCCTGGATTTTCCTTACCACCTTTCATAAATAGTGACACCATGTTAGTCAAACTCCAGCCTTCTGGCACCTCACCTGTGACTATCGAAGATTCAAGCATCTCAGCAAGGGGCCTTGCAATCACTTCCCTAGCTTCCCACAGAGTTCTGGTGTACACCTGATCAGGTATATAGGTGGATAAATCACCAGTACATTTTAAGACATCCAGCACCTCCTCCTCTCTAATATGGACATTTTTCAAGATGTCACCATCTATTTCCCAACATTCTGTATCTTCCATGTCCTTTTCCACACTGTAGCTGTCCCCCTGTCAAGCAAGTATTCTGTTTTGGATACTGATGAGGGGGCCAGCCCATCAGGTGACAACAGCAGCAGCCAGAGCAGTGGCACCACAGCTGTCCCTGCTGTACAGAGGGGAGGAACAAGCATAGTAATTGGAGATTCAATACTCAGGGGCACAAATGGACACTTCTGCAGCTGCAAGAGATACTCTAGGGCAGAGTGTTGCCTCCCAGGTGCCAGGGTCATGAGTGTCTTTGAGCAGGTATATGGCACCCTGAAATGAAAGGTTAGCAAACAGAATTCATTGTTCATATTTTCACAAGCGACATAGGTAGGAAGAGTGACAAGGTTCTGCAATGACAATTCAGGAAGTTAGATAGTTAACTAAAATGCAGGACCTCTCAGGTAGTAATCTCAGGATTACTCCCATGCCACTGAGGCTATGAGCAGAGTCAGAATACAACTGAATGCATGGCTAAAAGGAGTTGGTGTAGGGAGGAAGGCTTCAGATATTTGGTTCATTGGGATGTTTTCTAGGGAAGATGGGACCTGTACAAAAAGGACAGGTTGCACCTAAATTGGAAGGGCGCCACTATCCTAGCAGGGAGGTTTCATAGTGTCACTTGGAAGGGTTTAAACGAGCGTGGTTGGGGGCGGGGACTCAGTAAGTATTGAGACTGGGGAAGAGCTTGAGTCTAAGGAAAATATAGCTAAGAGGAATAAGAGTCAGGCAGAGGTTGTTGAGCTCAATGGAACTAGAGCTTGGATTATATTTTTTTCAATGCAAGAACAACAGCAGGTAAGACAGATGAATTTAGAGCCTGGATTAACACAGGAAATTATGATGTTTTTGCTATCACAAAAACATGGCTGAAAGAGGGACAGGATTGGCAGTTTAAAATTCCAGGATATCTATGTTTTAGATAAGACAGAGGAGGAAGCAAAAGAGGTGTGAGAGTTGCATTACTGGTTAGGGAGCATATCACAATTGTACTGAGGCATCTTGGATGGATCTTGCAGTGAGGCATTATGGATAGTGCTCAGGAACAGGACAGGTGCAATCACAATGCTAGAATTGTACTACACATCTCCCATCTGCAAGTGGGAGACAGAGAAAGAGATACATAGTTAGACTCTGGAAAAATGTTGCGGGGAGTGATTTTAACTTCCTACATATTGACTGGGAGTCCCTTAGTGCCCTAGTGCCCCTTGGATGGGGAGTAACTTGTTAGGTGTGTCCAAGAAGGTTTTTTGAAACACTGGATAATCCGATGGGAGTGGGGACCATACTGAAGCTGGAATTGAAAAATGAGTCTGAACAGGTGATCAAAGTTTAATAAGGAGAGCATTTTAGGAATTGTGACCATAATTTCTAAGTTATTTGGATATTTGTGATAAGGACAAGATCGGACCATGGACAAAGGTGTTAAATTGAGGAAGGCCAACTATATCCAAATAAGGTGAGAATTGGAGAATGTGGATTAAGAGTGGCTGTTTGAAGGTAAATCCAACCTGACATGTGGGGGTCTTTTAAGAACCAGTTGATTAGAGTGTAGGATAGGCATGTTCCTGTGTAAATGAAGGACGGGAATGGCACAATTTGAGAACATTGGATGAGAAGAGAAATTATCAGCTGAAGTCAAAAAAAAGCAGCATACCTAAGGTCTAGTCAACTAAAAACAGTTAAAATCCTTGAAGAATTAGGATAAAGTAGGAAAGAACTCAAATGGAGAATTAGGAGGGCTAAAAGGAGATAAGAAATGTCCTTGGCAGGCAGGGTTAAGGAGAATCCTAATACAGTTTACATATATATTAAGAGCAAGAAGGTAACTAGGGAAAAAGTAGGCCCACTCAAAAATAAAGGAGGGAAGTATGTGTGGAGCTAGAAGAAATGGGTGAGATCCTTAATGAGCACTTTACATCAGTATTCACTGAAGAATGTTGAGATTAAAGAAAAGTCAACATAATGGAAGAGGAACGTAGACAAGTCCTAGGGCCAGATGGAATCTATCCCATGGTTCTGTTGGAAATGAGGGAAGATTTTGATTTTTGGTTTGATTTATTATTTTGACATGTACCTAGGTTCAGTGAAAAGTTTTAGGAGAAAGTTAAGACTGCAAATGCTGGTGATCAGAGCTGAAAAATGTGTTGCTGGGAAAGCGCAGCAGGTCACGCAGCATCCAAGGAGGAGAATCGATGTTTCGGGCATAAGCCCTTCTTCAGGAATCCTGAAGAAGGGCTTATGCCCGGAATGTCAATTCTCCTGCTCCTTGGATGCTGCCTGGCCTGCTGCACTTTTCCAGCAACACATTTTTCAGCTCAGTGAAAAGTTATGTTTTGCGTGTAGTACAGGCAGATCATATATACAAAGATCATAGAGTGATAGAACAGAGCAAGGAAAATAAAGTTATGGCCGCAAAGAAATTGTAAGAAAAGCAAGATCAACATTCGATCTGAAATTTGAGAGTTCCATTCAGAAGTCTAATAACAAAAGAAAGACGCTGTTATTGAACCTGTTGGTCTGTGGGTTTAAGCTTTTGTATCTTCTTCCTGACAGAAGAGGTTGGAAGAGATTATAACCAGGGTGGAAGGGTGTTTGATGATGTTGGCTGCCTGTTGGCTTGTGCGGTGGACTGGGCTGTGTTCACAACTTTTATTTCTTATGGTCCTAGTAGAGTAGTTGCATACCAAGCCATGATGCATCCAGATGGAATGCTTTCTATGGTGCATCTATAAAAATCAGATTACAGGCTTGATAGTCATGCTGAATTTCTTTTGCCCCCTGAGGAAGAAGAGGTGTTGTTGTGCTGTCTTGACCATCACATCACCATGATTGGTCCAGGACAGACTGTTGGTGATTATCACTCCTAGGAACTTGACGCTCTTGACTATCTCCACTTCAACTACATTCATATAGACAGGGATGTGCCATCCTCCTTACTTCCTGAAGTTGATGATCAGCTCTTTAGTATTGCTGACATTGAGGGAGAGATTGTTATCTTTACATCAAGCTACCAAGCACTCATTTTACTATATTATGTTTCATCATTGTTTCATGTTCGGTCTACAACAATGGTGTCATCAGCGAACTTGTGGTTGGAGTTCAGACAAATTTTGGTCACACAGTCATGAGTGTACAGGGAGTATGGCAAAGGGCTGAGTATGCAGCTTTGTGGCGTGCCAGTGTTGAGGACAGTCATGGAAGAGGTGCTATTACTTAGCCTCACTGATTGCAGTCAGTTAGTCAGGAAGTTGAGGAGATCTAGTTGCACAGACCAAAGTCTTGAAGTTTAGAGATTAGTTTGATTGGGATTATAGTGTTGTAATCAATGAGTAGAAGCCTGTCTTAGGTGTCCTTATTATCCACAAGCTCCAGGGATCACTATAGGGCTAAGGATATGACTTCTGCTGTGGATCTATTGCACTTGTAGACAAATAACCCATGGGAAGGAAATAGCTGCGGCCTTAACAGATATGTTTACATCCTCTTTGGCCTCAGCTAGACTCCAGAGGACTAAAGAATGGCCAATTTTGTTCCTTTCTTTAAGAAGTGAAACAGAAATAATCTAGATAATGACAAGACAGTGAGCCTTACATCAGTGGTGGAAAAGCCATCAGAAAACATACTGACAGAAGGATTTATCCACATTCTTCCAAAATGTGAACAGACTTGTTAGTGATAGGCAGCATGTATTTGTGCAGGGAAGGTCATTTCTCATCAACTTGATTGATGTGACAAGAATGTTTGATGAGGGAAGGGCAGTGGATATTGTCTACATGTACTTTAATAAGACATTTAATAAGATACCTCATGCAGGCTAGTACAGAAGCTAAAGTCTGATTGGATCCAGGGTGAGCTGGCTAGATGGATACAAAATTGGCTTCATCATAGAAGACAGTGACAGTGGAAAGGTGCTTTTCGAAATGGAGATCAATAACTAGTGGTGTTCTGCAGGGATCGGTGCTGGGACCTTTGTTGTTTGTAATATTTATAAATAATCTGGAGAAAAATGTAGGTTCTGATTAGTGTGTTTGCAGATGACATAAAAATTGGCAGAGTTGCAGATAGTGAGGAGGACTGTCAAAGGATACAGTGGGGTACAGATGGATTGCAGATTTGGGCAAAGTCATGGCAAATGGCACATAATCCAGACAAATGGCACATAATCCAGACAAATACAACAATTTTGGAAGGTCAAATTCAGGTGCTAATTATACAATAAATGGCAGAACCCTTAGCAGCTTTGACATGCAGAGGGATGTGGGTGTACAGGTTTTCAAGTCACTGAAACTGGAAGGTTAATAAGGTAGACAGCATGCCTTCATTGGATGGGGCATCGAATATAAAGGAGCAAGTGGAGGACTGCAGATGCTGGAGATCAGTCAAAAAATGTGGTCCTGGGAAAGCACAGCAGGTCAGGGAGCATCCAAGGAGCAGGAGAGTCAATGTTTCGGGCACAAAACATCAACTCTCCAGTTCCTCCGATGCTCCCTAATCTGCTACACTTTTTGGCAAGTTATGTTGCAGACAAAAACTGCAGATGCTTTAATCCAAAGTTTTAATTTAGCCACATTTGGAATATTGTGAGCAGTTCTGGTCAGCACATTACTAGAAGGACGTGGATACTTTGGAAAGCGTGCAAAGAAGGTTTACCACATGGTCTGAAAGGTTGTGGTTATGAACTTGGATTGTTTTCGCTGGAAAGATGGAGGCTGAGGAGTGACCTAATAGAGATCTACAAAATTATGGAGAGGCATAGAGAGGGTGGATAGTCAGAGGCTTTTTGTCAGGGTGGATAGGTCAATTTCGAGAGGGCACAGGTTCAACGTGACGGGAGAAAGGTTTAAGGGAGAAGTGTGGGAAAAATGTTTTCCTCAGAGGGTGGTGGGTGCTTGGAATACACTGCCAGTGGAGGTGGCAGCAATCGGCATCTTAGTAATGTTTAAGACATATCTTGATAGACACATGAACATGAGGCAAGTAGATGGATAGATACCACTCCTGGGCAATAAGTAAGGGTTTAAGTAAGGATTGGAATCAGCCAAGGCTCGGTCGGCTGATAGGCCTGTTCTTGTGCTGTATTGTATTGTATAAAATAAATTCATGACGACTTAAAAATCATCCAACACAAGTTTTTCACAACTTTACTCGAACATAAATAGAGTCAGAGAGATGTACAACACGTAAGCAGACCCTTTGGTCGAACTCGTCCATGCCGACCAAATATCCCAATCCAATCTAGTCCCACCTGTCAGCACCCGGCCCATATTCCCTCAAACCTTTCCTATTCATATATCCATCCAAATGCCTCTTAAATGTTGCAATTGTACAAGTCTCCATCACTTCCTCTGGCAGCTCATTCCATGCACATACTACCACTGTGAAAAAAATTGCCCTGTAGGTCTCTTTTATATCTTTCCCCTCTCTTCCTAAACCTATGCCTTCTAGTTTTGGAACCACCCCCACCCCAGGGAAAAGACTTTATTTATCCTACCCATGCCCCTCATGATTTTATAAACCTCTATAAGGTCACCCCTCAGCCTCCGATGCTCCAGGGAAAACAGCCCCAGCCTGTTCAGCCTCTCCCTATAGCTCAAATCCTCCAACACTGGCAACATCCTTGTAAACTTTTTCTGAACCCTTTCAGGTTTCACAACACCCTTCTGATAGGAAAGAGACCAGAAGTGCACGCAATATTACAAAAGTGGCCGAACCAACGTCCTATACAGCCGCAACATGACCTCCCAACGCCTGTACTCAATACTTTGACCAATAAAGGAAAGCATATCAAACACGTTCTTCACTCCACTTTCAAGTGGAGCTATGAACCTGCACTCCCAGGCATCTCTGTTCAGCAACACTCCCTAGGACCTTACCATTAAGTGTATAAGTCCTGCTAAGATTTGCTTTCCCAAAATGCAGCACCTTGCATTTATTTAAATTAAATTTCATCTGCCACTTCTCAGCCCACTGGCCCATCTGATCAAGATCCCGTTGTAACCTGAGGTAACCTTCTTCGCTGTCCACTACACCTCCAATTTGAGTGTCATCCGCAAACTTACTAATTATATCTCTTATGCTGACATCCAAATCTTTTATATAAATGATGAAAAGTAGTGGACGGATCCTTGTGGCACTCCACTGATAACATGCCTCCAGTCTGAAAAACAATCCTCCTCCTCCACTATTCTCTATCTTCTATCTTCAAGCCTGTTCTGTATCCAAATGGCTAGTTCTCCCTGTATTCCATGAGATTTAACCTTGCTCACCCGTCTCCCATGGGGAACCTTATTGAACGCCTTACTGAAGTCCACATAGATCACATCCACCGCTCTGCCCTCATCAATACTCTTTGTTACTTCTTCAAAAAAAACTCAATCAAGTTTGTGAGACATGATTTCCCACGCACAAAGCCATGTTGACTATCCATAATCATAATGCCTTTCAAAATACATGTAAATCCTGTCCCTCAGGATTCCAACAACTTATCCATCACCAACATCAGGCTCACTGGTTTATAGTTTTCTGGCTTGTCCTTACCACCTTTCTTAAATAATGGCACCATGTTAGCCAACCTCCAGTCTTCTGGCACCTCACCTGTGACTATCGATGATACAAATCTTTTCCCTGGGTTGGGGGAGTCCAGAACTAGAGGGCATAGGTTTAGGGTAAGTGGGGAAAGATTCAAAAGGGCTATAAGGGGCAACTTCTTCACTCATAGGGTGGTGTGTGTATGGAATGAACTCCCAGAGGAAGTGGTGGAGGCTGGTACAATTACAACATTTAAAAGGCATCTGGATGGATACATGAATAGGAAGAGTTTAGAGGGATTTGGGCCAAGTGCTGGCAAATGGAACTGGATCAATTTAGAATATCTGGTCAGCATGAACAAGTTGGACCAAAGGGTATGTTTTGGTGCTATATATGTCTATTACTCTATGTCTTCTCTGCACTGAATCTCATTTGCCACCTGTCTATCAATTCCATCAACTTGCCAATGTACTTTCAGAGTTCCAAACTGTTCTCCTCACAGTTTACAATTGTCCCAAATTTAGCAAATTTTGAAACTGTCCCTCACATACCATGGTCCAGATCACTGATATGGGTGTATATATATATTTCTCAGGAAGTCTGCATTACTTACTTAGCACTATCATATCACTATAATAGCACTTTCCTTTTACATCTAAGTTTGCATTCATCTCTCAAAATGTATAATGAAACACCAGTTTTCAATGCAATAGAAATATCCTAACTTCAGTCATAAAAGTAAATTAACTCAGTCTTATTCCAGTGTTTGAGGCAAGGGAATGCATAATCCAAAGTGCTCCGTCACAACAATCACTGAAATAATGGAAAATAAAAATAAAATTTTAATTTATTAGAGAACTCCAAGTTTGTACTTGTTCAGGTATTATGTTTATAGTGGGTGCCATCTCTGGGAAGGTGATGGTCCAGTGGTATTATCATTGGTCTGTTAATCTAGCCACCCAGGTATTGTTCTGGGACTCAGGTTCAATTCCCATCACAGCAGATGGTGAGATTTTAATTTAATAAAAACTATGAATCCATTGCCGGTTGTCAGAAAAACTCATCTGGGTCACTAAGATCCTTTAGGGAGGGAAACTGCCATCCTTACCTGGTCTAGTCTATATGAAATTCCAGACTCACAATGGGATTGTCTCTAAACTGCCCTCTGGGCAATAGGGAAGGGCAATAAATGCTTACATAGCCAGTGATACCCTCATCCCATGAATGAATAAAACCACACTACAACAGTCTCTCCGATGCCTGCAATACATACATGTGCTTATTCATCACTCATTTTTGTACAATTTTTAGAATTTGGTAAAGTATATTTATTTTGCGTGCTATCCTAATTGTGGCCTACAAATACTCAATTAAATCATCTCACACAACTGAAAAAATGTTCTAAATAAACTACTTGGACATAAAAATCATTGAATTTTACATTTCATAGCATTGTGATTTGTTTTACTTTATCTTTCGGATCATTTTGATTTTGCACCAAAAATTGTTTTAAGTTTGAGCTGCAAATAATACAGCAACCAGTGTAGCTAGGGCCTTCTACTTGCAAGAGTATTCCCAAATAGCAATGTCTGAAAACCATGTTTGAAAAATAAAAGTTACAGGATATAGCATTGAGTTTTGATGTTGCATCTGTATAGTGCAGTAAAAGAGGAATGTGTTAATATAGTAACCGTAATATCGAAAACCGGGATATTTCCATCAGGAATCCCTATTTGTCAACCTTCATCTTCAGTTTTGCAGCTGCAAGTTTAATATTAGAATATTATAATTTTCATATTTCGCTCTGTGGTAAGGAACTCCATTACAAAGATTAACTACCAAATCACAGTTGTGTTACAAAATATGATCTCCTCGATCTGAAAGAAATACAATTCCACACTTTATCAAATGAGAAAACTTAAAGAAGATTAATGCTTAAGCAACACTACCGTCTGTTTCTTCAAAAACAAAGTGGCTGAATCTGTTTATTGCTCCCGCTTAAGCCATCCTACAGTTTTCGCAGGAGTCTGGTTCAGTCGGTGCCCAGGTTTATTTCAACCCCACACCCATTCACGCACACTTTAAAAGGTATTTCTATAAAAAAAAACCTCCAGAGGCGCATGTGTTTTAACTCCGAACAACAACAACCCCGACACAGACCCAAACAGAATAAAATGGAGGAGTTGACGGTTGGCTCAGCGCGAGCCCAGGTGACCCGAGACCACGCGACAGCGACCGCGCCGCGAGCCATGAGAGGAGCAAGGCGAAAGCGCGGGAGAAAGCAGCACGTGGAGTCTCGCTGCCCAGCACGCGAGGGTGCTGAGCTCGCAAAGCCCCACTTTGTGCACCCAAGAATAATTGCTAGCTCGCCTTTGTTCCTTTCTCCTAAAAAAAACTCAGACATTTATATTTTCAAACAACAGACCGCCAATTATCATGTATACAAAAATAATAGTTATTTGTTCCCCCCTCACCACCACCACCACCTCAGAAAAGAAGGAAACTGTAACGCCTCGGTGAGACAGCAGAAAACATCTCCAACTGTGGGTGGTGCATGCGGTGTCATCTGGAAGTCCTTAAGTGTAAAAAATAACGGCTCCTCGAAATATGCTGAGTGCGTGACTATGAAGGGAACAGCGGCAGGGGTATGTTTATTTAAATTACTTCACTGGACGTCTGGATTTCTACCTGATACATTCCTGTCACGTGTAGGCAACGAGTAGCAAGAGGAAGTTGAAATCTTACACTAACTGTGCTAAGAGGCATTTAACTAGCATTTTAATCGCGAAGCCTTTTCCGAACTCTACCTCACCCCTCCTCCCCCAACCCCAGGGCTAACACTTGTGTGCGAGATTGGGTGTTGGACTCGTTTGTCTTGAACGAGCAGTAACACAGCGAAGCATTTTATTTGTCAGAAGAATCCCCCGCTTACTTAAGTGGTGAATAGCTGGTACCGAAATAAATTCAAAGCGCAATTTAGAAATCGGCAATTAACAGTTTGCTGGAGCGAATTTGAAGGCATCGTCAGGTAATGCTGCCACGAGCATTGTCAGAACAGCAGTTTTGACTACATATTTCGCAACAGATCTTGTTCACTAATAAGCTTTAAAGCAACAATGCATCTCTTTGGGGGGGGGGGAATGTATATTATCCCCATTCCACTGGGATAAATCCGAGAGCTGGCGATCCGCCCCTTCCTCCGCTGCAGGAACCTTGTCTGCATTTTCGAATGGGAAAGGGATACAAGGTCAGGAGACGGATGTACTTCACCGCCAACCGGCCTGAACTGATGTCCTTTTTTTTGTTTCACGCTAATTTCAAATGAGGCTTTGAATCCCAGAAACTGGACTGGAGCAAACCGCGCACTCTGTTTTCTATTTAAGCTTTAACCACAGTCGTGGCGTAAGGTCAGAGCTATTTCTCTCCTGGCTTTGCCACTAATCGGTTTTATTCTCTTCCTACAAGTTCCTACCTCGTAAAGTCACTCTGCTGTTCAAACCGATTCTGCTGGTTGCCGCGGCTTTGCTCGACATTGAACACAGTGGAAAGTATTTCGCAATTGTGATTATACCAATTTATATTTTGTTTGGTACATTTTTTGGAGGGGGGGAACCGGCTTTATTTCAATCGACATTGATGTTTGCTGTCGCCTCATGAAAGAGTGATAGATATGGATAAATAAATCTGATCGATTGCAAAACAGCTTCCTGTTAGCGACCATTACTTCTAAAATGCATTCTAAAAGTACCTTTTAAATGAAAGAAAAAAATCAATTGTACGTGAGATTTTGCCGCCTCATGTTGTAAATTCCGACGTGCACTCAGTCTTTTAAGTAATATACTTTCAAAAACGTAATACTTCAGCAGTGTATATTTCAGCCAATGGCCACAATGTCATTGAAATGAATGAACTTCGCCCAGAAATTTAAACATAATCTTAAAACTATACTATAATTGATTAAAAGCAGACATCTTTTGCATTCACAGAGACGACGCATGCATTAAAAAAAAATCTTTCGACCTAAGGGTAACGGAGTTTATTTTCCTTATCTGAAAGCACTCTTACCAGCAACTAAACAGATAGGAAGAAGCAATCTGAAGATCAGCCCACACACCACTTCCGATGCCATTGCAAGAAGACGTTTCTTTTCTCAAAACTGCAAAGGGTATTCAAATACTTGTTGAACGCAGCGAACCAATTATCATTGAAAATGCGCAAAAATCCCAATCAACTGCAGGTCCGGCCTTGCCGAAAGTTAAAGTAATCTTGTCATGGTGGCCTCCTGAGTTCACCCTCCTGAACCGGGAAGTGTCAACTGATTGTTAGCATCGCCGGAATAGCCCATCAAGCACCGGTTTGTCCGATGGAGTCAAATTATTTTCATAACGCCCGGGGAGTCCGGCAAGCAAATATCGCCCCACCTTCGATGTCGTCCTTTCCTTTTTTTAAGCGCGGCTTTGTGCAACAACAAAAGAAGGCGACGATGCTACGAAAGGGTGTAAGAAATGATCCAGCAGCCAATTTGTTTCCTATTTTCTAGCCAGCAGACTTCAAAAACTTCTGCTGTTAAATCCCTTGGCCCCTACGACTCACCGCTGAAGCAGTATCGGAGCCCAAGACGTTTCACTGATGGTGTTTCTGGTCGAGCATTTTTTTCATCCAGTTTTTTTTACACAAGAAGATTCACATCTGCAACGTGAATATGAGGGTATTCCATTGCCGAGGGTCAATTTATTCGTTACCTTGCGATTCCAGTTTTCTTTTGGGGAGTGGGGAAAGCACTCACAGTTTTGCTTTGGAAAACCATATGCGAGTGGGTGCGTTCTGAGACAGTATGGTTTTTAAATCCTGCTGTAACAGGCTTGAAATTTCAGCTTCGCCGCTATGCCTTTCTCTGGTTCTAGCTTCCAGCTGCTCCTGCTATTCTGCTAACATCTGACTCCACTTCCCTCCACCTTCAATGAAACTTTGTCCAAACCAAATCCCACCTCCTCCTTTGTGATTGACGTTGAAATCCGACCATTTACAAACGAGGCGAGGCGTGGATAAGAAATACTATCTCGTATATTAGAATGAAATTCAATCTTACAAAACCAGACCGGGCGTACGGCATGGGATTTATACTTTGGAGTAGAATGTGGAAAGCTTCCTTTCTGTGCTCCGAGCCGCCTTAGAAATACATGGAGGTCATAAGGACAACCCGATAATGATCTTTAAAACAGTTCAAAACATTGGCAGAGAGAAAAAAAACTAATTCGCGAAACACTTGCAAATTCGGTGTCAAATCGAGATGAAGACTTTAATTCCTTACGTAGATAAACAATGGCCTTTAAGCAGAAACTCATCCTAACTACATTTATTTCGTCTTCAGTGGGTTGATTTTTAAGATCAGGTCGCAACGTCAAAAATTAATTTGGTATGTAATTTGTAAGTTAAAAGTCCTGCCTCTAAATGAATAAAGCAATGTATTTAACGTTGATTTAAAGTAGTTAAATATTTGAAATGCCAGGTTTTAAATAAGAAAACGACTTAAAAGAGGCTATAAAGTTAAACGCCGATTTTAAAATTGTATTCCGAATAAACGGAGAAAATGCTAAAGAAATTCAGCAGTTCTAGCAACTGAATCCACGAGCGTTCGTATTTATTTCAGATTTCTAGCATCTGCACTAATTTGACTTTAATTAAAATCCGTGGTTATTTGCTAAAAGGGTTTAAGAATGCATGCGATTTTTCCAAAGAAAAACAGAATCAAGAGAGAAACTTGGCATCCAACATTAAATTATATTTTTCGGACCCACAGAGTGTTTTCTTCATTTCTGGGACATTTGGTGAAATGTCAGCGCCTAGATACTGAAAAATCCACTTAAAATATTGGGCCCCGTCATTTAACTTTTATGGTCTAGAAATTTTAAGACTTCGCAATATTGCTCTGGAAATTCAAAGTAATTCTTTAATATGTAACAGGCAAGGGAACCACCTGGAATATTCTGAACCCTGGACGGTGTTTTGTTAAAAACAATGAAAATTATGTTTTGAAAAAAAATTATTTGTTGGAAAGAAACTGGGTTTAAAAAATGACATTCTTTTTAAAATGTCAACTTTGACTGTTTAAAACGTACGTTTGAAGCCCAAAGTACTCTTGCGTTAGTTTTGCAGATTGCAAATAAACTCACGGATGTACCTGCTTGGGTTTTTTTTCTTTTTAGATTTATCAAAAGAGGCAGATTTTAAGGTCTTCAAATTATAGAAAATTATGAGCTGTAAAAATTTCAGTTACATTAACAGATAATAAATGTTAGAGAGAACAGTGTTACAGTAATAGACAAGGTTCCGCATTTCCATTACACACTAAAAAGTAAATTATTTATTACATCTGTGTACAATTATTCAAATATTAAGATTATGTAGATGTAATAGCAAATTCAGATGAAAGTAAAAGCCAGTGCCTAATTTCCTAAAACTTGTCCAGTCGTCTAATCTTCCAGCTGCGACCTAATGATTGTAATTGAGTGATGTGGTGGAAAAGGCTGCATTAATAAGTAACCAGGCAATCAGCTCCAGTGATTAGGTGGCAATACTGGTTTACTGAAAATTCTAGACTGGATATTACCTAATAGAATTGGCCAGTGAAAATACAGTCATCACTGCACACAGGAGTCACCTATAAAAGATATACAAATATAAACAAACATTGTGATTGATAGTTCTTTATTTGACTTTACGTTACAAAACTGTCTCAGTAAAATATTCATTTTGTTTTTAACTGTCATAGTAAAATACTATGACTAATGCTTTAATTGATATAAAATTAGGCAAGATTAGGACAAGACTAGTCAGAACATAGGAAAATAAGTAACTCAACACATGTGAGTATAATCAGTTAATAAATAAGGAGGTTGCTGAAAACCTTGAATAAACAGTAAGATACGTAGCAGAAAATATGTCCCAGGCAACCAAAATCAGTTCTTCCTGTAGTCCTAGCATTTCACTCTGACATTTAAAAAAAAACTTTTTTAGATAATTATGTATTTGATTTTAGATAACTATCCGTCACACACCAGTGCAATGACATTTCCATGTTCATGTCTTTTTATATTTTATTGAAGATTATAAATTAGAATTAATGTGCCTCATCTACACTTAATAGAATGTACATATATTCAAAAACAGGAATCTTCCCTCTGCAGACAAAAGGGGCATGTTCAGGCATTGAATTTTTTTTTGAATCAAACAAAAGTGGAGTGTCAGTTTTCCTTGGTGCATTCTCCGTGACAACACATTGGCCAGATACTACTGAACCAATAAGAAAACTTTTCTTAGGCAATGTAAAATGTTGCTTTCTTTGAAATCAGGTATAATTAGGAGTGCAAATGAAAAGGTTCTCGTTCTGCTTTAATTGCGCTGACATCACTGATGTTAATCATGTCCTGCCAACATTAGCAGTGTGACTTAAAACAGGCATAACCTGCTGAAGTGGTAATCCTGATAATGACAATTTATGTATGGAGATGACCTGAAAAAGATTTCGAGTGACAGGTTGTGACTATTTCACAGGACGTTCTCTTTTTTTCAGTACTTATATAGTGTTTTTAATAGGATAAAACAAGGGAATTTTCTAACAAAATTTGACACAAATATTCTGGTAGGCGACCAGAAGATTATTTTAAAAAGTTATTTAAGGAGCATAAATAGGAAAGAGAGGCAGACAGATTTAGGGAGAGAATTGCAACGGGCATTAGCAGCTGAAGGCAGACCTGCCAAGCGTGGAAAATTAAAATCAGAAATGACAAACAGAACCTGTCAAGTTGTACTGCCAGAAGAGATTCTGGACACACGGAGGACAATGCGTTGAGATTTTTTTTTAAAAGATTTAATGAAAATTCTAATATTGAGGCGCTGTCAACATAAATCCAATGCAGTTCAACGAGCAAAGGACTAATGAAGACTGAGACTTTGTAAGAAAGTTGCTACATCTTTTTTCTTCCTTTCCATCTCCTGGCTGGTTTCTTGTGTACTTTCTGTTTGATTCCATATGGCTGTGACCCAGTCTGCATGGGGCTGTCAACAAGGGATTGGATGTAAATTATGTGAAATTAACTGGGAATTGACCCATTCGTTTTAACCCCTTTCATCCAGCGGAGACGAGGTATGCGTAGAAGGGGTTAACAGCGTGAACTTTCTGTACCGCAAAACCAACTCATTTTTTAAAATTTCAGATTTCGAACATCCGCAGTACTTTCGGAGTTTTATTTTGTCTAACACATTGTGTTCGCAATAATCGTAATATTTAACACAGCAAACCAGGTCGTTTACGCTAAGGTATGCGTAAATTTATTTGACATGCAAAAGTCATGACACAATGACGTTACTTGCGTCACAAGTGTAAATTAACATCAAAAGTCTGGTCCTGTGCAGAGTACTAGCGAGAAGATATTTGAGAAATTTACTTTTTGTTGCAGGTCACTGGGGCAGGAGTGCTCTTCACCAAGTCGTGCAATGTGTTCTTGGGCCTTCCTCGATTCTCCTGCTCCTCAGATGCTGCCTGATCTGCTGTGCTTTTCCAGCGCCACACTCTCGACTCTTAATCTCCAGCATCTGCAGTCCTCACTTTCGCTTTTCTTGTCTCCGTTATTCAGTGGTCCCACTGAAAACGTCCCATCTCCAGATCTGAATGTTAACTTCCTGTCGCTAAATTTATCAGCGGCGACTTATCAACTACCTGGTATCCGTGGAGAGAAAGCAGAGTGCTTCCAGAACTGCTGAGTTTCTCCAGAAATTTCTGTTTCTGTTTCGCAGTCTTTTGTTTTATTTTAGTGTTAAGTACTGGATTGGCTTGGATCGCCGAGCGGCTTGCCCGGTTACTTTTATGAAAACGATGGCTGAACGTCATGATTGCTAGGGCTTTTGGCGTTTGTTGGCTACTTTAAACCAACCCCGCCGTTCCTCTTTTGGGGCCAGAATCTAAACAGAGCATTTATCCATATTAAAAATCACATCATTCACGAGACTCTGGGAACAGAAGGAGGCAATTTGGCCTACCCAGTCAACATTGCCACTCAAGGACATTGTGGCTGGTCTGATACTGCCATATCACTACCCTTGATAGTCATACTGATTAAAAGTCTATCCATTTCAGTCTTGAATACATTTAGTGACTTAGAATTGACATCATTCAGCAGTAAAGAATTCCACAGAATCCACTACCAACCTGAATGAAGTAACACCTTCTTTATCCAAGGCATACAAGGTTATTGGCAAAGCGATGGCAAATGGGATTAGAATTGTTTGGTGCATGATTTTGACCATTGAGAGCCAATGCGCCAAAAGGCTTTTTCTCAGCATTTGGTCCTCTATTACAGTTTTAAATAGGAAACCCCCTACTCTGAAATTATGCCCTCTCATCCTGGATTCTCCCACAAAGGGAAACAAACTTCTCTAACTTTAACCTGTCAAGCCCTGAAGAATGTTTTTTTTCAAGTCTCTTCTCATTCTTCTAAACACAAATCAATATAAGCCCAGCCTATTCAACTTCTCCGCATAAGAAAATCCCTCTACACCTGGAATCAATCTAGTGAAATTTCTCGGGGACAGCCTTCAATGCCATTATATTCTTCCTTCATAAGGGGAACAATAGTGCTCACAGCATTCTAGCTGTGGTCTGATTCGCATATTGTACAGTATCAGCAAGAATTTGTTATTTGTATACTCTTTTTTTAAATAAAGGCCAACAGGTCATTTGCCTATTACTCCTGACCTTGAATGTTAACTTTTGTAGATCATAGTAAACATTTGTAACATTCTTCAAATTGTAATATTGTCAACATTTCTAGCTTTAATATTGTTGCTAAGTGTCAGGTTTAAAGTATCGCATTTTCAGATAAGATAATCCACTTTAATACTGTTATCCAAAAGTTAATTATTTAAGAGGATTGATGAGGGCAGAGTGATAGACATGGTCTATATGGACATTAATAAGGTGTTCGACAAGATTCTTCATGCAAGTCTGGTTAGATCTCTTGGAAGACAGGGAGAACGAGCTATTTGGATACAGAACTAGCTCAAGGGTAGAAGACAGAGGGTAGTGGTGGAGGATAGTTTTTCAGACTAAATGTTCAGAAAAGATTTACAAGGATGTAGCCAGGGTTCAAGGATTTCAGCTATAGGGAGAGGCTGGCTAAGCTGAGGCTGTTTTCCCTGGAGCGTCAGAGGCTGAGTGGTGACCTTATAGAGGTTTATAAAATCATGAGGAGCATAGACAGGGTAAAGGTCTTTTCCCTGAAGTGGGGGTGTCCAGAACTAGAGGGCATAGGTTGAGGGTGAGAGGGGAAAGATTTAACAGGGATCTAAGGGGCAACCTTTTCATGCAGAGAATGGTGCTTGTATGGAATAGGCTCCCAGAGGAAGTTGTGGAAGCTGGTGCAATTACAGCATTAAACAGGCATCTGGATGGGTGCATGAATAGGAAGGGCTTAGAGGGATATTGGCCAAGTACTGGCAAGTAAGACGAGCTTTGGTTAGGATATCTGGTTGGCATGGATGAGTTGAACAAAAGGGTCTGTTTCCATGCTGTACATCTCTATGACTCTAAGTGCCCTGATTATAAATTGAATGTTTTCTTGTCAAGGTTGTAAAGTATACAAACTGATTTCCATAAAGCTTATGATAATGCATTTATGTAAAGTTTAATAATTTATACCTGCAGACCTTGGCTTTGATATGTAAACCAACATCTTGCTATAGATTTGCTCTGGGTTTTCATTGTAACCTTCCATCTTGATGTTGAAGTGCTCATTTCACTTCACAGCTCAGACTTAAAGTGAAAAGCCAAAGTAATATGACCCTGAAAAAAAACTTACTATGCTTTATTTTAACCATATTTTGCTTGACCAAAATAACTTGCCAGAAAAACTCTAAACATTTATGAAAAGCCTTTTGTCCAATAAAATAAATGTCTGATTGTTTCTGACGCACCTTTTAAATCCCAATCACATGATTAATTCCCTAATGGGGTCCAGGATTGGAGCACACCAAGATTTTAATGCCTTCCCAATCCAGCCTGAACTTTATTTATGTCATATTCAATCTTTCATATTGTCCATCAGGATAGAATTTATTTTTAATTCTATTGTTTGCTCAGAGGAAGTATAATTGAGCAGTGAAATTTAGATATAATTTATAAATAAACACAGCAGCTGCACCATTGCATCCCTTTTATTTCAAATGACAGGTCTCAGCTTTTAATTAAAACAAATGAACTGTTTTCCGCTCACTGTGAAGTGAAATCCCAAATCAAAGGATTTTTAATCCAGGTCACCAATTTTCTCAAAACCTCTTGTGTTTCCTCTATTTGAAAGTGGAAATGCCAAAATGATGTGTAACAAATTGATGCATTGCATGCAGCTTTTATTTGCCAGTTATCTCTATAAAGCACAGTGTGTGAAAGTTCCATCTTCACTACAATCAGCAGCCTGATGGAGCAGATGGCCTATTTTTGTTAAAATTCTTCCATACATCATAAACATGCTGGCTAGGCCAGCATTTTTTTGCTAATTCCCTGGTTGACCTTGAGAAAATGATGGTGAGTCACCAAATCACACATCATCTACCATAGAGAGAACAGATTATAAATACACATTTTGTTTTATTCTTCCATGACAGAATCACTGAATTGTTAATAGTGCTGAAGGAGGCCATTCAGCCCATTGTGCCTACACCTGCTATATTATCTAGTGCCAATCTCCTGTCTATTCTCATATTCTTGCACACCCATTACTATCCAAATAACCACACAATGCTCTTTTGAATACCTCAGTTGAATATACATAAGACCATAAGACATAGGAGTGGAAGTAAGGCTATTCAGCCCATTCAGTCCACTCCACCATTCAATCATGGCTGATGGGCATTTCAACTCTATTTACCCACACTCTCCCCGTAGCCCTTAATTCCTTGCAAGATCAAGAATTTATCAATCTCTACCTTGAAGCATCCCGGCCTCTACTGCGCTCCGTGGCAATGAATCCCACAGGCCCACCACCCTCTGGCTGAAGAAATGTCTCCTCATTTCCATTCTAAATTAACCCCCTCTAGTTCTAAGGCTGTGCCCACAGGTCCGAGTCTCCCCACCTAACGGAAACAAATTCCAAGCTTCCACCCTTTCTAAGCCATGCATTATCTTGTAAGTTTCTATTAGATCTCCCCTTAACTTTCTAACCTCTGATGAATACAATTTCAGTATTCTCAACCGTTCATCGTATGTTAGGTCTACCATTCCAGGGTTCATCCGTGTGAATCTCTGCTGGACACGCTCCTGTACCAGTATGTCCTTCCTGAAGTGTGGGGCCCAAAATTAGACACAGTATTCTAAATGGGGCCTAGCTAGAGCTTTATGAAGTCTCAGTAGCACATCGCTGCTTTTATATTTCAACCCTCTTGAGATAAATGACAACATTACATTTGCTTTCTTAACCACCAACTCAACTGCAAGTCAACCTTTAGAGAATACTGGACTTGCACTCCTAGCTCCCATTGTACTTGGGCTTTATGAACTTTCTCACCGTTTAGAAAATAGTCCATGCCTGTATTTTTTCCAAAGTGCAAGACCTCACATTTGCTCATGTTGAATTTCATCAGCCATTTCCTAAACTGTCTAAATCTTTCTGCAGCCTCCCCACCTCCCCAATACTACCTACCTGTCCGCCTAACTTCGTATCATCAGCAAACTTTGCCAGATTGCCGCCAGCCCTTTTATCCAGATCATTAATATATAAAGTGAACAGCTGCGGTCCCAACACTGAACCCTGTGGGATGTTACTTGTCACTAGCTGCCATTCCAAAAAAAACTTTTATCCCAACTCTCTGCTCTCCATCAGACAGCCAATCCTCAATCCAGTAGCTCACCTTGAACATCACAGGCCCTCACCTTTCTCAGCAGCTTCCTGTGAGGCACCTTATGAAAGGCCTTTTGGAAGTCTAGGTAGATAACATCCACTGGGTTTCCCTGGTCTAACCTACTTGTTACCTCTTCAAAGAATTTTAACCAGCTTGTCAGGCATGACCTCCCCTTACTAAATCCATGCTGACTTATTCTAATCCGACCTGGACTTCCAAGAATTTAGAAATCTCGTCCTGAACGATGGATTTTGGAATTTTACCTACAACCGAGGTTAGACTAATCGGCTTATAATTTTCCATCTTTTGTCTTGATCCTTTCTTGAACAAGGGGGTTACAAGAACAATTTTCCAATCATCTCTGACTTTCCCTTTATCCAGTGATTTTTGAAAGATCACAACCAATGCCTCCGCTGTTTCTTCAGCCACCTCCCTCAGAACTTTAGGATGTAGCCCATCGGGGCAAAAAGATTTATCGATTTTTAGACCTTTTAGTTTTTCTAGCACTTTCTAGTCATGGCTACCATACTCAACTCCGCCCCCTGCCTGTCCTTAATTGTTGGGATATTACTCATGTCTTCCATTGTGAAAACTGACAAAAAGTACTTATTTAGTTCTTCAGCTATTTCCTTATCTCCCATCACTAGCCTTCCTGCATCAATTTGGAGCAGCCCAATTTCTACTTTTGCTTCTCGTTTGTTTCTTATGTATTGAAAGAAACTTTTACTATCATTTCTAATGTTACTGGCTAGCTAACATTCATATTTGATCCTCTTCTTCCTTATTTCTCTCTTTGTTATCCTCTGTTTTTTTTTTGTAACCATCCCAATTTTCTGATTTCCCAGTGGTCTTGGCCACTTTATAGGCTCTCTCTTTTTCTTTAATACATTTCCTCTCTTTCTTTGTCACCCATAGCTGTCTAATCCCCCCGCAGATAATTTTTCTTCTCTTTGGGATAAATCTCTGTACTGTGTCCTCAATTACACCCAGAAACTCCTGCCATTGTTGTTCTACTGTCATCCCCACTAGGCTCTGCTTCCATCAGTTCCTCTCTCATGCTCCTGTAATAACTTTTATTTAACTGTAACACCATTACATCTGATTTTGCCTTCCCCTTTTCAAACTGCGGACTGAATGCTACCATATTATGATCCCTGTCTCCTAAGTGTTCCCTTACTTTAAGATCTTTTATAAAGTCTGGCTCATTACATAGCACTGAAAATGTGTTGCTGGAAAAGCGCAGCAGGTCAGGCAGCATCCAAGGAGCAGGAGAATCGACGTTTTGGGCATGAGCCCTTCTTCAGGAATCTCTGTACTGTGCTCATGCCCGAAACGTCGATTCTCCTGCTCCTTAGATGCTGCCTGACCTGCTGCGCTTTTCTAGCAACACATTTTCAGCTCTAACCTGCAGCATTTGCAGTCCTCACTTTCTCCTCATTACACAGCACTAAGTCCAAAAAAGTCTGCTCCCTTGTGGGCTCCATCATAAACTGTTCCAAAAAGCCATCCTGTAAGCATTCCATTAATTCCCTTTCTTTACATCTACCAGCAACATTATTCACCCAGTCCATTTGCAAACTGAAGTCCCCTTGCCTTTCTGACTTGCCCTATCTATTTCCTGATACCTCTTGCTCCCCTGGTCCTGACCACTTCTAGGAGGTCTATATATAATGCCCATTATGTTTTTTTTTTGCCTTTGTGGTTCCTCAACTCCACCCACACAGACTCCACATCATCTGATTCTATGTCATTCAGTGCCATAGATTTAATTTCATTCTTAATTAACAAGGCAACCCCGCCCTCTTTGCCCACTTGTCTGTCTTTTTGATAAGTTGTAAATCCTTGGATGTTTAACTGTCAGCTCTGAACCCCTTGCAACCACATCTTTGTGATGCCTACAACATCATAATCATTCAGGATGATTTGTGCTGTTAATTCATCTACTTTGTTACAAATACTATGAGCATTCAGGTAAAGCACCTTAATGCTAATTTTTTTATCCTCATGATTTCCAGCATCTCTAGTAATATGTTCTAAGTTATCCTTCCTCTTTGCTTCATTCCTAGTCTGTCTTAAACTTAAATCCTGCACACATGCTAACTTGCTGCTTATCTTTCTATTTGACTCCATACTCCCTGTTGCTTTCCCTTTCCCATCCCTCCGACTCACAAACTTAAAGTCTTAGTGACCACCCTATTTATCCTTTTTGCCAGAACACTGGTTCCAGATTGGTTCAGGTGGAGACCATCCCATCGGTACAGATCGCCCTGGTTCCAAAACTGATGCCAATGTCCCATGAAATGGAATCCCTCTTTCCCCACATCAATCTCTTAGCCACATGTTCATTTCCCTACTTTTATCCCTACGCCAACTGGCACGTGGCTCGGGCAGAAATCCAGAGATTATGACCCTCGAGGACCTATTCTTCAATTTCCTTCCTACTGCTTGATACTCCCAAACAGGTCTTCCTTCCTACCTTGCCTATGTTGTTAGTACCAACGTGGACCACAACACTCGATCTGTCAACATGCCCCACATTTCTAGGCAGATGGATTCCATACCCTAACAACTTTTATGATTAGATTAGATTACTTACAGTGTGGAAACAGGCCCTTCAGCCCAACAAGTGCACACCGACCTGCCGAAGCTCAACCCACCCAGTCCCATTCCCCTACATTTGCCCCTGCCCCAAACACTACAGGTAATTTAGAAAGGCCAATTCACCTGACCTGCCCATTTTTGGACCGTGGGAGGAAACCAGAGCACCCGGAGGAAACCCACGCAGACATGGAGAGAATGTGCAAACTCCACGCAATCGCCTGAGGCGGGAAATGAACCTGGGTCTCTGGCGCTGTGAGGCAGCAGTGCTAACCACTGCGCCACCGTGCTGCTGTGTGAAAATGTTTTTTCATTTCGCCCTTGCTTTATTCGCACATCACTGTAAATCCATGCTCTTTGGTTCTTGTTTCTTTTACAAACAGCAACAGCTTCACCCTATATGCTCTGTCCAGAGTGCTCACAATTTTAAAAATTTGAATCTCCATTCAGCTTACTCTCTGGGATAAACAAGCCTAACTTCTTCAATCTATCCTCATAGCTGAAGTTTCTCATAGTTGGAACAATTTTAGTAAATCATATCTTCACTCTCTTCAATATATTCACATTTTCTCTATAATGCGATGCCCATAACTATACATAATGCACAATGTCGAACACGTATCTTGTAAAAGTTCAATATCACCTTCTTACTCTTGTACTCTGTGCCTGTATTAGTAAAGCTGAGAACACTGCATGTTTTCTGTACTTGTACTGCCACCTTTTATGATCTGTGCAGATTCCTGCACCACCTTTAGAATTGTGCCCCCTATGTTATATTGTCTTCATTATTCTTCCAACCAAATCATCACCTCACACTTCTCTGGATTAAAGCTCATCTGCCACCTATCCGACCATTACACCAACTTATCAATGTCCTTTTGGAGTTTGACATTATCCTCTTCACGACTTAGTCTCATCTTCAAACTTGGAAATTGATGCCTGCACACCAATATCCAAATCACTAATATATATTAGGAAAAACAAGACTGCCTATACTGACCCTAGCAAATTCTGCAACAAGCCTTCCTCTTGTCCAAAAAATATCCATTAATCATGAAGAAGGTTCTGAAGTGGATTCACCGGACCCAGAACTCTGATTTTTCTCCACAGATGCTGTCAATCTCTCCATATATCGCTGAGATTTTCCATCAATTTCTATTTTTGTTTCAGATTCCCATTGTCTGCAGTTCATTTGGTTTTTGTTCATTAACCGTGAGTTTTTTTTCACTCAGCAAATTTGTATCCACATTGCCACTGTCCCTTTTATACCATGAGCTACAATTTAACATATAAATCTGTTGTGAGGCATTGTATCAAACACCTTCTTCAAAATAACGTTTACCATGTTAACAGTATTATCCTGTCACCCCAGTCTTTCACCTCTTCAAAATAAATTGCAGCAAATTAGTTGAACACAAATTTCAAATCAGATCATTAAGGATGAATTATTAAGGATTAATTGGACATGACAATGAGCAATTGCATAAGAATTGAAAATTACAGGTTTAGTCTAAGACAGTTGTTTCGGCTGGCAGGGAGCCATGTGACATGGCCACCTGGAGCATGGTTTTCCACACAATAGAATGTCTGGGAAAATACTGAAAGCACCCAGAATTAATATCAGGGACTCTTCAGCACTCGGACTGATTTTGCGATCGGTGCCAGGAAGCCCCAAGTTCTCCAGACCAGCACGGGATCCCTGACAGGCAGAAGGCAGTGAGACACATTGTTAAGCATGTCTAGAGTAGTTTAACTTATAGATTCACTCATTAGTTCTCACATATTATGTGCGTTAAGCTCATAGATTCACCTTCCAATCAGCACAGCTGACATGGTTTCCTTCTTCCATTATGTGGTTTCCCACCCACTGTGGTTGACAGGGCCTTCTACTGCATCCAATCTACCACCCGTTTTTCTGCCCTTGCTCCTTCCCATCACTCACCACAGGGTGATCGGGTCCCCCTGTCCTCAATTTTCATCCCACCAGCCTCCTCATTCAAAGGAGTTTTTCTGCTATTTCAAACAACTCCAGCAGAACACTGCCACCAAAGACATCTTCCCCTCACTCCCCCTGTCTGTATTTCACAGGGATCTTTCCTCCTGGGACACCCTCATCGATCACTAATACTGACCCCCTTCCCATGGCACCTCCCATGTAATCACAACACCTGCCCCTTCACTTCCTTCCTGCTCACCATCCAAGGGCCTACACAGTCTTTCCAGGTGAAGCAGCATTTCACCTGCACCTCCTCCAATCTTGTGTATTGTATTCACTGCACCCATTATGGCCTACTCAACATTAGAGAAACCAAATGCAGACTGGGTGGCCTCTTTGCAGAATATCTCCAATCTAGCATGACCCTAACCTTCCTATTCATTTTAACACAGCGCCCTTCTCACATACTCACTTGTCTGTTTTCAGCATGCTGCAGTACTCCAGTGAATTTCAGTGCAAAATGAAGGAACAATGTCTGTACTTAATAGTGAGTTCAATACATTCAAATTATGAACCAACTCCACATATCTTCCCTTTCTTTTAACTTTACTTGTTACATTCTCTGTCACCATGTCCTCTCTAACCCTATTCCCCATCCCAGTGGGACTCCCTGTTCTGCCATTCCCACATTCCAATCACTTAATCTGAACTATCATCATCCTTTCTCCCCCAACACATTACACTCCAACACATACCCCCTCCCCCAACTATAGTATAAATGCTGCCCCTTCCACAGTCACTTCAGTTCTGATGAACATTCATCGAGACTCGAAACTTTATCTTGCTCCCTCTCTGTGGATGCTGCCTAACCTGTTGTGATCTCAAGCATTTGTTTTCAGTACAGATTCCAGCATTTGCAGTAATGTGCACCTATATTGACACATTAGTTTGTATATATTTTAAGTAGATTAAGCTAATAAATTTGGTTTATATTAAAACACACATGCCTTCTTGTAATCATTTTGATCAGACCTAAAAGAACCTGTTAGGTACTTTCACTCTAACAATACACCTTGCTAAGCTGCTGCATTGCATTTTGTACATAGCACATACTTCACTCATTATGTACCAGAGGTGGCTGGAATGAACTTTAAAATTGGTAAACAGATTACTAACCAAGTGGGCTGCTGTGTTCTGGACAATGCTGAGCTTATAGATTCAAAGACATTTACAGCATTGAAGGAGGCCATCAAGCCCATCGTATCCACATCGATCAATAAAAATCTTACTACACTAATTCTGACAACCACCTGGTGAAGGAGCAGTGCTCTGAAAGCTAGTGCTTCTAATTAAACCTGGTGGACTGTAACCTAATGTTGTGTGATTTTTAACTTTGTCCACCCAAATCATACACAAATTTTATTTTCCTTCTGTTGGTCAATAGCCCTGGAGGCTATGGCAACACAACTGAATATCCAAATTCTGCTTAAATTTCATGAGAGTTTCTGACTCAAATGCTTTCACGATGTGAATTCCAGACTAAATGAAAACAGTTCTCCTTCAGTCTCCTCTTAGCCAATGACGCCTTAAATCTACACCCTCCAGCTATTGACCTCTTCAACTAATTAAAAAAAGTGCCTTCTTATCTACCTTATAATCCTTCATAATCTTATTCACCTTGACCAGGTCCCCTCTCAATCTTCATTGCTCCAAGGAAAATGATCCTGATCTATCCAATTTTAACTTGTAGCTCAGTCCCTCCAGTCCAGATAACATCCTGGAAAGTCTCCTTTGTGCCCTCTCTCATGCAATCATATCTTTCCTATAATGTGGTGACCAGAACTGCAAACAGTAGGCCAGATGTGGCATGATCAGTGCTTTATACAGTTCCAGAATAAGCATATTTTCCAGGGTTGAACTTATTTTGTCACTGCTCTGCCCACCAGAGCAATCTATTGATATCCTCCTGGCCCTATGAATGTTTGTGTTATCTGCAAACATATTGATTATTCACCCCTCATTTAATTCTAAATCATTGATGTACAAACAGCAACAGCCCCAGCATGAAGCCCTGCAGAACCCCACTGGAAGCAGACTTCCGGTCATAGAAACAGCCCTCTACCATCACCCTCTGCTTCTTATCCCTTAATCAATTTTGGATATAATTTGCCAATTTGCATTGAATCCCTTGGGCTCTTAACTTTCTTGAACAGCTCCTACATTGTACTATATGGCCTGTATTATTCTGGTCTATCCCTCCTCCCTTTTTAAATAATGGACCAATGTTAGTCATCCTCCAGTCCTCTTGTGCATCACTTGCAGCCAGACAGAATTTCAAAATGACTGCCAGGAGTCTTCATATCTCCTCCCTTGTATCTCTCAACTGCCTATATCTCATTCAGGCTTGCAGATTTATCCACTCTTGAGGCTGCTAACCTGTTAGCACCTCCTGTCTCTCTTCTAATATGGTACAGTCTTCCACTCCAATCCAAATATATTTTTGGAACTACAATTGTCTTCCTCGCTTGTACCATTTAGATGGTGAGAGTGCTTTGGGGAGTCCAGAGTTGAATCACTTGTCTCAGAATTCTAAGCTGCTGACCTGTCTTGTTCCCAAGAAGTTGTGTTTATGTTACTGATCCAGTTCAGTTTCTGGTCAATGGTTTAGGTTGTTGTTACTGTGGCACTCAGCAATGGTATTCCAATTGAATGCCAAGGAAAGATGGTTAGATTCTTTTGCTTTGAAGGTGGTTATTGTCTGGCACTTGAGTGTTGAAACTGTTGTGCAATAAAACCCCTCAGTTTCCATTCCATTTTTTAAAAATCCATATCAACAATAACTACTGTTTACAAGGACCATTGTCTCTTTTGTCTTCTTCACTCTGACCTTCAACAAAATGTGTGAGGAATTTATTGGCTTCTTTGTCACTACATTGGAAACCATCAGTTCAACTATGCCTGCTGCTTCCCATTTCTCCTCGCCACCAAGCTAAAGTTCTTCTTCAGGTTCTCTCCTGACTTAGTCCTGAGAATATAAAAAGACAAGAACTTGAGAGGTGGTAGCCTAGTGATAATGTCACTAGACTAATAACCCAGAGACTCAGGCTAAAGCACTGGAGGCCTGGATTCAAACTGCACCATGGCAGACTGTGGAATTTTAATTCAATCATTTAAATCTGGAATTAAAAACTTGTTGCAAAAACTCTTCTGATTTACAATGCCTTTCTTTTAAGGAAAAATATCTGCAGTCTTTGTCTGGCCTTCTCCATGACTCAAAGTCCATAGTAATGAGTCTGAAAAAGCCTGGAAAGCCAGTCAGTTGTGTCAAACTGCTGCAAAGTATAAGGAATGGAATGAAGCCAGGAGGACCTCCTGGCCAGCGATTACTCTAATTATTTTTCTTCTGCATTGACCTTCAAGGTCTGTATGTGGCAGCAACTTCTAGAATCAATGCAGTGATCCGTACTGGCACGCTGATCCCTGTGTGCAGACTGTCAGAGTGACTGTGCAGCTTAGAGAGAATGTTGTTCTGGCCTCAGCCTATAAAGCCTCTTTCAATGCTTCATTTCAAGATTTCACAATTGCGTAGCATTGATCAGCCTCATTCAAAGTTAACAATGACATCCTCTGCGATTATAACTATCATTATTTTGTTCCTCGACCTATTTGACTGTACCATCACAGCAAGCCCATAATTGACCCTCCAATGCTCTCACAAATTCTCTGCCTCAATGAAATTCATTAATTTGCTTGGATTCTTACATATCTAATAAAAATAATGCCTCCTCTCTTTGCCCACTTGCTATCCCACCTCAGCCCAACAATCTTTCAGCAAAGACTCCTCTTGACTCCATCAGCATCTATCCTTGGTACTTTTGTCCTTCCTTATTTACACACTGCTGTTGTCCAAACACAAGGTCAGCTTTGATATGTATGCGAATAACATCAGACTCCACACTTCCATTGCCTCTCTCAAATCTTTAGCCACCTTTGTTATGCGGGGGAAATGATGGTTTGTTGATAATGTCACTACCATTAGCCCAGGCTAATGATATTGAACGGCATTACTATCACTGAATCCCCGCTATCAACATTCTTGGGGTTTGCATTGACCAGAAACTCATCTGGACTTGCCACATAAACATAATGGCTGCAAGAGGAGGTCAGAGGCTAGAAATACTGCAGAGAGTAACTCTCCTTCTGACTCCCCAAAGCCTGTCCACTACCTACAAAGCTGGAGCTTGATGGAATATGCCCCAATTTGCCTAAATGATTGCAGCCCAAGCAACACCCTACAACAAGAAGCTTGATACTGTCCAATACAAACCAACTTGTTTGATTGGCACCACATCCACAAGCATCCACTCTCTCCGCTATTGATGCTCAGTATACTATCTATAAGCCGAAATTCACTAAAGATCCTTAGATAGCACCTTCCAAACCCATGACCACTTCCATCTAGAAAGACAAGGACAGCAGATATATGGTAGCACCACTAACTTCAAATTCCCCTCCAATCTATTCATTATTCTGACTTGGAAATATGTCGCTATTTCTTCACTGTTGTCTTGGAATTCCCTCCCTAAGGGCACTGTGAATCAACTGACAGCAGGTGTACTGCAGCAGTTTAAGAAGACAGTTCATTAACACCTTCTCAAGGGCAACTTGCAGGACAAGAACAGGACTGCTCCTGCCAAAACATCCATGCCAACCAAATAAATATCACTCTTCATTCCACTACAACTCTCACACTAACCTTGTTGTCACTGTCATTAATTGGACACCACTTCTAACCACTGGCTGTGGCACCTTCTCCCTGTTTTCTTTTCAAGGTATCAATGGATGTTCGCTACCTCTGTGGAGGAACTGCAGAAACCTCCTCCTCAACGTCTGAGGATGAGTGTAGTGAGGCGTCAGAGGAAGGTTCAGCAAGACTCCTTCGTGTGTGCCTCTATCAGTTCAGATAATAGAACATAGAACAATAGAACATAGAACATAGAACAATACAGGACAGAACAGGCCCTTCGGCCCACGATGTTGTGCCGAACATCTATCCTAGATTAAGCACCCATCCATGTACCTATCCAATTGCCGCTTAAAGGTTGCCAATGATTCTGACTCTACCACTCCCACGGGCAGCGCATTCCATGCCCCCACCACTCTCTGGGTAAAGAACCCACCCCTGACATCTCCCCTATACCTTCCCCCCTTCACCTTAAATTTATGTCCCCTTGTAACACTCTGTTGTACCCGGGGAAAAAGTTTCTGACTGTCTACTCTATCTATTCCTCTGATCATCTTATAAACCTCTATCAAGTCACCTTCGCCGTTCCAACGAGAAAAGGCTGAGAACTCTCAACCTATCCTCTCCATTCCAGGCAACATCCTGGTAAATCTTCTCTGCACCCTCTCCAAAGCTTCCACATCTTTCCTAAAGTGAGGCGACCAGAACTGCACACAGTACTCCAAATGTGGCCTAACCAAAGTCCTGTACAGCTGCAACATCACTTCACGACTCTTGAATTCAATCCCTCTGCTAATGAACGCGAATACACCATAGGCCTTCTTATAAGCTCTATCCACCTGAGCGGCAACTTTCAAAGATCTATGTACATAGACCCCAAGATCCCTCTGTTCCTCCACCTGACTAAGAACCCTACCGTTAACCCTGTATTCCGCATTTTTATTTGTTCTTCCAAAATGGACAACCTCACACTTGGCAGGGTTGAACTCCATCTGCCACTCCTCAGCCCAGCTCTGCATCATATCTAAGTCCCTTTGCAGCCGACAACAGCTCTCCTCACTGTCCACAACTCCACCAATCTTCGTATCATCTGCAAATTTACTGACCTACCCTTCGACTCCCTCATCCAAGTCATTAATAAAAATTACAAACAGCAGAGGACCCAGAACTGATCCCTGCGGAACTCCACTTGTAACTGGGCTCCAGGCTGAATATTTACCATCTACCACCACTCTCTGACTTCGACCGGTTAGCCAGTTTTCTATCCAATTGGCCAAATTTCCCTCTATCCCATGCCCCCTGACTTTCCTCATAAGCCTACCATGGGGAACCTTATCAAATGCCTTACTAAAATCCATGTACACTACATCCACTGCTCTACCCTTATCCACATGCTTGGTCACCTCCTCAAAGAATTCAATAAGACTTGTAAGGCAAGACCTACCCTTCACAAATCCTTGCTGGCTGTCCCTAATCAAGCAGTGTCTTTCCAGATACTCATAAATCCTATCCCTCAGTACCCTTTCCATTACTTTGCCTACCACAGAAGTAAGACTAACTGGCCTGTAATTCCCGGGGTTATCCCTATTCCCTTTTTTGAACAGGGGCACAACATTCGCTACTCTCCAGTCCC
Source organism: Hemiscyllium ocellatum (assembly GCF_020745735.1). Taxonomy (NCBI): domain Eukaryota; kingdom Metazoa; phylum Chordata; class Chondrichthyes; order Orectolobiformes; family Hemiscylliidae; genus Hemiscyllium; species Hemiscyllium ocellatum. The sequence goes on from NC_083404.1 coordinate 128,297,232, forward strand.
CTGGTATCACCCCTGTTGACAGTGAAGACGAAAAGATCATTGCCAACGGTACTGCAATTTCCTCTCTTGCTTCCCACATAATCCTAGGATATATCCCGTCAGGCCCGGGGGACTTGTCTATCCTCAAGTTGCTCAAAATGTCCAACACATCTTCCTTCCTAACAAGTATCTCTTCTAGCTTACCAGTCCGTTTCACATTCTCCTCTTCAACAATTCGGTCCCTCTCGTTCATAAATACTGAAGAAAAGTACTCATTCAAGACCTCTCCTATCTCTTCCGACTCAATACACAATCTCCCACTACTGTCCTTGATCGGACCTACCCTCGTTCTCGTCATTCTCATGTTTCTCACACATGCATAAAATGCCTTGGGGTTATCCTTGATCCTATCCGCCAAGGATTTTTCATGCCCTCTCTTAGCTCTCCTAATCCCTTTCTTCAGGTCCCTTCTGGCTATCCTGTATCCCTCCACTGTCCTGTCCGAACCCTGTTTCCTCAACCTTATGTAAGCCTCCTTCTTCCTCTTTACTAGACATTCAACCTCCCTCGTCAACCAAGGCTCCCTCACATGACCATTTCTTTCCTGCCTGATAGGTACATACATATCAAGGACACGTCGTATCTGCTCCTTGAAAAGGTTCCACATTTCCACCACATCCTTCCCTGACAGCCTATGCTCCCAACTTATGCTCCTCAAATCCTGTCTTACAGCATCGTAATTTCCCTTCCCCCAATTATAAAATCTACCCTGTTGTGCGCACCTATCTCTCTCCATAACCAAAGTGAAAGTCACAGAATTGTGGTCACCATCACCAAAATGTTCACCCACTAACAAGCCCATCACTTGTCCCGGTTCATTACTGAGTACCAAATCCAATATGGCCTCCCCTCTGGTTGGACAATCTACATACTGAGTTAGAAAAGCTTCCTGGACACACTGCACAAACACTGCCCCATCCAATCTACTTGATCTAAAGAGCTTCCAATCAATATTTGGGAAGTTGAAGTCGCCCATGACTACGACCCTGTGACTTCTGCACCTTTCCAAAATCTGTTTCCCAATCTGTTTCTCCACATCTCTGCTGCTATTGGGGGGCCTATAGTAAACACCCAACAAGGTGACTGCACCTTTCCTATTTCTGACTTCAGCCCATACTACCTCCAAAGGCAAATCCCCCTCAAACTTCCTTTCTGCAGCCGTTATACCATTTCTAATTAGCGATGCCACCCCCCCCCCTCCTTTTTTACCAGGACCCTTGGGACATAAACATCGCCAAGGTCTCCTGACCAAACCTCCAAGACCAATGGGCTCCACTGCCAATGAGGCTCACTGTAGTCCAGCTACGGAACCTGAGACAACACTAAGATGAAGAGGAGTAGAGAGAAAGGAAACAAACTCATTGAAAGCACTTTGGTGGTACAGATGACATTGCACTATATGTGTAGTGTCATATTTTTAGGTATCATGTGATTGCCTTTACACCATTTTTTTTGTTTGATTCTCTCCGTAAACACAAATGTAATGGTGCCAGCATGATGTCTAACTCTGTCTTGTCAGGACATACCATGAATCAATGTTGTGTTGAGAGCCTGCTGCCACATCTGATCAAAAACAAACAGTGTGTATGTAGGACAATGAGCAATGTTTTTTCCAATGATGTTTTTTCTGCTCTGTGGACCCCCAGATCTGTGTGTAACAGGAGCTTCCAAAAGTGGAAACCAATCCATTGGCACACTGATTGGCATGCGCAGAACCTCTCAGTGGCTGTATAGTCATGCAGCTTAGAGGGAATATTATGCTGAAGTCTTCTAAATTCAAGGGAGTATAATTTTAGTTTTTGTCACTGGTTCAGTCATTACTTTGCCCACTCAAGGTATGGTCACATTGCTTTTGAATTCCAGGATAATGGAAGACAACAGTGAGTGTTCTTTGGCAAGTGCTTCCTAAATATATCAGGGAGATTCTGAATGCAGTTCTTTGATCAGAAGGTTGACAAGGGCTGGGTGGCAGATGTAGTCTATATGGATTTCAGTGAGGCCTTTCATAAAGGTTCTACATGATTGGCTGCTCTAGAAGGTTAGATCTCATGGAATCCAAGGTGAGCTGGAGAATTAGATACAAAATTGGCTTGGTGGTAGGACACTTGACTGTGGCCAATCGTCTGGTCAAGTTTTGGTGGCTGCCCTTGATCTACAGTACCAGGATCTCCTGACTGATAGTTGCCTAACATGGAGTTTGGTGACAACTGTTATGAACTAGGCCAAAGCACTCAAAACATTCTGGAGCATCCAACCCAGACTGTAACTTTGCAATTTGTTTCAGCAAGTGTACAGTGAAAATTACCTGAAGTAAGTTAGCTAGGTTGACAATAGGTTTTAAAACAGACAGAAATTTATTCACAAAATTACACAGTGAAACACAAAGAACAGAAAATAAAACCCCGAAAGAACTCAATCTATTCAAGCTATCTTAATTATTCTGTTCTGAATATACACAACAGTCCCAATAAGCAAACCCTCTTAAAAACGTTAAAAAAATGGAACAGATGCTCACAGGTTGAAGTTAGAAGGGCAGAAAAAGAGAGAAAGCCTGTTTCCACACAGCTGAACTCCTAACTGGTTCTGAACTGAACTGCTCAGCTTGTGAGCTGACCACTCCCCTTTCATTATGCAGGTCACTTCTAAAACATGACTACTTTGGCCTGAAGTCTCATCAATTTATATATAAACAAAAAGGCTTCTCAATACCAAATAATCTCTGTACCAAACCATTTTAATTGGAGCCAGGAGCTTGGTTATGGCCTCTCTGATAAAATCCAAGGACACAGTATCCTTGAGAAAAGGAACAGCCTTTAGGAAAATGGGACCAGCTTTGTGACACCTCCCCGCACTTTAAAAAATGAGTCATTAATCCAGTCTAAAACACACATATACACTATACTAGCTATTAGCATGCAAACATGCACAAACAAATGTGAATTCTGGCTGTGACACATGTGCTAACAAATGCCTCCGCATCTCATTCGAGTCTCAATAACACATCGGCAATCACGTTTTCACGACCTGCCACCTGCAGAATTACCAAATTAATGGCTGCAACAAAAAGCTCCTTCTAAACAACCAGACCTTTTTTGTAATGCCAACAAAGTCTCTTTCTCCACCGTTGAATATTTCTGTTGATGAATGTTTAACTTCCTAGAAAAATACCCGTTGGGTCTTTGTATTCCCTCGTCAACCTCCTGCAGGAGCACCATACCGACACCCACATCACTGGCATTGATAGCCACTTTGAAAGGCTTCATGTAATCGGGTGTGGCTAATACTGGGGGAGTGGTTAAGACAGTTTTTAGGCTGCCAAACGCCTTTTGACAGTCTCCTGTCCACTGAGACTTCTTGCCCTCCTTTAACAATTCAGTGAGTGGAACAGCCTCACTGCTAAAGCTCAGCACAAACGTTCAGTAAAATCCACTCAATCCCAGGAACCGTAGTACAGCTTTTTTCGTCGATGATGTGGGAAATTCCTCAATTACTTTCTTTTTCGCATCCCATGGGGCCATTTGTCCATGTCTAATAATATGGTCCAGGAAGGTGACTTGGGCTTTGGCAAATTCATTTTTAGCTATGTTCACCACCAAACCTGCCTTCCGAAGTTAATCGAACAAATCCAATAAATGCTGTAAATGTTCCTTCCATGAGTGACTAAAAGTCACCAGGTCATCAATATAACAACACAATTAGGTAATCCAGCAATGACCTTATTAGTCAGTCTCTGAAGTGTGGCTGGAACGTTCTTCATATCAAATGGCATGACTTTGAATGGATATAGTCCATTTGGCATTACGAAAGCTGAAATTGCCTTTGCTCTCTGACAAAGATACTTGACAGTAGCCTCTGAGCAAGTCTGACTTGAAAATGAAAATTGCTTGTCCAACTTTTTTGACACAGTCCTTCAATCATGGAATTGGACATGCACCAGTGTTTGTAACGGCACTGACTTTGCGATAGTCCACACATAACCATTGGGTAGCATCTGTCTTTGGCATCACGACCATGGGTGAGCTGCAGTCACTGTAAATCACTTCGATTATGCCATCTTGGACCATTCACTCGATTGCCTTCTGAACATGTACCAACTTTAGAGAGTTAGGCCGATAAGGATGTTGCTTAATTGGCACAGCATCTTTTATCTCTCCATCATGCACAATTAGGTTAGTACTTCCCAGTTTATTTCTGCAGATCTCCTCATGTGAGAGTAATAAGTATTTAAGGTCATTTTGACTTCCTTGTGGAAGATAACTCAATAATTTAAACTAATTTTTGACAACTTCCTCATTGTCCAATTTCATTTGAGAAATGTTCAATTCAGAATCCTCTGAATTTGGTTCTTCCTTCTGTGCTGTAATTATTAACACCTTCTCCTCTTGCTTTCCTTCCTGCTCAAAATATCTTTTGAGCATATTCACTTGACCCACTCTGTGAGATTTCTTCCTGTCTGGAGTCCTTATCAAGGAGTTCACCTCACTCAGTTTGCTCTTGATTTGATAAGGTCCACTAAACCTTGCTTTCAAAGGCTCACTTGTTATTAAAGGTTCACCAATACCTTATCCCCAATTGCAAAATTGTGAATTTGTGATTTCTTATCCATTTCCTGTTTCATTGTATACTGTGATACTTTTAAATGCTGTCTAGCCAACTCTCCAGTTCTAGTTAATCATCCTGTAAAATTTGACACATATTCCAAATGGGTGGTCTCTGAATTCTGACTTACTAATTTCTCCTTAATCAATTTTTGTAGTCCTCTTACTTCATGCCCAAAAATTAATTGAAATGGACTGAATTTGGTCAATTCCTTCGGTGCATCTCTGATCGCAAGAAGTACAAACAGAACTCCCTTATCCCAATCATCTAGATAATCCTGACCACATTCCCTCATCATGGTCTTTAATGTTTAGGTGACATTTCTTTAGCACTCCCTGTGATTCAGAATGATGCGCAGTAGATTTGAATTTCTTTATTCCCAAGTTATCCATAATCTCCTTGAATAGTTTGTATGTGAAGTTGGATCCTGGATCTGACTGGATCTCTATTGGTAGTCTGCATCTCATTAAAACAGTAATTCTTCTACAATCCTTTTAGCTGTGATATTGTGCAATGGGATTGCATCTGGAAATCTAGTCGATACATCCATTATTGTTAATAAATACTTATTACCACTTTTTGTTTGAGGTAGGGACCTACACAATCAATCAAGACTCTTGTGAAATGTTCCTCAAATGCTGGAATAGGTATTAAAGGTGCAGGATTTATTACTGATTATGGTTTTCCGATTAGCTGACATGTGACACATCTGGCAAAATTCAACAACATCTTTGTATAGTCCAGGCCAGTAAAAATGTCTTTGTGTTTTAGCCTGTGTTTTCCTCATCCCCAAATGACCTCCAAGTGGTAGATTATGTTCCACTCGCTGCACCTCCTTTCTATACCCTACTTGCAAATCAATTTGATGAATCTGTGCCTATTTCTCATCTGTGTGTGTGATGGTCTCCATTTTCTCATTAAGACATCATTTGTTAAGTACTAACAAACAGGTATGCATTTATTCTCCTTTTCTGTAAATGTCTTTTGATACAACTGTTTTAAGTTCTTATCTTTCTGCTGTAATTTGATAAGCTTAGCAGAGCTAAAGAAACTTGCATGTTTACCTATTTGCTCCTGCTCTGTCTTATCTGATCAAGGAATGTCTCGGATAAAGCTATGTCAGCTTTCTTATCTGTGCCTTTTGATCTCTCCTGCTTCAGCCAGTACCTCTGTGATCTTGCGACCACACAATCAGGGAAAATTCCTGAATAAAGATCCTTCATGTCTTCAGTTGTCTGTGTCTTCACTGGCTTTTCAAGTAGAGTAGGCAATACTGCTACTGGTGAATCAATTATAACATTTGCAATGACAAATTGTATTCATGGAGCTGAGAATCTGTCTGGTATTCCTACCACAAATTCTCTACTCTTCTCTGGACTCTCTAACCTCACTTTACATAATTGAGTACTTTTTGTCTCACCATGAATTCCTGTTACCAGTACCTTTTCTGGCAATTGTCCCTCAGGAGCACATATCTCCTCATCCTTCAGCATTAGACACAGGATCTGTGTCCTTTAATATTGTAACCTCTTTACCTACTACTCTTGGCCTATGTGAATAAACTATACCCTTGCATGTATATTTTTAAGCACATCTGGCACTTCCTCCTGAATCATCCTCTGATTGTACACTCTGAGGCAATCTGGTTTTCCTACATCTGGCTTTCTCCTAGCCCACCGACTCTATGATTTCATGTGGTCCATTTTATTACAATGAAACACTGGAGCCTTTTAATTTCTTTGTCCCCCTCAAGGGTTTCTTTTTTACCCTGTGGTAAGTACTCCGAATGATCTTCATTGAAAGCTACCTTTCCCTTTCCACGTGAGGATTTCTCTTTGCCCCACTTGCTATCTCTCATGGACTGACATTGATTCTGGAAGCCAAATCATGTTTTATGGACCAGCTCATAATCATCACCCACTTCAGCTGCTAACCTTGCCGTTTTAACTCTCTGATCTTCCACACAAGTTCGCACTACTTCCTCACTAAGGTTACCTTCAGCCTTTATCTCCAGCCTTTTAAGCTGACTTTCTTTTTTAAATGTCAGTTTTTGAAGTTCAAAAGGTCTCTCTTCTTATTTCTCTTCTGCTGCTCTCTCTTGTTCCCTCTCTTCTGCTTTCAATTGTGACTCCAACTGTTTCATTTCTGCTACCCTTACTTTATTTCTCACCTCTAAATCAAGCTGCTTCATTTGCAATTGAATTCTTGCCATCTCTATAGATTCTGTTGGTTTCTCCAGCAAGTTTAAACATTGAGCTAATGCTGTACTTGTCTCTCCTTTTCTCACAGACATAGGCAGCTCCAATTCCAGCTTGTCTGCTAATTCCTGCAACTTAGTCTTATTCACCTTTTGCAAAACCTCCAAAGTTACCGCATCCACATCCAGAAAATGTTTGGTGACTGAAAGAGCCATTATTATCCCAAGCTTTGTCTACCCAACCAAACCAACACCCAAAATAAAGACACTACCACTCACTGTTCCAAATCCTGGACAAGCCCCAAATCTGTCATGGACTAGGCCAGACTACTCAAAATATTCTTGAGCACGCAATCCCCAGAGCATAAATTTGCAATTTGTTTCAGTAAGTATACAGTGAAATTACCTGGAGTAAGTTAGCTACGTTGACTACTAGGTTTTAATCCAGACAGAAATTTATTCACAAAATGACATCATGAAAAACAAAAAAAGAGAATAAAGAACCCACACAGAATTCAGTCAATCCAAACTAGACTTAATTATTCTGTTCTGAGTATAAACACCAGTCCCAATAAGCAAACCCCCTTAAAAAAAATGTTATGATTTGGAGATGCCGATGTTGGACTGGGGTGTACAAAGTTAAAAATCACACAACACCAGGTTATAGTCCAACAGGTTTAATTGAATCACCTGGTGAAGGAGCGTCGCTCCGAAAGCTAGTGTGCTTCCAATTAAACCTGTTGGGCTATAACCTGGTGTTGTGTGATTTTTAACTTAAAAAAAGTTAAACATGGAACAGATGCTTACAGGTTGAAGTTAAAGGGCAGATAGAGAGAGAGAGCCTGTTTCCACACAGCTGAACTCCTAACTAGTTGTGGACTGAACTTCTCAGCTAGAGAGCTGACCACTCCCCTTTCATTAAACAGGTCAGTTCTAAAACATGATCACTTTGGCCTGAAGTTTCATCTGTTTACAGATAAGCAAAAAGATCTCTCAATACCCGTTAATCTCTGTACCAAACCAGTTTAATTAGAGCTGGGAGCTGGTTTATGACATGTCAAAACAATGAAGGGATGCTGTGAGTGACAGGCAAGGGATAAGTGAGTGAAAGCCAGCAACCCTAAAATACAGCCTAGTCCTTGAATGGAAGACTCTTCCCCCCGTCAATAGGGAGCACTCACCCTGGCCATCCCCTCCTTCATAGCTCCTTCAAACCTGGACTGTGCACCAGCCTTAGGCCAGAAAAAACACAAAGAGATGATCCTTAAATCAAAAGACAAAGTCAGGATGAGCACGCCACCCATCCCCGGCTTCATGACACCCCTACTTGTGACTAAAAGAGAAGCAGAGCAAACAAAAAAGGGAGAGAGACAACAAAGAACATCCACAAAATTTCCCATCAGAAAATACAGTTATTAAAAAAAAGGAACAACTTATTCCAAAGATTTTCCCCCTTTCCAAAAAGGAAATTATTAGGGAGAAAGAAAGGAATTTAAAAAAAGGAAGGGAAAACATGGGGAAAAATAGAAAAGAGAACAAACATTAACCATATTCTTCAGGCCAATCCATCTATTTTAAAGAGTCCACAAAGATTTTAGCCTTATCTGCCGAGTCAAATGTATAAACTGAGTCCTCATGGCTGAAACGAAGTACTGCGAAGGACTTCCTCTTTTGGATTACAGCTGTTGAAGAATCCTGGAAAAACATGATTTTTGACCCCTTGTACAGCAGCGCCTGCGGATCTTTTCCCAGGGATCTGGAAGCTTTTATGACTTTTTGCTTGTCCTTATATGAGTGGAAGTGCACTAGGACTGGGTGGGGATGCTGCACCGGCCCTGACCTGTGCACTGTAACCCTATACGCCCTTTCAATCTGCAGCCTGCTGGACTCAATGTGAAGGCCCAAAAACTTCGGCAGCCAGTTTTCAAAGAAACTGACTGGCTGCTCACCTTCCTCACCTTCAGGGACCCTGACAATTCAGAGATTTATCCTCCGATCTCGATTTTCGTGGTCATCAATATGGTTTCGCAAGGACCGCACCTCTCGCTCCAGCGCATGGATCCGACTGGATGAGGACTCCATTTCAGCTTTTGAAGCCTTGGTTCGAACCTCCACTCCATGCAGTCTTTCCCCGAGGCCCTGGATCTCCTGCTCGTGCTTCTGCAGCATGGATGCAATAAGTGGCACTTGGGCACAAATTTCCCCACGGATTTTCTCAATTGCAGCCACAACTTTCAAGGTAAGTCTCTCCATTGCGGCAGCCAATTCCTATGAGTATGTCAGGTCCCCAGGGGTTTCAGGAGAGGCTACTGCTGCTGCAGTCTCTGGTGTTGTAGGTGCTGCAGGGGAGTGTCCTCCCTGCTGCTGTTTGCTTGCTCCTTTTCCCTTTGGCATCCTTCCCACTCCCAAATATTCACAAATATGTGTTCTGTAAGGTTTTAAACTAATATTTCCAATAGAAAAGTTGGCCAGGGATGGCAAAAAACACCGCTATGCCTTGGCTGTTGGGCAGAACTGTCCACAGCAGTCTTACAGAATCGCCACCATCTTGCCGAGTGCACAGCCTAGTCCAATCTGTGAGCTGGGTGCCTGTCCAGGCATGCGAAGCCTTCTTGCAGCAGCATTTCAATGCCACTTGCTGATGCAATTTACAATTACTCTAACCTAGCTAATCTTCTATGCATGCCACATGCTACCCCTGAACTGTGAGCTTTTATATGTGCAATAATGTTTGATGTGGAACATCACCAATACCTTGATATATAAGTACAATATAACTACCAGTTTCCCTTCTTCTATAGCATGTTATCTCCTCAAAGAACTCCATTAGATTGGGCAAATGATGATTTCCCTTTCACAACCATGTTGATTCTGTCTCATTACCTTGAACTTAAGCAAGTGCCCTGCAATAACCTCTTTAATTATAGCTTCTAACATTTTACATATGACAGATGCTAAACCGACTGTCCTACAGTTTAATATTTTATGTTTCCCTCCCTTTTTAGTATTCATTATCTAATGGGACCATCGCCAAATCAAGGGAGATTTGGAAAATTAAAATGAATGCATCAACTATCTCACTAGTCACTTCTAAGACTTCAGGATCCGATCATTTGTCAGCCCACAACTCCAACCATTTACTCAATATCGTTGCTCTGATGATTGTGATTTTCCTGAGTTTCTCCCACATTTCAATTTTCCTGATTTATTGCTGCTCTGGAATGTTACTTGTATCCTCTATAATGAAGACTGTTTCACAATGCCTGTTCAATTCATTTGCCATTCCCTTATTATCCATTATAGGCACTTCACATTAACTTTCTATAAGACCAACATTCTCACAAACTTTGAAGACCAATATTGATATTGTTAATTCTCTACTTCCTTAAATACATAAAGAAAGACATGACCTGTTTGTATATTTCTGGTCATCCTTCTCTCATGCTCTAATTTTTGACTCAGTTTCCAGTCATTCTTTGTTTTTTCTAATGTTCTGTCCAATCACTGACCTATCACTTATGTCTGGACAATAACGTGCTTTTATTTTAATCACCTTAAATGTCTGCCAATGTATTTCTATTGACCTATCCTTTAACATAATTTATCAATTCATTTTAGTCAGTTCTGCTTTCATGCCTTCACAATTTTCCTTATGAAAATTTTTAAAATAGTCTTGACACATTTCACGCTCCCTCAAATGGAATGTGTAAAGTTTAATCATATTATTCTTGCTACTACCTAGGACATGCTATGTCAGTAATTAATTCTTTCTCATTGCATTGTTCTAGTATTTGTATAGTATAGTCTGCTCTCTGGTTAGCACAATAACACACTGTTCCATAAAGCTATTCCAAAAATATTCCATGTACACTTCATCTAGGCTATCTCTGCCTATTTCCAATTGATATATAGATTAAAATCTCCCATGATTATGGCCATGCCTTTCTGAAAAGTCTTATTATAACTTCCTTTATGCCCCACCCTGACATGTGGTTATTGCTAGTGTGCTAGTACTCCACTCCTGCAAGTGATTTCTTATCTTTATCATTTCTCATTTCTACCCAGTTTATTGCCACATCTTGGTTCCTTGAACCTGGGTCATTCTTCTCTATTGTGATAACATCTTCATGAACTTACAGAGACACCCTTCACCATTTCCTATTTTCCTGTCATTCTAAATGTCTTATATCCTTTAAGGTTTGGTCCATGTCATCCTGTAGCTAAGTCTGTGTAATGACTACCTGTTTGCATTTTTTCATTTCTACTTGCACTCTCAGTTCATCCATTTTATTTTCAATGCTGCATACATTCATCTACAGAGCCTTTAGCCTATCTTTTTTTTTGTAAATTTTAATCTTATCCATTGATTGATTATTTAATTCATACTCTCTAACCCTTCCTGGGTTTGTTTGTTTGTTTATCATTTTATCATTTTCTGCAATGATACAGTGTTCTTTACCACATAGTAAAACTCTTAGCTTTTCTTTCCAAATTTGATTCATTTGATACTTTACCACACAACTCAGTTTAAAATCTTCTTAACTTTTCTAATTATGCAATTACTAAGAGTACTAGCCCCAATATGAATCAGAGGGAAACTGTTCTATTGCTACAGGTCCTGTATTGCTGAATACTGGTGCTGGTGGCCCACAAATTGGAACCCATTGCACCAGTATTGGAGCAATGAGTTCATCTCTGTAATCTGATTTTCCCACTGCCAATTTGTATATGCCTTAGGTAATTATGCAGAGATTTTGAACTTTATGTCTTTTGTACCATTTGTAGTGCAGAACTTTAGTAAATTATGCCCCCTTACCACAGCAGTCAACTGTCATATTCTGAAATTAAAGCTCTTGACAGTTACTTTGACAGCTGCTGTCAAAGTTAAGTACATAAGTTATGTGTGATATTAGGGTGCTTAGGAAGATTGGGTGCCAGATGGGCAAGGAAGAAGAATGCCAGATAAAAGGTAGTAGTAGGCCATTCAGACCATTGATCCTAACACTCAATTCAATCATGGCTAATCTGATAATCTTCAACTCGACTTTCCTGTCTTTTCCTCTTACTGATTCCCTTACTGATTAAAAATCTGTCTATCTCAGACTTGGCTGTACTCAATAACCCAGCCTCTATAGCCCTATGCAATAAAGAATTATTCATATTCACTACGCACTGAGAGGAATAAATTCTTCCTCATCTTTGTCTTAAAAGTGCAACCCTTTGTTTTGAGATTATGAACTCTGATCCGAGACGCTCCTACCCAGGGAAGCAATGTTTTTACATCCCTTCTGTCAATTCCCCTAAAAATCTTGCATGTTTCAATAAGATAATCGCTCATTCTTCTAAACTCCAATGAATATAGTCCCAAATTACTCAACCTGTCCTCACAAGATAAACCGTCCATACTCGGGATCAACATAGTGAACCTTCTCTGGGTTTTCTTCAATGCCAGTATATCTTTCTTAAGATAAGGGGCCCAAATCTGTTAATAGTATTCTAACCGTGTGTTTTTTTTCATTTCTAGCTGCATCTTAGTTAATTCCAACAGTGTCACCTTGATTTCAGGTTTTCCTTCCTGAAATTCTAAATGTTGGATAATCACATGAAGCATCATATCCTTATGAGATCCTACTTTTACTTTCACCTTCAATTTATCTGCTAAAACTCTCAGTTTAGATTCAATCATATATTTAAATAGCCTGCTCTTATATCTTCCACTTCCAGAAGACTCTTACAACATGTAAATCTATTTACCAAATCATTGCAATAAATGTTACTATACCACTGCTGTTTTATGTTCACCACATACCTTTGTTCTGAAAAGAAAGGCACACTTCTCTCATAAAGTCAATGAATGTAAATCCTGCAAGGATCCCCACTTGTCATGACCTCAGCCGATGTTACTGTTGGATAATTGTAATCCCAGGCTGAAATCTGGCTTGATAAATTATGTTTTGTTTTTGTATTTTTTTAGTGACATGGTCCTTCACAGAATCACAATCACGCAATGCTGTAGATTTGTTTTTTACAACATATCAGAAGAAATGTTGATAAAATAAAATAAACAAAGCTATTTCGATATAATCCCAATATGAAACATTTTAAAACATGCAATAAAATAGAATCTCCTCAAAGTACTAAAAACACAGAGAGATTTTCCTTTGTATCATAGAACATAGAATATAGAACATAGAAAAGTACAGCACAGAACAGGTCCTTTGGCCCACGATGTTGTGCCAAGATTTAATCCTAATGTAAAATATAGTAACTTAACCTACACATCCTCAACTCACTGCTATCCATGTGCATGTCCAGCAGTCGCTTAAATGTCCCCAGTGACTCTGCTGGCAATGCATTCCATGCAATCATAACTCTCTGCATAAAGAACTTACCTCTGACATCTCCTTTATATCTTCCTCCTAATATCTTCAAACTATGACTTCTCGTACCAGTCAATCCTGCCCTGGGGAAAAGTCTCTTGGTATTGACTCTATCTATTCCTCTCATTATTTTGCACACCTCGATCAGGTCTCCTCTTCCTCCTCCTCTCCAGAGAGAAAAGTCTGAGCTTATTCAATCTTTCTTCCTAATGCAAGCCCTCCAGTCCAGGCAGCAACCTGTTAAACCTTCTTTACACCCTCTCCAAAGTCTCTGTATCTTTCCTATAGTAAACATGTTCACATGTTTGCTATAACTGTTTCAGGTCCTGATTTTGGCAGCCTGATAGCCTTTTTATGTTTATATACACAACTGAACTTAAACATTCTTAGCTTCAATTAATCCATTCAGCTTCCTAACCAAACACTTCTGGTCTGAAATTGTTTTCACTAAAACCCTGAGGTAATCAATTTACAAACTGTTCTGAACTAATTCCTGGAGAAACTGTTCTCACTTCTAACCTCAGTCAATTCTCTGCAAACTGAAATGAAAAGTTTTCATATATATTCCTGATTCTTTTGAACCAAATGCAAACCGATGCTTTTCACTGCTTACTTTTTTTTTAAATCATAAAATTCTCACAATACAACCCAGTTTCCTTTAACACTATAAGAGCTGGCACGTCTTATATATGGTTTAAAAATCTTGACTCCAGAAAAGCTGACAAGTCAAACTCCTTATACATATAGATAAAAACTCACATGCCACCAGCTCAAATTCAATTTCTAAAATGAATAATAATAATAATAATATATGAATCTCACAACTTATATCACAATCTCTGTCCTAAAGGGCGATCTCTAACTTTAAAACTGTGCTCCTGAGTCTGGACTCAGAAGAGGAAACATCCTTTTCACATTCAGTTTGTCATTCAGGAACTTATACACTTCAATCATTCACTCCTCAGTCTTCTAAATTCCAGTGGAAATACGCCTAACATGTTCTCCTTGTCATCATTAGCCAGGCTGCTCATTCCAATAAACCTCATCTGAACTGCCGCCAACACATTTATATCTTTCCAAAATTATATGCACAATTGTAGATACTGTTTCGTAAATTCCCTGTATAAATGAAACATAGCTTGCTTAATTTATATTTAATTCCTCATGTAATAAAGAACTGCATTTTAGTTGCACACTTGATTATGTGCTGTAATGCACAGTAATGTTTTGTGTCTCATGCATTGCAAAATTTAAATCCCGTTGCACCTTGAAATTCCACAGTCATTATGAATGTAAGTAATACTCTGCTTTTATTCATTCTTCATATCTCCATTCCCCCAGATTTTTGCCCACTGACTTCATATGCAGCTTCATATGCAGCTTCAACCTCTTATGTCTTATTCACAACATACTTCCTACCTCTCTTTGTGTCATCCAAAAATTTAGCTGTCACATTTTCTCCCCCCTCACCTGAGTCATGGATGTAAATTTTAAAAAGTTGAGGCCCTGGCTCAGGACCCTTCAGGAGTTTACTTACCATAACCTGCTAATCAGGCAAAGACCCATTTATGCACGCTGTCTGTTTTCTGCCAGATGGTCAATATTTTATCACTGCCAATATGTTACCTCTTATATCATAAACTTGAATTTTCCACAGTAACCTTTAATGTAACACCTTATCAGATTATCAGAAATTTAAGTGCAATGTGTCCACGTGCTCTGAGTTATCCGTGCGCATGTTACACCATCAGAAAATTTCAATAAATTAGTTCAAAATGATTTCCTTTTAACTGTATCATTTTGACTCTACTGTGGCTTCTTCTCCCCTGCAACATTAGTTTTGCATAACATGTTGGCTGTTAGTCAGACATTCCTCCTTCTGTCCTTGCATCTGTCTACTTGAGCCAGAATTGTATGAGCATCTGAAGGGTGTGCTGGTCTTCTCAATGTTGAGATTATTTTGCTGCAATTTCCCCACTTTGCACAAATTGTGCAGATGGCGGGAGAGGAACCTACTCCATTGTCAAGCCTGAAATTGAAACAACAAACTACGGATGCTGGAAGTGTGAAACATAAACAGGAATAGTTTGTGCCATAAATGCTGACAGACTGGCTGAGTTTTTCCAGCTATTTCTGTTATTATTCCATAGTCAAATCTCTGACAATTAAAGCAACAACTTTGAGAAAACATATCCTGCCTTGTGACAAGTATCACTCCACCAAATGTGATGCAACTCACACTTAGCCAAATAAATATGAGTTTGCCTTTGGTGCGACAGAATTCTAGAGCAAACTATCCAAATAATCCTCCTCCTTTCATAAACATTTTGTGTCTCTAGTTCAGCTGATCACTCGGGACTGGCCACAACTTCCCATATTCTTTAGCGATGATATATTGCCTGTGCTGTCATTATCTATTCTATTTATTAATCCATTTTACAGCATTTCTCTTTCCTTCTTGATTTGCGTTTGATCTGATGGATTTAATTTGATTCCTATGAGGTATTTCTGTTTCTCGGTTGAGTATATTTAGTGTAATCCATCTATTTACTTAAAGCTGATAGTTTGGTTTTTGTCCTTACCTCTTAAGTATTTTTGTTTAAGTTTAGTAACCCCTTAATCTATTGTATAATTAAATATTAATGTGTACATTAATAATTGAATATTTGGCTTTCATTCCTCGCGGTCAACTGCTCCTTCATCTGTGTTGGCTATCATTAATTTTCATTTAGACTCGGCAAACCAAACTTGTCTTGAGGACAATTTTGAGGAAAGCATATAGGAAGGCTTTCTTGATCAGCATGTTCAGAAATCAACCAAAGAGCCTTCTAGTTTACATTTAGTATTATACAAATAATTGAAAATTAATTCAGAAGTGCGTAATAGAAGAGTGGTTGTGGAACATTGATCATAATATGATAGAATATTAAAAAATCATGGATGTCCTATAGTGCTGAAAGAGGCTATTCAACCCAGTGAGTCTGCACCAACCTTCTGAAGACCATCCTATCCAGCCCCACCTCCATCCCTGTAACCTTGCATTTACCTTCCACATCGTTTGCACACTACAGGGCAATTTAGCATAATCAATCCACCTAACCAGTGTATTTTTGGACTGTGCGATGAAGCCAGAGCAGATGCATGGGGAATGTGCAAACTCCACACAGATAGCCACCCAAGGCTGGAATCAAACTCTGGTCCCTTATGCTGTGAGACAGGCAGTGCTAACTACTGTGCATAAAAAATAGCATACAAAATTGGAATGTAGCAAACTATGGAGGGTATGGGGGCAAGTCATCTAAGATTAATGAGAATATTACATTAAACATACATGGTGGGAGATAAACAAAGATAAGCACTTAAACAATTCATTCATAATTTGCACTAAATCTACCTTCCCCTAAAAAAATTAATCTTAATGAGAAAAGTGATCCAACTCTGGCCACCAAAACAAATTACAGATAATATAAGATTGAAGCTAAGGGCTATAATTTTCCTAAAGTATGACTAAGGAATTGACAATAGGGAAGAAAATAGACTGTAGGAGCAAAGTGACAACAGGTGGAAAATAGACTGACTATAACTTAAGTTAGCTGTGTCTTTCGATCAACTGAGTGTACTTACCTCATATTTAAAATCCATCTGTGTAAAGAAATTTTGGGCGGCACGGTGGTACAGTGGTTAGCACTGCTGCCTCACAGAGCCAGGGACCTGGGTTCAATTCCCACCTCAGGCGACTGACTGTGTGGAGTTTGCACATTCTCCCCGTGTCTGCGTGGGTTTCCTCCGGGTGCTCCGGTTTCCTCCCACAGTCCAAAGATGTGCGGGTCAGGTGAATTGGCCATGCTAAATTGCCCGTAGTGTTAGGTAAGGGGTATATGTAGGGGTATGGGTGGGTTGCGCTTCGGCGGGTCGGTGTGGACTTGTTGGGCCGAAGGGCCTGTTTCCACACTGTAAGTAATCTAATACTCATCACTAAACATTTACATAGAATGAGTGATTGCAGTGGTAGGAATATTGGAAGTGATTGATCACACTCACTTCCTGAGCTTAATATTGTTTTTGAAATGACAGTACTATACCACTACAAACTATATGTTTATTAATAATGCAAATCTTCTACTGAATAGTATTGTCTAGCAAACATGAGCTTTTCAATTTCTATGTTGCACATCTGTAGTGTACTAACCTTGCCCAATTTTAAATGGTCATTGAATGCTATCAAGGTTCACATGTTGGGAAGGATATTTAATGCAGAACTTTCTGTTTCTTTTAACTGAACAACATCTGTGAGATAAAGAGATTGTATTCATTGCATTCTTCTCTTGCTTTAATGATAGAGGATAAAGAATTAATAGCAAAGATATCATGCCATATCAAAGACAAATTTACCCGTATCCCTCAGTGAGCCACCCAGAGCTACTGACAATGATACAAATACTGCTGCTGCGTGTTCAGCAAGGACAGAGCTATGTGTAACATATGGTCAACCTCCACCATCAGTGCAGCACTGTGAGTGACAGCCAGGGTAACTATGCTTCCAACATTTATGTCTCCAATTGTTTCTGGGTTACAGCAAGACACATCTGTTTTGTTAGGAGAAAGTGAGGACTACAGATGCTGGAGATCACAGTCAAAAAGTGTGGCGCTGGTAAAGCACAGCAGGTCAGGCAGTTCCCTCCGTGACTTCCTCATTAGGTCCATGCCCCCCACCAGCCCATCCTCCACTTCCAGCACCTTCCCTTGCAAGAAGGTGTAAAACTTGTGCCCACACCACTCCCTACCCCTCTCACCTCCGTCCAAGGCTCCAAAGGATCCTTCCATATCTGGCAGAGATTTTCCTGCACATCCAAACACTTCATCTACTGTGTCCATTGCTCTCGATACGGTCTCCTCTACATTGGGGAGACAGGATGCCAACTCGCGTGTCTTTTCAGAAAACATCTCTGGGACACACACACCAAACAACGCCACTGCCCTGTGGCTGACCACTTCAACTCTCCCTCCCACTCCATCAAAGGCATGCAAGTCCTGGGCCTCCTCCACTGCCAAATCCTAGCTACCCATCTTCATCTTCAGCCTTGGGACCCCCCCCAACCACATGGCATCAAATTCAATTTCACCAGTTTCCTCATCTCCCCTCCCCCTACCTCATCCCAGATCCAACCCTCCAATTCGGCACCGCCCTGTTGAACTGTCACACCTGTCCATCTTCCTTCCCACTTATCTGCTCTCTGCTCCATCCTAACACCATTACCCCTCAACTTGCACCTATCTGCATCCAAACTACCTTCACCCCCCAGCCCTACCCCCCTCCTATTTATCTCTCAGCCCTCTTCACCCCTCCACATTCCTATTGAAGGGCTTATGCCTGAAACATTGAGTCTCCAGCTCCTTGGATGCTGCCTGATCTGCTGTGCTTTTCCAGCACCATACTTTTTTGACATTTGTTTTGTTATCCAATTCCCTATTGATGAGTAGACCAAATTGTTGATGAGTATACCAAATATGTTATTAACAAAGCAGTCTACCCAAGATCTACATCTCCCTCCTTACAGAAACACGATGAAGTTGTCCAAATACACCACATTCTGAAGAAGAGTCAAATTGATCTCAAAACATTAAGTATCTGAAGACTGTTATGGATGCTATGGCAAGAGATTTGGAGATCCAGCAAGGCCTCTCTCAATGTCAGGAGCAACTCGCCACATTTTCCAATATGTTCTGGGCATCGGGACAAGATTCTCACAAAGCAGCAGCAAGATGCCAAATAACAAGAGTTATTGCTTGTTAACAACCTCAGTAGCACTATATCTCAGCACATTACTTTGCAGCTTCCTATCCTACCATCCACTGCAAGGAAACTAGATATCAACAGTTCCCAACATGAAAGTCTGAGCAAGTACTTGGTGGTGCCAGCTCAACACTTGGTCCTTCAGGCTGCCAACATGGACACTTGGCAATAATTGTCCCAGTGCATCAGTCACATGTAACTCTCAACTATGGATGCTAGTATGTGACAGCTGACAGCCTCTTAGAACCACCATAGCACCTCTCCAATCCATTTGAAGAATGCTTCTGTACTTCAACACTGCACCTTATGCACTGGTGATAAGCATTGAAATATTGCTACAACACCTTACACATGTGTCTGGACCAAGTTGCATCTCAGGGTCAGTCCCTCACTCACTTAAACACCATTCACTGTGAGCCTACCTGCAAATTTCTTTGCAATTTAGCACTTTACTCCCTCATTCAGAGATATGAGGTTCACGGTACTTCTGTCTTGCCTTAACATTTTCCACAAACTCAGAAAGCTTAACATGGTTGTCAGTGTCTGTCAGTCAATCAAGGACACAGCCTTGGGTCATTGAGTCCAAGCACAGTATATCAAGGGCAGCCTCTGATATCTGACAAAGGGCTTGGAAATAGACAACAACTTTTGTCATCAGGGTCAGAATCCTTTCCTCACAAGAGGTATGAGTAGAATGTTGGAGACACATCCATTCATCTTCGATCTTTCTACCCTATTGTGGCCTGTTTTCCCCAGGAATAAGAGAAAAGGAGGGATTAAGTAAGATGAAAGTAGGTAGCATAGCTGTTAACGTTGGTGCAGGTTGGAGAATAGTAGTTATTTATGTGAATGAGTAGGTATCGTAAAACCAGGATGTGGGGTTATGGTGTCAGGTGTTGAAGTGGATGAGTGCAAGTGAACAAAGTCTGTCCAAGTATTAGTGAGAGTGGAAGAGCATGAGGTTTGGTAAGAGGTGTATGTAATAGCTGAGTTACAGTGAATGAGAGTTAGCAAAGCGAAGATTGTGACAGTTATCCTAGCATGGTGGAGAGGCTCATTCACTTCCTACCTATTTTAGTGGGTATTCCTCCAGGTTAGATTAGATCCCCTACAATATGGAAACAGGCCCTTCAGCCCAACAAGTCCACACTGACCCTGCGAAGAATACCTCACCCAGACCCATTCCCGTACACTATATTTACCCCCGACTAATGCACCGAACACAATGGACAATTTAGCATGGCAAATTCACCCGCACATTTTTGGATTGTGGGAGTAAACCCACACAGACACGGGGAGAATGTGCAAACTCCACACAGACAGTCATCCGAGACGGGAATTGAACCCATGTCTCTGGCACTGTGAGGTGGCAGTGCAAACCACTGAGCCACTGTGCCACCCCAGATGGAGGAGACTACATTGGCAAGTTCAGCACAGGTTGGCATGGTCTAGTGGCCTAGCGGGAGAGGACTGCTCCCTTTTGTACCAATTTGTTCACCAGAACGTCCAGCTCCCTATCTGCAAAACTAATACCAATTTCTCTTTTTCTGAAATGTCCAGGACAAATGCCAATCACCATGCAGAGAAGCTCTAGACTAACTGTGTGTGTGGGTTCACACCAGCTTTTTAAATGCCTTTGGCATCAGTTAACACCGCCAATTTCAGGATATCCCTGCAATAGATACTTCTTCTGGGTACAGAGAGTGAGAGAATTGGACAGTATTATATGAGAGTGCTGCCATTCTAGCAGGATAGGTAGCTAATGTCATGAGTTTGTGATGATATAGTGAGAAATCTTGCTGTGTCTCACCGAACTCTGGATCTTGAGAAAACGTTTCATTACATTTGACAAAATTAACACTTAGCCAAATTGTGACAAGATTCAGCCCTCTGTTTTTCTCTACAGATGTTGCCAAACCTGTTGAGTTTCACCAGCTTTCTCTTTTTTTTATTTCAGATCTTCAGCATTTGCTTTAATCCTCCATGTTTTTGGCTTTTTCAAAATACACCAAGTCTCTCATTCCTGTGGCACAATGTTATGATGGGTGCAGAAAAGAGTTCTTTATTATCTAATGTCAACACTATATGACACGGCTCTAAGACAAAAGGCATTGTGCAATTAATTTTTGACAAATATTTGAGCCAGGTTTATTTGAAACAAAGAAAGTTTGCGTGAATTGTCCCTTTGAGGTCATGGTTATCATTATTAGCTATGTTTAAGGATGTCTTTGCAAAAGACATGCATTGAAATTGGAGAGCAGAAATTATGAAATCCATCCAGCTGCCACACTATGAGAGACTGGTCCTTGTTTTTCTTGACTGTAGAATACTGTATGACCAAATCAGGATGATTAACTCTAACATTCAGGGAGATTCCCAGATTCCTTCTTCCTTCCTCACTGGAAGCTTCCAAATCCAATAATATGTAGCATTATCTCCTCAAAGAGAAGGATTTTAAATAATGATGTAAGCATAGTTTTGAAATGCTTAAAAAGCACATACAGACACAAATTTGCATAAAAGCTAGAATTATCTAGCATGCAAGTGAAGGAGCATATTTTACATTGGAATCGTTTGCTCTGTGCGGAGTTTATGATGTGACAATATGGATATAAGTTGCAGTTTGTGTTGAGGCTATGCCTGGTAAAATTCAAAGAACAATAGGATTGTATAAATGTTTTGAATAGAGCAAATAGTTTACAGGGAAATTCTTTGTTTCAACTATTCTCAGGGCAGTATATTTGGCAAAGGAAGCCATTCAGTAGCCTTTAAATTAAAAGCATCCTTGTACATTTCAATCCAGATCATCTGGCTGCTTGTGGGAAAACTTATAGTGTCAGTTATCTGCTGCCAGACCTGGTGTTTCTGTGGATGGCACTCTTCAGTGCTCAAGAGGACCATCTTCCTTCCAGCAGCATCAGCTCTGATGTGCATTGCAAATCTATTAGTATAAATTGAGAAGTTTTTTTTTAGTCCAACATTTGGGCAAGAGTGGAGTTGTTTAAATTTCTATTGGAGCTTGTTCAATAGCCTCTGCAAGCCCTTCAATGGGAAATTCACTGGACATGGGAAAGTTGCAAACAGATATGCAATCCCTAAATATTAAAAACAAGAAGTCTGTGAGTGGAGCACACAATTTTCACGAGCATTTCCAGAGTAAATTTTATAATTGAAAAAGAACACATATACATAAATATGTCAGGTAAATAAAATATTGTTAGTGAAAATATAAATAAATTTAATTATTGCAGGAACTGGTTTATTCAGAGTAAGTCACTTCACTAAAGCAGAGAACTGATAAACAATTATTGCAATGCCAAAACTTCTTGAAGGCCAGCTTCTGAAGTAGCCTTCAATGGCAAGATACTAAATTAAGATAAATACATTTCCCCAAAGATGGCTACACATTTTACTATTAAAAATAAATGGGATATTTGGTTGAAATGGAAATTCTGAATGCTAATGTATCGGATTGTTTGTTGTGCAGTGTTCAA
The DNA here is from genome assembly GCF_020745735.1 of Hemiscyllium ocellatum. Taxonomy (NCBI): domain Eukaryota; kingdom Metazoa; phylum Chordata; class Chondrichthyes; order Orectolobiformes; family Hemiscylliidae; genus Hemiscyllium; species Hemiscyllium ocellatum. Next base: position 128,319,735 of record NC_083404.1, read on the forward strand.
TGATCTATAGCTAACCTTCGTTCAGACTAATACGGCATGAACCATTAAGTTACAAGGATAAGATCACATATAAATTACTTTTTGTATTTGCATTATTAATAAATTCAACTCCATTATAATACCCAACAACTCTTTACTGACCAGGCGTTTTTTTGTTTTGGGATGCTAATATGAGAAAGGTAATTAAATTCTTGAACTCTGAAGCATTTCACCATAATGTACTTTTCATTGACTGGAAAAATATGGGACCAATGATGTGAAGCTTGATGCTAGTAGCACCATAGAATATAGAAAATAGAATGTTACAGTACGGTTCAGGCCCTTCGGCCCTCGATGTTGCACCAACCTGTGGAACCGATCTGAAGCCCATCAAACCTACACTATTCCATTCTCGCCCATATGCCTATCCAAGAATCATTTAAACGCCCTTAAAGTTGGTGAGTGTACTATTGCTGCAGGTAGTGAATTCCACGCCCCTACTCCTCTTTGAGTAAAGAAACTACCTCTGACATCTGTCCTATATCTATCACCCTTCAATTTAAAGCTATGTGCCCTCATGGTAGCCATCACCATCCAAGGAAAAAGGCTCTCACTGACAACCCTATCTAACCCTCTGATTATCTTAACAGTCTCAACCTTCTTCTCTCGAACAAAAACAGCTTCAAGTCCTTCAGCCTTTGCTTGTAAGATCTTCTCTCCATACCAGGCAACATCCTAGCAAATCTCCTCTGAACCCTTTCCAAAGCTTCCACATCCTTCCTATAATGTGGTGACCATAACTGTACTAAATACTTCAAATGTGGCTGGACCAGAGTTTTGTACAGCTGCAGCATGATCTCATGGCTCCGAAACCCCCTCCCTCTTACAATAAAAGCTAACACCACCATATGCCTTCTTAACAATCCTATCAACCTGGGTGGCAACTTTCAAGGATCTATGTACCTGGAGACCGCAATCTCTCTGCTCATCTACCAATCTGAACTGAGCACAAGTGACCCATAGTATTTGGTGATCAGCTTTTTGTGTATTCAGAACAAACATTGCAGCATAATTTAATGTAGAGATATTTGTGGTGCCAAGAGTCTGGGCACCAAATTTGTTAAAGCCTCACAAAATGTAAGTAAAGTCCTTGCCCCATAATAGGTAGATGAGAGTAAACTGGTTGATGTGGTGTATATGGATTTCAGCAAGGCATTCGATAAGGTTCCCCACAGTAGGCTATTGAACAAAATGCGGAAGAATGTGATTGTGGGAGATATAGCAGTTTGGATCAGTAATTGGTTTGCTGAAAGAAGACAGAGGCTAGTGGTTGATGGGAAATGTTCATCCTGGAGTCCAGTTACCAGTGGTGTACTGCAAGGGTCGGTGTTGGGTCCACTGCCGTTCGTCATTTTTATAAACAACCTGAGTGAGGGAGTAGAAGGCTGGGTTAGTAAATTTGCAGATGTCACTATGGTCGGTGGAGTTGTGGAAAGTGACGAAGGATGTTGTAGGTTACAGAGAGACATAGATAAGTTGCAGAGCTGGGCTGATAGGTGGCAAAAGGAGTTTAATGCGGACCAGTGTGAGGTGATTCACTTTGGTTGGAGTAACCGAAATGCAAAGTAGTGGTCTAATGGTAAGATTCTTGGTAGTGTAGATGAGCAGAGAGATCTCGGTGTCCAGGTACACAGATGATTGAAAGTTGCCACCCAGGTTGACAGGTTGTTAAGAAGGCTTATAGTGTTTTAGCTTTTATGAACAGAGGGATCGAGTTCCAGAACCATGAGGTTATGCTACAGCTGTACAAAACTCTGGTGCAGCCGCGCTTGGAGTATTGTGTACAGTTCTGGTCACCGCATTATAAGAAGGATGTGGAAGCTTTGGAAAGGGTGCAGAGGAGGTTTACTAGGATGTTGCCTGGTATGGAGAGAAGGTCTTACGAGGAAAGGCTGAGGGACTTGAGGCTGTTTTCGTTAAAGAGAAGAAGGTTGAGAGGTGACTTAATAGAGACATATAAGATCATCAGAGGGTTAGATAGGGTGGACAGGGAGAGCCTTTTTCCAAGTATAGTGACGGTGAGCACGAGGGGGCATGGCTTTAAATTGAGGGGTGATAGATATAGGACAGATGTCAGAGGTAGTTTCTTTACTCAGAGAGTAGTAAGGGTATGGAATGCTTTGCCTGCAGCGGTAGTAGATTCGGCAACTTTAAGTACATTTAAGTCGTCATTGGATAGGCATATGGACGTATATGGAATAGTGTAGTTAGATGGGCTTCAGATTGGTATGACAGGTCGGCGCAACATCAAGGGCCGAAGGGCCTGCACTGCGCTGTAATGTTCTATGTTCTTTGCCTTTAGGAAATCCTTACTCTATATTTTAAAATGTACAACTGGATGCATTCTCAAGGAAATCAAAATTGGGCTCAGAAATGTATAATTGATGCATTAAGACTGGAGAGAGTTAAAAGAGGCATCCAGGCCTTTTGTAACTTGCAAGTGAGATAGTTATGGGCAATAATGCTCAATGGGAAATGTGTTGCTGGAGATTTTTTTTATCTTGCACTCATCTGGGCAAACATAACAATGCCAAATTTCAAACAATTGGAAAAATGTATGCCATTGGAGATAAAGCTGCTGATTGGTAAGCTGAATCTGATTGGTCAACACATTGCCATAGTGAAAGCAATGTAATGTAGCTGGGGTAATATAACTAGAGTAATTCAATTCAAGGATTTCGAAATTCGGAAATACCAAACAGCTGAATGGATAATAAAAAAGTGACAAATTTGGCATTTGTTTGCATAGTAGGCAATCAGGTCAAAATACTTTTGTTCACTGGGATCTTAAAGTAATTGAAAGGAATTTATAATATTCAGTGTAAGTTTAATAAATGAAAATGGAGAAGGTAACTAGATTTCAGATAGATAAATCTCCAGGTCCTGATGAACACCCTAGGAGATGTAAAGAAACAAATGAGGAAATTGTAAATTAGTTCCCTATAATTACACAAATGCCATGACAAACACATCTTTTAGCAAGGGTGAGAGGCAGAAACCAGGTAGAGTTGAGTAGAGTAAAGTAGTTTTTTTATTTGTCACTTCTACCATATACAACTGATACAATAAAAACAAAACAGCGTTCCTCCAGGACTGAGGGTGCTACATGGACAGCACAAACCACACATTCAGATGCATTAGATTAAAATAAGTTGCATGACGCTTACTAGATTGAGGAAGTCATTGAGGACCTGAGCAACTGTCAGCTACTCAAGTGGAGTCACAAGGATTTGTGAAGCATAGCTCATGTCTGACTAGTCTATAGAGGTCACTGATGTCCTTGGTATGATCTACAGTAGTTGTCTATATAGACTCCTACGTGGCATTTGATAAAGTCTACACAACAGAATATGACTTAAACTTTGCTAGTATGAGATAAGAAGTCAAAGCTTTTCGTCTTGCATTCATCAGAGATAAGACGCAAGAAGCTGACTTGTAAAAAGAGAGATCAATACGAGAAGAGTGTGCTTATTGGTTGGGTAATTTTTGACATTGAGATGCAGCGGGAGAAGTTAACTGCCAACCTTGGTTCTCAGACTAGACAGGCAGATTTTAATTGGTCATAGTGTTGCCATGATAATGCTGCCATTGGTGAAAATCTACCTGCCAGTGCAAAGATCTGCAGGTGAGAGAGAGAAAACTTATGAAATAATATAGACAGGCTAATTTGAGATTTGTGCCATGTTTTGGAAAGATGCCCAATTTTTGCCAGATGACAGCTGAGAGTTATACTGACAGAATCTTTGTTAATGGCTTCTGCCTAGAAATATAGAAAATAATAACAAGAATAGGTTATTTAATATTAGCTAATCATCCAACTCAGGAGCTGAAAATGTGTTGCTGGTCAAAGCACAGCAGGCCAGGCAGCATCTCAGGAATAGAGAATTCGACGTTTCGAGCATAAGCCCTTCATCAGGAATGAGAGAGAGTAGCCAAGCAGGCTAAGATAAAAGGTAGGGAGGAGGGACTTGGGGGAGGGGCGATGGAGGTGGGATAGGTGGAAGGAGGTCAAGGTGAGGGTGATAGGCCGGAGTGGGGTGGGGGTGGAGAGGTCAGGAAGAAGATTGCAGGTTAGGAGGGCGGTGCTGAGTTGAGGGAACCGACTGAGACAAGGTGGGGGGAGGGGAAATGAGGAAACTGGAGAAATCTGAATTCATACCTTGTGGTTGCAGGGTTCCCAGGCGGAAGATGAGGCGCTCCTCCTCCAGCCGTCGTGTTGTTATGTTCTGCCGGTGGAGGAGTCCAAGGACCTGCATGTCCTCGGTGGAGTGGGAGGGAGAGTTAAAGTGTTGAGCCACGGGGTGCTTGGGTTGGTTGGTCCGGGCGTCCCTGAGGTGTTCTCTGAAGCGTTCCGCAAGTAAGTGGCCTGTCTCACCAATATAGAGGAGGCCACATCGGGTGCAGCGGATGCAATAGATGATGTGTGTGGAGGTACAGGTGAACTTGTGGCGGATATGGAAGGATCCCTTGGGGCCTTGGAGGGAAGTGAGTGTGGAGGTGTGGGCGCATGTTTTACATTTCCTGCGGTTGCAGGGGAAGGTGCCGGGGGTGGAGGTTGGGTTGGTGGGGGGTGTGGATCTGACGAGGGAGTCACGAAGGGAGTGGTCCTTGCGGAACGCTGATAGGGGAGGGGAGGGAAATATATCCTTGGTGGTGGGGTCCGTTTGGAGGTGGCGGAAATGACGGCGGATGATATGTTGTATGCGGAGGTTGGTGGGGTGGTAGGTGAGAACCAGTGGGGTTCTGTCTTAGTGGCGGTTGGAGGAGCGGGGCTCAAGGGCGGAGGAGCGGGAAGTGGAGGAGATGCGGTGGAGGGCATCGTCGATCACGTCTGGGGGGAATCTGCGGTCCTTGAGGAAGGAGGCCATCTGGGCTGTGCGGTGTTGGAACTGGTCCTCCTGGGAGCAGATGCGGCGGAGACGAAGGAATTGGGAATATGGGATGGCGGATTTTGCAGGGGGCAGGGTGGGAGGAGGTGTAGTCCAGGTAGCTGTGGGAGTCAGTCGGTTTATAATAGATGTCTGTGTTGAGTCGGTCGCCCGAGATAGAGATGGAAAGGTCTAGGAAGGGGAGGGAGGAGTCTGAGACAGTCCAGATGAATTTCAGGTCGGGATGGAAGGTGTTAGTAAAGTTGATGAACTGTTCAACCTCCTCTCAGGACCCTGTTTCCAGTTTTGCCCATACTGTTTGATCTACTTAGTCCTCCGAAGTATATCTAACTCCTTCTTGAAAACATTCAATGTTTTGGCTTTCTCAAGCAAAGAATTTCACAGCCTCACTTCTCTTTGAATGAAGAAGTTTCTACTCATTTCAGTCCTAAATGGTTAATCCTGTATTCCTTGACTGTGAGCTCTGGTCTGGACTCTCCAGTCACTGGGAACATTCTTCCTGTAACTACTCTATCTAGTCCTGTTAAAATGTTATATATTTCAATGAGATCGCACACCCCTCCAGTCTTTCTTCGGAACGCTAATGAATATAGTCCTAACTGATCTAGACTGTCTTCACAAGTCAGTCCTGCCATTCCATGAATCAGTGTACTGACATGGATAGAGAAATGCTGCATTTTCTCCATAGCTGGAACATCCTTCCTCACTTAAGGAGACCAAAACTGCACACAAAGGTGCAGTTGGAGATTCACAATAGAGATTCAATGGTTAGAGGAACAGACAGGAGGTTCTGTGGTTGCAAACGAGACTCCTGGTTGGTATTTTGCGTCCCAGGTGCCAGGGTCAGGGATGTCTCAGATCAAGTCTACTTAATCAAGGATTCTTGAGGGAGAAGGTGAGCAGCCAGAAATCATGGCATACTTTGGTACCAATGACATAGCTAGAAAAAGGAATGAGGACATGAAAAGTGAATATAGGGAGTTAGGTTGGAAGCTAAAAGGCAGGACGTGCAGAGTAGTAATCTCAGGATTGCTACCAGTGCCACATGCAAGAGGGGCTAGGAATAGAGAGCAAGTGCAGCTAATCACGTGGCTGCAGAGCTGGTGTAGGAGAGAGGTTTCAGATATGTGTGTATCATTGGGATACCTTCTGGGGAGATGGTGGGATCTGTACAAGGAGGGTGGGTTACACCTGAGCTGGAGGGGTACCAATATCGTGGGGTGGGGGGAGCAGGGTGTTAGGTTTGCTAGAGCTCTTTGGGAGGGTTTAAACTAGTTTGGCTGAGGGATGGGAACCAGAGCTATGGATTAGAGGATGAGGTAGCTGGTGAACAGGCAAATACAGTGTGCAGAGAGTCTGTGAGGAAGGATAGACAGTTGATAGGGCAAAGTTGCAGTCAGTGTGATGGGTTGAAGTGTATCTGTTTTAACGCAGGAAGTATCAGGAATAAGGATGATGTACCTAGAGCATGGATCAGTACTTGGAGCTACAATTAGATTAGATTACTTACAGTGTGGAAACAGGCCCTTCGGCCCAACAAGTCCACACCGACCCGCCAAAGCGCAACCCACCCATTCCCCTACATTTACCCCATTACCTAACACTACGGGCAATTTAGCATGGCCAATTCACCTGACCTGCACATCTTTGGACTCTGGGAGGAAACCGGAGCACCCGGAGGAAACCCACGCAGATACGGGGAAAATGTGCAAACTCCACACAGTCAGTCGCCTGAGTCGGGAATTGAACCCGGGTCTCTGGCGCTGTGAGTCAGCAGTGCTAACCACCGTGCCACCGTGCCACCCACAATGTTGTGGCCATTACGGACACTTGGATATCACAGGGGCAGGAATGATTGTTGGATGTTCTGGCATTTAGATGTTTCAAAAGTAATAGGGAGGGAGGTAAAAGAAGTGGAAGAATGGCATTGTCAATTTGAGATAGTATAGCAGCTGCAGAAAGAGGAGGATTTGTCTATTGAGTTATTATGGGTGGAAGTCACAAACAGGAATGGAACAGTCACTTCATTGGGAGTTTTTTATAGACCCACCCAGTCGCAACCGAGACAGGAGGAGCAGATTGGGAGGTAGATTTCCCGACTCAGGCGACTGACTGTGTGGAGTTTGCACATTTTCCCTGTATCTGCGTGGGTTTCCTCCGGGTGCTCCGGTTTCCTCCCAGAGTCCAAAGATGTGCAGGTCAGGTGAATTGGCCATGGCAGAAATAACAGGGTTGTTGTCATGGGTGACTTTAACTTCCCTCATATTGATTGAAATCTCCTTAGCGCAAATAATTTAGATGGAGCAGAATTTAGGTAAAAACAATGACTGCAGATGCTGGAAACTAGATTCTGGATTAGAGTGGCACTGGAAAAGCTCAGCAGTTCAGGCAGCATCCGAGCAGCAGGAAAATCAATATTTCTGGCAAAAGCCCTTCATCAGGAATACAGGCAGAGTGCTTGAAGGTGGCGAGATAAATGAGAGGAGATAGGAACAGACCTTATGGGAACATGTTTAATTGGGGGAGGAGGAATTACAATACTATCAGGCAGCAACTGTGGAGCATAAATTGGGAACAGATATTCTTAGGGAAATGCACGACAGAGATATGGAGATTATTTAGGAAGCACTTGCTGCAAGTACTGGATAGGTCTGTCCCACTGAGGCAACAAAGGGATGGTAGAGTGAAGGAACCTTGGATGACAAGAGATGTGGAACATCTAGTCAAGCGGAAGAAGGGAGCTTACTTAAGGTTAAAGAAGCAAGGATCAGACAAGGCTCTAGATGATTATAAGAGCTTCAGGGCAGAGGAAACTGCCTGGGAGTTGCAGTGGGAGAGGGACTCCCTGAGATTCCTGTAGAGAGAGGAGGAAAATTTCTTCAAGGCAGGCATCCTTACAAGAGGATTTGCAGTAGGGTTAAAATCAACCAGGTAAAACCAATGACTGCTGATGCTGGAAACCAGATTCTGGATTAGAGTGGTGCTGGAAAAGCACAGCAGTTCAGGCAGCATCTGAGGAGCAGGAAAATCGACATTTGGCAAAAACCCTTCATCAGGAATGCAGGCGGAATGCCTGAAGGATGGAGAGATAAATGAGAGGGTGGGGGTGGGGAGAAAGTAGCATAAGAGCTTCAGAATTTGTCAGGTGTATTCAGGAAAGATTCATGACTCAATATATAGATAGGCCGACTAGAGGGGAGGTCATATTGGATTTGGTGCTTGGCAACGAACCAGGTCAGTTGTCAGATCTCTTGTGGGAGTGCATTTTGGTGATAGTGATCACAACTCTTTGATCTTTACTGTATTCATTGAGAGGGATAGGAACAGACCTTATGGGAACATGTTTAACTGGGGGAGGAGGAATTACAATACTATCAGGCAGCAACTGTGGAGCATAAATTGGAAACAGATATTCTTAGGGAAATGCACGACAGAGATATGGAGGCTATTTAGGGAGCAATTGCTTCAAGCACTGAATAGGTCTATCCCACTGAGGCAACGAAGGGATGGTAGAGTGAAGGAACCTTGGATGACAAGAGATGTGGAACATCTAGTCAAGCGGAAGAAGGAAGCTTACTTAAAGTTAAGGAAGCAAGGATCAGACAAGGCTCTAGCTGATTATAAGGTAGCCAGGAAGGAACTGAAGAATGGACTTAAAAGAGCTAGAAGAAGGTTTGGAAAAGTCTTGGCAGGTAGGATTAAGGAAACCCTACGGTATTCTACACTTATGTGAGGAACAAGAGAATGGCCAGACAGAGTAGAAACGATCAGGAGTAGTGAAGGGAACTTGTGTCTGGAGTCGGAGAAGGTTGGGGAGATCCTTAATGAATATTTTGCTTTAGTATTCACTAGTGAGAGGGACCTTGTCATTTGTGAGAACAGCATGAAACAGGCTGGTACACTCAAACAGATTGACATTAAGAAGGAGGATGTGCTGGAAATTTTGAAATACATGAGGAGAGATAAGACCCCTGGCCAGATGGTATCTACCCAAGGTTGTCATGGGAAGGGAGGGAAGAGATTGCTGCACCTTTGGCAATAATCTTTGCATCCTCACTGTCCACTGGAGAAGCACCATTTGATTGGAGGGCGGCAAATATTCCCTTGTTCAAGAAAGGGAATAGGGACAATCTTGGGAATTACAGACCAGTTGGTCTTACATCGGCGGTGGGCAAGTTATTGGAGAGGATTCTGAGAGATAGGATTTATGATTATTTGGAAAAGGAGAGCTTGATTAGAGGTAGTCAGCATTGATCGAAATGGGCAAGTCATGCCTCACAAGGCTTGTTGAATTCTTTAAGGATGTGACAAAATACATTGCTGAAGGTAGAGCAGTGGATGTGGTGAGCATTGACTTTAGCAAAGTGTTTGATAAGGTTCACAATCAGAAAGTAAGGAGGCATGAAATACAGGGAAATATGGTTGTTTGCATGCAGAATTGGCTGGCCTATAGAAGACAGAGGGTAGTAGCTGTTGGAAAGTATTCGGCCTGGGACTCAGTGACCAGTGGTGTTCCGCAGGGATCTGCTCTAGGATATCTGCTCTTTGTGATCTTTGTAAATGACTTGGATGAGGAAGTGGAAGGGTGGGTTATTAAGCTTGTTGATGATCTGAAGATAGATGAGATTGTGGATAGTGTGGAGTGCTATTGTAGGTTGCAATGGGACATCGACAGAATGCAGAGCTGGGATGAGAAGTGGCAGATGGAGTTCAACCTGGAAAAGTGTGAAATGATTCATTTTGGAAGGTCAAATTTGAATGCGGAATACAGGGGTTCAAGGCAGGGTTCTTGGCAGTGTGGAGGAACACGGGATCTTGAGGTCCATGACCATAAATCCCTCAAATTTGGCATACAAGTGGATAGGGTTGTTAAGAAGGCACACAGTGTGTTGGCTTTCATCAGCAGAGGGATTAAGTTTAAGAGCCATGAGGTTATGCTACAGCTCTATAAAGCCCTGGTTAGACCGCACTTGGAATATTGTGTTCAGTTCTGGTTGCCTCATTATAGGAAGGATGTGGAAGCTTTAGAGAAGGTGCAGAGGAGATTTACCAGGATGTTTCCTGGACTGGAGAGCATGTCTTATGAAAAAAGGTTGAGGGAGCTAAGGCTTTTCTCACTGGAGTGAAGAAGGATGAGAGGAAATTTGATAGAGGTGTACAAGATGATGAGAGGCATAGATAGAGTGAAAAGCAAGAGACTTTTTCCCAGGGCAGAAATGGCTATCATGAGGGTGCATAATTTTAAGGTGGTTGGTGCAAGGTTTTGGGGGGATGTCAGAGGTAGGTTATCTACACAGAGCATGGTGGGTGCGTGGAATGCACTGTCAGCAATGTTAGTAGAGCCAGACATATTAGGGACATCTAAGTGATTCTTGGATCATAGTAAAATGGAGGTTAGTTTGATTTTAGATTAGGATAAAAGGATAGCAAAACATTAAGAACTAAAGGGCCTGCACTGTGCTGTACTATTCTATGTTATGTATGTTGGAGTGCAGCAAAGAGACCTTGAAGTGTGGGTTCATAGCTCCTTGAAAGTAGAATCACAGGTAGATAGGATATTAAAGAAGGCATTTGGTATGCTTTCCTGTATTGGTCAGAGCATTGAGTACAGGAGTTTGGAAGTTATGTTGCAGGACATTGGTGAGGCCACTTTTGGAAAATTGCATGCAATTCTATCGGAAGGACGTTGCAAAACTTGAAAGGGTTCAGAAAAGATTTACAAGGATATTGCCAGGGTTGGAGGATTTAAGTTATCGGGAAAGGTTGAATAGGCTAGGGCTGTTTTCCCTGGAGTATCGGAGGCTAAGGGATGGCCATATAGAGGTTTATAAAATCATGAGGGGCATGGACAGGATAAATAGACAAAGTACTTTCCCTGTAATGGGGGAATCCAGAATTAGAGGGCACAGGCTTAGGGTGAGAGGGGAAAGATATAAAAGGGTCCTAAAGGGCAATGTTTTCATGTAGAGGGTGGTACGTGTATGGAATGGGCTGCCAGAGGAAGTGGTGGAGGCTGGTACAATTGCTACATTTAAAAGGCATCTGGATGGGTATATGAATAGAAAGAGTTTGGTGGGATATGGGCTGGGTGCCGGCAGATGGGACTAGTTTGGATTGGGATATCTGGTTGGCGTGGACGAGTTGGACCAAAGGTTGCTGTATATCTCTATGACTCTATGTTCCACGTAATATTACATTGTGTGGCCTCAGCTAGGCCCTGCAAAATTGCAGCAAGCCATCCCTGCTCCTGTATTCAAATCCTCTCGGCATGAAGGTTTTTTGCTACCAAAGGGCTCATGCCCAAAACATCGATTCTTCTGCTCCTTGGATGCTGCCTGACCTGCTGCACTTTTCCAGCAACACATTTTCAGCTCTGATCTCCAGCACTGCAGTCCTCACTTTCTCCATATTGTGAATACTGCCCATGACTTAGAAAAAGACCAGTCTATTCTTACTCTTCGTTTTCCTTCTGCCAACTAGTTCTCTATCCACATTAGTACACTACCGCCAAACCGATGCACTTTAATTTTGCATATTAATCTCTGATATGGATCACACCAAAAGCCTTCTGAAAGTCTAAGTAAACCACATCCACTGGCTCTCACTTATCAGCTATACTCGTCACATCCTCAAAGAATTCCAGTAGATTTCTCAAGCCTGATTTCCATTTGTAAATCCATTCTGACTCTGTCCAATCCTGTCACCATTTGCCAAGTGTTCTGCTATTAAATATTTTATAATGAATGTTTAGTATTTGTCTCCTATTGAAGAACTCTATGGGAAGCTAGAGAAGAGATTGCTGGGCCTCTTGCTGAGATATTTGTATCATCGATAGTCACAGATGAGGTGCCGGAAGACTGGAGGTTGGCAAACGTGGTGCCACTGTTTAAGAAGGGTGGTAAAGACAAGGCAGGGAACTATAGACCCATGAGCCTGACCTCGGTGGTGGGCAAGTTGTTGAAGGGAATCTTGAGGGACAGGATGTACATGTATTTGGAAAGGCAAGGAATGATTTGGGATAGTCAACAAGGCTTTGTGCGTGGGAAATCATGCCTCACAAACTTGATTGAGTTTTTTGAAGAAGTAACAAATAAGATTGATGAGGGCAAAGCTCTAGATATGATCTATATGGACTTCAGTAAGGCATTCAACAAGATTCCCCATGGGAGACTGATTAGCAAGGTTAGATCTCATAGAATATAGGGAGAACTAGCCATTTGGATACAGAACTGGCTCAAAGGTAGAAGACAGAGGGTGGTGGTGAAGGGTTGTTTTTCAGACTGGAGGCCTGTGACCAGTGGAGTGCCACAAGGATCGGTGCTGGGTCCTCTACTGTTTGTCATTTACATAAATGATTTGGATGTAAGCATAGGAGGTACAGTTAGTAAATTTGCAGATGACACCAAAATTGGAGGTGTAGTGGACAGCGAAGAGGATTACCTCAGATTACAACAGGATCTGGACCAGATGGGCCAAAGGGCTGAGAAGTGGCAGATGGAGTTTAATTCAGATAAATGTCAGGTGCTGCATTTTGGGAAAGCAAATCTTAGCAGGACTTATACACTTAATGGGAGTGTTGCTGAACAAAGAGACCTTGGAGTGCAGGTTCATAGCTCCTTGAAAGTGGAATTGCAGGTAGATAGGATAATGAAGAACGCATTTGGTATGTTTCCTTTATTGGTCAGAGTATTGAGTAGATTACTTACTTACAGTGTGGAAACAGGCCCTTCGGCCCAACAAGTCCACACCGATCCGCCGAAGCGCAACCCACCCATACCCATACATTTACCCCTTACCTAACACTACAGGCAGTCCACACAGTCAGTCGCCTGAGTCGGGAATTGAACCCGGGTCTCTGGCGCTGTGAGGCAGCAGTGCTAACCACTGTGCCACCGTGCCGCCCACAGGAGTTGGGCGGTCATCTTGCGGCTGTACAGGAAATTAGTTAGGCCACTGTTGGAATATTGCATGCAATTCTGGTCTTATTCCTAGCGGAAAGATGTTGTGAAATTTGAAAGGGTTCAGAAAAGATTTACAAGGATGTTGCCAGGGTTGGAGGATCTGAGCTACAGGGAGAGGCTGAATAGGCTGGGGCTGTTTTCGCTGGAACGTCGGAGGATAAGGGGTGACCTTATAGAGGGTTACAAAATTATGAGGGGCATGGATAAGATAAACAGACAAAGTATTTTCCCTGGGGTTGGGGATTCCAGAACTAGAGGGCATAGGTTTAGGGTGAGAGGGGAAAGATATCAAAGAGACCTAAGGGGCAACTTTTTCACACAGAGGGTTTTAAGTGTATGGAATGAGCTGCCAGAGGAAGTGGTGGAGGCTGGTACAATTGCAACATTTAAGAGACATTTGGATGGGTACATGAATAAGAAGTGTTTGGAGGGATATGGGCCGGGTGCTGGCAGGTGGGACTAGATTGGGTTGGGATGTCTGGTTCGCATGGATAGGTTGGACCAAAGGGTCTGTTTCCATGCTGTACATCTCTATGACTCTATGTCAGGCTATCTGGTCTATAATTGCTTGCTTACTCTCCACCTCCTTTTTTTAAAAATAGTCAGGTTACATAAGGTCCCCTCCAATTCATAGTAACTATTGCAGTGTCTATAAAAGGTCATCATAGTCCTACTTTGTCATTAGAGATGACTGGGATGTTTTAACCAAAGGGTCACCATGCCTTAAAGGAATAGGAGCAATTGAGAAAGACAGTCCTTCCAGATAACTTCAGAAGGTGCAGGAATTGAACCTATGTTTTTTTGGTTTTAACTCTGGATTGCAAACCAGCTGTCTAGTCAACTTAGCTAATCAAGTTTGCAGAGCTTTAAAAGATGACCACTAATGCAACAATTATTTCTAGGGCCATTTCCTTAATTACACTGGGATGGAGATTATTGGATCCTAAGGATATATTGGCATTAATCCCATAAATTTCCCCAACATCATTTCCACTTCTAATACTGATTTCCTTCAGTTCCTCCCTCTCACTAGACTGCCTGTTACATTCTTAGTTTTTGTGTTCTTCTTTGTGAAGACAAAACCAAAACGTATTTAATTGGCCTGCCTCTTCTTTGTTCCCCTATTTTTCACAGGGAGGAATCTACATTTGTCTTCTTTTTCTGTTTACATATCTATAAAACTTTTAAAAATTAATTAGTATGTGCCCCACATGCTCACTCAAGTGCAGTATTTTCTCCTATTATTAAATCCTTTTGTTTCCTTCGTTGAAATCTAAACTGCTTCCAATCCTCAGGTCTGATGTTTTTCTGGGCCAATTAGTATGCCCCATCCTTTGATTTAATACTATCACTAATTTCCCTAGTTAGTCATTGTTGAGCCACCTTTCCCATCGTATTTTTTTTACATTAGACTCTTTCACCCTTGGATATATCCTGTCCTATCAGCAGGACAAACACATTATACAGGCAATGGAATTGTTCTTAGAAGTTTTCAATGTGCGCTCCACATTCCATAAGGGTCATTCAGTCAAAACTGAATAAGAAATCTTCTTGCTAATTCAAATGCTGAATGATTTGAAATGTTCAAAATTGAGATTGATAGATTTTGATTGGTGAGAGTATCTAGATATTCAGAGCAATTACAAACAGAGTTGAAGTATAGATTTGCCATTAAGTAATTTTTAAAAATTGTGCCATCTAAATGATATGAAATTAAATGTAGTGGATGTCCAAAGTGACTTGGGGATTCAGGTGTATAGATCTTTGCAATGTTATGAACGGGTGCAAGAAGTAGTGAAAAAATCCTAGGAATGTTGGTCTTTATATCTGAAGGATTGGAGTATGAGGAGATAGGAAGTTATGCTGTAGCTATACCAAACCCTGTTTGAACCCTCTTGCAGTACTGAGGGAAGTTATATTGGTCTACAAAAAACTACAATATAGGCTTTAAAGAATGATACCTGGATTTCAGAGGTCAGGTTTAAATATAGAGCTTAGAACAGTACAGCACAGTATAGACCCTCCAGCCCTCGATGTTGTGTCAGCCTTTTATCCTATTCTAAAATCAGACTAAACTACATTCCCTTCATTGTAATACCTTCCATGTGCCTGTCCAAGAGTTGCTTAAATGTTCCTAATGTATCTGACTCTACTACCACAATTGGCAGCACGTTCCACATACCCACCACTCTCTCGGGAAAGAACATACCTCTGACATCTCCTCTAAGTTTGATTGACTCCATGCTCTAGATACATCACCCTTATTCCTGATACTTCTTGCGTTAAAATAGACACACTTCAACCCATCACACTGACTGCAAGAGTTAACACCCTAGGGTATCAAAACAATGTGACACACTTATTGCCACTTTTACTGATACTTCACTTGTTCCAATCTTCCAGCTCAGCACCATACTCATGACCGGTCCTACCTGCCAATCTTCCTTCCCACCTATCTGCTCCACCCTCCTCTCTGACCTATCACCTTCATCCCCACCCTCTATTCACCTATTGTATTCTTTGCTACCTTCTCCCTACACCCACGCCCCCCCCCCATTTATCTCTCCACCCTGGAGGTTCCTTGTCTTCAGTCGGGCTTTTGCCCGAAATGTTGATTTTCCTGCTCCTCGGATGCTGCCTGACTGGCTGTGCTTTTCCAACACCACTCTAGTCTAGACTCTTTTTTGAATTACCTGGCAGCTTTTTTTTCGGGGGTGGGGGGTTGGGCGGGGTTGGGGGGGTGGGGGGGTTGGAAGGGGGGAGGGGCGCTGTGGTTCCATATTATTTTCCAATTGCAATGCCTCAGCCAAACAGTGTTAACTTGATAGCTAATTAACATCTTACTCTCTTCTGATATCAATTCTTGTGAGACGATGAGACAATTGTCATTCTTGCATTTGCCTTGATGTGTGCAAGACAGGAAGCTTCAGCCAAACGTCTCTCTTTTCAGCAATATTCGAATTTATTTCCAAATTTTTAAGACATAAATCAAATTCTCAAACTGCTGTACTGGACCTTGAACTGTTGCTTCCTGGAATGTTAGCCAAGCCTGGAGCGTTTTGTTATGTCCAACAACATAACAACTGCACTACTGCACACAAATTGAAAGGTAAAGTAATCTCAAGGGACTGAGTTCATAAAATAGAATATGCTGAAGAAACACAGTAGGTCTGGCAGCATTTGTAGAGCAAGAAACTGAGTTTCTATCCTAAAGAAGAATCATTATTGGACTTGAAATGTTAACTCATTTACACTTGGGAAGCCCTTACCTATTTCATTAAATCAAGGATATCTTTCCTACTTTTAACAAACAACTGATTATAAGACAACATTGATATCTCTTTAATAATGCTTACAATATACTTTTAAAAATTCCAACTAGACTGGCAGATGTTTGGCCCCAGTTGAGATTAACACCTAATTGCAGCTAGTTACCTCATATGTTTTATCATTTTTTTTTGTCCTTCTCCCTTTCAGCATCCTGCCACAATGCACACTGTGCTATGGATAAGAGATATGACGATCTGCTGCCAGAACTTTATCAATACATCTGTATAATGGGCCATTAGGAGGTGCAAGAGGGCAAGTACTCAGGTTGAATTGCCTTCAATTTTTTTAATACTTCCTTCTGACCGTCCGTTTACCAATTATCTTTTCCTATTACAACCAATTTGAAACAAGGAACTCGCCATTCATTTGTGCTCAATGGTGTAATGCATTGGTACAACAGTAGGCTGTGCTACCTTGCCACCAAGACACCATGTTCCATTCCCAAATCCATACTTGAATATATTTGAAATCTGTAATTCTGCAATTGCTACCTTTTTTTGCAAATACACGACAATGATAAAATATTAAAAGATTTGATCAGCAAGAATTAACTCCTATTTTGATTTTGTCTTTGATATGTAATCTTGGAGAAGTGTAACATAAGAATATCAGATTATTCATTATAGCATTCTTATCTGCTGATTCAATGAAGATTATGATTGCAGCTGCTTCTCCAGAATTTGAGAATTCAATCAAATGCTGAATAGCTTATATTACATTTTAATCATGCTTTTTTAAAAAAAAGATTCTGGTATCTTTTATTTCAGGTTTTCAATATTCGAAGTTCTCATTTTATCTTCTATTGCTATAGTGTGGGATTATTTCAACGATCGTACCATTTGACATCATTTATGCCAGAATGATTATTTTGGAGTATTATGCACTATTAGGGTCATAGAGTCATAGAGATGTACAACATGGAAACAGACCTTTCAGTCCAACCCGTCCATGTCGACCAGATATCCCAACCCAATCTAGTCCCACCTGCCAGCAACTGGCCCATATCCCTCCAAATTCTTCCAATTCATATACCCATCCAGATGCCTCTTAAATGTTGCAATTGTACCAGCCTCCACCACATCCTCTGCCAACTCATTCCATACACGTACCACCCTCTGCGTGAAAATGTTGCCCTGTAGGCCTCTATTATATCTTTCCCCTCTCACCATAAACCTATTCCCTCTAGCTCTGGACTCCCCGACCCCAGGGAAAAGACTTTGTCTATTTACCCTATCCATGCCCCTCATAATTTTATAAACCTCTGTGTGGTCACCCCTCAGTCTCTGACACTCCAGGGAAAACAGCCCCAGCATATTCAGCCTCTCCCTGTAGCTCAGATCCTCCAACCCTGGCAACATCATTGTAAATCTTTTCTGAACCCTTTCAAGTTTCACAACATCTTTTCTATCGGAAGGAGACCAGAATTGCACTCAATATTCCAACAGTGACCTAACCAATGTCCAGTACAGCCGCAACATGACCTCCCAACTCCTGTACTCAATACTCTGACCAATAAAGGAAGGAATACCAAACGCCTTCTTCACTATCCAGTTTTCTTAGATTACTTTATTACTGCAATGTCAGGTAAAGAAAGAACTGCTTTTCATTACCTCAAGCCATCCCAAAGCACATTACAGAGAAAAGGTAATAGTCACTGCTGCATGCAGGTATCTTGTTGGATGGGTCCAGCAAGAAACCTTTTTTTGAGTCATTCATGGAATGTGGGCTTTGCAGGCAGTTACAAGATTGATTTCCCAGCTCTAGTTTCCCTTGAGGAGGTGGTAGTGAGCTGCCTTCTTGAACTACTTCAATCCATAAAATATAGATATACCCACACCAGGCATTTAGGGAGGGAGTTCCATCTTTTGACTCAGCCACACTGAAAGAATGGTGATACAGTTCCAAATCCAGGACCAAGACCAGTCCAACCACTGTTGTTGGTATGCAATGACAATTTCATGTGCGCATATTTAGATGGTGAGTGGCTTTGAGGGGAACTTAGGAGGTGGTGGCATTTCATTCTAACTGCTGCCCTTTCCTTTCTGGATAGTAGTGGTCCCCTGTTTTGAAAGTGCTGTCAAAGGTCAGTTTCTGGTCAATAGTAGCCCCTAGCATGTTGATAGTGGGGGATTCAGTGGTGGTAATGCCATTAAATGTAAAAACATAACAGACTGATTCTCTCTTTTTGGAGAAGATCATTTCGGTACCTGTATAATGCAAATATTATTTCATACTTGTCAGTCCAAGCTTGTGTATAAGCCAGGTCTTGCTGTGCTGAACATTGTGCAGTCATTCAAAGAACATTCCCATTTCTGACCCTCTGCTGGAGAGCAAGTCATTGATGAAGCAACTGAAGATGGTTGGGCCTTGAAAATGACCCTGAGGAATTCTTATAGAGATGATTTGGAGCTCAGATGATTGACCCCCACTAGCCATTGCCATCTTTTGTACTAGATACAACTCCAACCAAGTTTTCACCAGATTCCCATTGACTTTAATTTTACACAGCCTTCTTGATCACATACACAGTCAAATGTGATCCTGACATGAAGTGCTTTCATGCTTACCTCCTCTCTGGAGTTCAGCTATTTTGTCCCAATTGGAACCAAGCTTCTAATAATGAAACAAATCCAGGAATGCAGGATTATACAAGTCTTGTTAATTTTAATTATACAAGGTATCAAATAAACAGTCATGATCTGAAGATCAGGTGCCACAACTTAAGAGTCGAAGAGCTTTTTAAATAGCATGTTCTTTAACACCCTATTATGTTTACCTTTACGTGAGCATGCATTTGATATCACGTTTTATTATTATCCTCAGTGTTTGTAAGGAAGAAGTTTATCTTTCATTTAGAGTGATAGAGTCATAGAGATGTACAGGACGGAAACAGATCCTTCGGTCCAACCTGTCCATGCTGGGTTATCCCAACCAGATAGCCCAACCCAATCTAGTCCCACCTGCCAGCACCCGGCCCATTTCCCTCCAAACCCTTCCTATTCATATACCCAACCAAATTCCTCTTAAATATTGCAATTGTACTAGCCTCTACCACATCCTCTGGCAGCTCCATACACGTGTCACCCTCTGTGTGAAAAAGTTGCCCCTTAAGTCTCTTTGATATCTTTCCCCTCTCACCATAAACCTACACTGTCTAGTTCTAGACTCCCCAACCCCAGGGAAAAGACTTTGCCTATTTACCCTATCCATGCCCCTCATAATTTTGTAATCCTCCATAAAGTCTCCAACGCTCCAGGGAAAACAGCCCTAGTCTGTTTAGCCACTCTCTGTAGCCCAGAACCTCCAACCCTGGCAACATCCTTGTAAATCGTTTCTGAACCCTTTCAAGTTTCACAACATCTTTCCAATAGGAAGGAGACCAGAATTGCACACAATATTCCAACAGTGGCCTAACGAATGTCCTGTAAAGCCGCAACATGACCTCCCAACTCCTGTACTCAGTACTCTGACCAATAAAGGAAAGCATACCAAACGCCTTCTTCACTATCCTATCTACCTGCGACTCCACTTTCAAGGAGCTATGAATTTGCACTCCAAGGTCTGTTTGTTCAGCAACACTCCCTAGGACCTTACCATTAAGTGTATAAGTTCTGCTAAGATTTGCTTTCCCAAAATGCAGCACTTCACATTTATCTGAATTAAACTCCATCTGCCACTTCTCAGCCCATTGGTCTATCTGGTCCAGATCCTGTTGTAATCTGAGGTAACCCTCTTCGATGTCCACTGCACCTCCAATTTTGGTGTCATCTGCAAATTTACTAACTGTACCTCTTATGCTCGCATCCAAATCATTCATGTAAATGACAAAAAGTACAGGGCCCAGCACCGATCCTTGTGGCACTCCACTGGTCACAAGCCTCCAGTCTGAAAAACAACCCTCCTCCACCACCCTCTGTCTTCTACCATGAGATTCCATGAGATCTCACCTTGCTAATCAATCTCCCATGGGGAACCTTGTTGAATGCCTTACTGAAGCCCATATACTGCTCTGCTCTCCTCAATCTTCTTTGTTACTTCTTCAAAAAACTCAATAAATTTCATGAGACATGATTTCCCGTGCACAAAGCCATGTTGACTATCCCGAATCAGTCCTTGCCTTTCCAAATACATGTACATCCTGTCCCTCAGGATTCCCTCCAACAACTTGCCCACCACAGAGGGCAGGCTCACTGGTCTATTGTCCCCTGGCTTGTCTTTTACTACACTTCTTAAACAGTGGCACCACGTTTGCCAACCTCCAGTCTTCCGGCACCTCACCTGTGACTATCGATGATACAAATATCGCAGCAAGCGGCTAAGAAAGATCTTGCAACTGGCTCCTTAATTTTGACAAATATACATTTTAATTGAAGGGTGATATAGATATGTGCTAAAATGAATTAAAAACTTTTGTTATGGTCAACTGAGGGTTTTTTTTTCAAAGTGGGGACCAATTTGTTCCTTCTCACCTGCTCGCAATCATATATGATAATAAATTTATTATTAACCTTCTTCTCTGATACCACACAAAATTAAGCTGTGCGGTATTATGTGTTAGCATGTTCGGGAATCAAACCACCGAACAAGCAAATAGTGCATATCCCTATTTTCATCTCTTCGCATTAGAATGAGGCAGTCAGGTCAGATTATTACTCGTCATTTATTTGTAAAAAAACAAGCCAAGTTTTTACATGCGCAATTCTTCTGAGAAAGAGGGAAAGTGAGCTCTGCAGGTGCTGGAGAGTAAGAGCCAAAAAGTGTGGTGCTGAAAAAACACAGCAGGTCAGGTAGCATTCAAGGAGCAGGAGAAGCGACGCTTCAGGCATGAGCCCTTCATCAGAAATGTGGGGGTGTGGGGAGCTGAGAGATAAATAGGAGGGTGGGGGTACAGCTGGGAGGAAGGTATCTGGGAAGGTTATAGGTAGATGCAGGTGTGGGATGATTGTGATAGGTTGGTGGAGTGGATAGGAGGAGCATCTTTGGTGGATCTGGGATGAGGTAGGGGGGAGGGGAGATTTGGAAACTAGTGAAGTCGATGTTGATGCTGTGTGGTTCCCAAGGTGGAAGATGAGGCATTCTTCCTCTAGTTGTCAGATAGCTTGGATTTGTCAATGGAGGAGGCCTAAGACTTGCATGTCTTTGGTGGAGTAGGAGGGGAAGTTGAAGTGATCAGCCAAAATGTGGTGCGGTTGTTTGGTGTGCATGTCCCAGAAATGTTCCCTGAAATACTCTGTGAGTTGGCATCCTGTCTCCATGATGTAGAGGGGAGCAACGGACACAGTAGATAAGGTGGGTGGGTGTGTAGGAAAATCTATGTTGGATGTGAAAAGATCCTTTGGGGTCTTGAACAGAGGTGAGGGGGGAGGTGTGGGTGCAGGTTTTATGCCTCTTGCAGGAACACAGATAGAGGTGAGAAGGTGGCAGCATCTGATTTTAGGTGGTGGAAATGGCGGATACACTGTATCTGGAGATCAGTGAGTTGGAAGGTGAGGACCAGGGAGGTTTCTATCCTTGTTGTGATTGGAGTTGGTGAGTTTAATTGGCGTAGGTGTGTGGAGTGGAGGACTAGCTCTGGAGGGCATTATTGATCATGTGGGAGGGGAAATTGATTCTATGAAATAGGAGACTATCTGGGATGTATTGGAGCAGAATTGCTCCTCCTAGGAGGAGATACAGCTGAGATGGAAGAAGTGAGATTAAGGGATTGCATTTTTACAGGAGGGGGTTGGGAGGAGGTGTAGTCCATATAGCTCTGGGAGTCGGTGGGTTTGAAATGGATGTTCGTGTTGAGTTATTCATTGGAGATGGAGACAGAGAGGTCCAGGAAGGGGAGGGAGGTGTCCGAGATAGTCCAGTTGAACTTAAGGTCAGGGTGGAAGGCATTAGTGAAGTCGATGAACTGTTCAACCTTCTTGTGGGTGCTGATACAATCATCAATGTAACAGAGGAGAAGATGGGGGATAGTGCTGGTGTAATGTGGAAGATGGTCTGTTTCACGTACCCAATGAAAAGGCAGGCATAGCTGGGGCCCGTGCAGGCGCCCATGGCTACCCCTTTGGTTTGGAAGAAGTGGGAGGATTTAAAGGGGAAGTTGTTGAGGGTGAGGACCAGTTCCGCCAATTGAATGAGTGTGTCGGTGGAGGGATACTGGTTGGGTCAGTGGGGCATGAAGAAATAGAGGGCTTGGAGGCCTTCACCATTGCAGATGGATGTATGTAGGGACGAGATGTCCATAGTGAAGATGAGGTGTTGGGGGCTGGGGAAATGAAAGTCATGGAAGATGTGGGTGGTGTCCCAAATGTATGTGAGGAGTTCCTGGACCAGGATGGGAGGGATGTGCATAGGACATTATCAACATATGAAGAGATAAGTTGCGTGGGGCTGAAGCAGGCAGAGACAAAAGGTTGACCAGACAGTCAGGTTTGTCAGTCAGTCTGGGAAAGAGACAGAACCAGGTGGTGTGGGGTTGCAGAACTATGAGTTTCAAGGCTGTGGTTGTCCATTACTCTCGGTGTGGTCACCTCCAAATCAGAAAGACAGGACACCAACTCGCAAAGTGTTTCAGGGAACATCTCTGGGCCACATGCACCAATCAACCCCACCAGGCTGTAACTGACCACTTCCACTCCCCCTTCCACCCCACCAACAAGCAACTATGCAACTGCAGGAAGAACACCTCATCTTCTGCCTTGGGACCCTTCAACCACACGGCACAACATCGACTTCAGTAGTTTTGAAATCTTCCCTCCCCCATCTCATTCCAGATCCAACCCTCCAACTCAGCACTGCCACTCCATCCAGTCCATCCTCCCTACCAATCGATCACAATCAACCCCCCCCCCCCCCACCTGCACCTACCTATTATATTCCCAGCTACCTTCTACCCACCCTCTATTTATTTCACAGCCCCCTTCCTCCCCACCACATTCCTGATGAAGGACTCTCCTGATCCTCGGATGCTGCCTGACCTACTGTGCTTTTCCAGCGCCAAACTTTTCGATTCAGAGAAAGGGAGCATACTTATGCTGTGAAACCCTCCCACAGCAAGTTCCTGCTTCTCCAACTACTGAGGGTGATAACAAGAACAGGAACAAACAATGAGTGAAAAAGAGGTATTGGTGTGGTGGACAACTATGATTAATTAATTGTTTGATTTATTGTTGTCACATGTACTGCGATACAATGAAAAATGTTGTATTGTGTGTTTTACAGGCAAATCCTACCATACAAAGTGCATCAGGGTAGCAGAACACAGTGCATAATACAGTGTTACAGCCATAGAGACGATGCAGAGAGAGAATGATCAGCATTAACATTTGAGAAGTCCATTCAAAAGTCTGATAATAGCAAAGAAGAAGCTGTTCTGGAATCTATTAGTGTTCGTATATAAACTTTTATATCTTCTGCCCAGTGGAAGAGGGTGGAAGAGAGTATAACCGGGGTGGGATTATGTTTGTTGCTTTCCCAAGGCAGCAAGACGTATATGTGGAGTCATTGAATGGAAGGCTGGTTTCCATGATGGATGGCTGTGTTTATGACTCTCTGTAGTTTCTTCCAGTCTTGAGCAGAGCAGCTGTCATACCATGGTGTGATGCATCCAGATAGGATGTTACCTATGGTGCATCTATAAAAATTGGTAAGAATCCTTATGGACATGCTAAATTTCATTAGTCTTCTGTGGAAAGAAAGTTGCTGTTGTGCTTTCTTGACCATTGCATCAATGTGTGTGGTCCAGAACAGATTGTTGGTGATCATCACTCACGGGAATTTGATGCTTTTGACCATCTCCAGTTCAGTCCCATTGATGCAGGCAGGGACATGCCATCCACTCCATTTCTCAATGTCAATGACCAACTCTTTCGTTTTGCTGACATTGATGGAGAGATTATTATCTTAACGTCATGCCGCTAAGTTCTCAATCTCTTTCCTGTATTTTATCTCATTGTTGTTTCAGACCTACAAAGGTGGTGTCATCAGGAAACTTGTAAATGGAGTTGGGATGAAATTTGGCCACAAATTTGTGAGTATAAAAGGAGTACAATAGGGGTCTGAGTATGCAGCCTTGTGGGGCCCTGGTGTTGAGGATTACTGCGGAAGTGGTGTTGTCACCCATTCTTAATTATTGCAGTCTATGGGTCAGGAGATTGAGGATCCAGTTACAGAGGGGGGAGCCGAGACCTAGGGCTTAGATTTTAGAGATGGGTTTGTTTACAACTATGGTGTTGAAGACGGAACTTTAGTCAACAAGGAGGAGCATGATATCAGTATCCTTGTTATCCAGATGTTCCAGGGATGAGTGTCAGGCCAGGGAGATGGCATTTGCTGTGGACCTGCTGCACCGGTAGGTGAAATCATAGAGTCATAGAATCCCTACAGTGTGGAAGCAGGCCACTTGACCAATTGAGTTCACACTGATGCTCAGAAGAGCATCCCACCCCGACCCACCATCCTACCTTTGTCTGTAACCATGTATTTCCCATGGCTAATTCACCTAGACTGTACAATCTGAGACATTATGTGCAATTTAGTATGGCCAATCCACCTAACCTGTATATCTTTGAACTGTGGGAGGAAACTGGAGCACACGGAGGAAATCCACTCAGACATGGGAAGAATGTGCAAACTGCATACAGACGGTCACCTGAGGGTGGAATCAAACCTGGCTCCTTGGTGCTGTAAGGCAGCAGTACTAACCACTGAGTTACCATGCAAAGGGTCATGGCAATTTGGTAGGCTGAAGTTAATGTGAGCCATGACTAACCTCTTGAATCACTTCATAATTATGGAGGTCAGAGCTACTGGGTGATAGTAATTGAGACATGCTGCATGATTTTTCTTTGGCACCAGGATGACGATGGTCTTCTTGAAGCAGGTGGGCACTTCAGATCATAATAAGGAGCGGTTAAAGTCTAAATATAGATATCAATTTTCACATTGGCACCTCTTCCAACCCTCCTTCTGGGTATTTTTGGTTTTCTACAAGGTGAAAGCTAACTGAAGAGATATGTAAAATAATCTAAAATCATAATATTCCAAATTGCAGTTTCCATTGGGCATACAATTGCTTAGGGAAATCTGAATGTTGAAACAGCTGTTCTTTTCTTGGCATATCGTTGTGTACACCTTTGTCCATTTTGGTAATAGTGAGGAAAGATAGAAGGATATCAGCTCATTGGATCATGCTATGAACCGTGGGGCTGCATGGTGGCTCAGTGGTTAGCACTGCTGCCACACAGCACCAGGAACCCAGGCTGATTCCACCTTTGGGCGACTGTCTCTGTGGAGTTTGCACATTCTCCCTGTGTCTGTATGGGTTTCCTCCCACAGTTCAAAGCTGTGCAGGTTATAGAGTCATAGAGACTTACAGCATGGATACAGACCCTTCGACACATGCCAACCAGATATCTCAACCTAATGTAGTCGCACCTGGCCCATATCCCTCCACACCCTTCCAATTCGTATACCCATCCAGATGCCTCTCAAGTGTTGCAATCGTGCTAGCCTCATATCTTTCCCCTCTCATCCTAAACCTATGCCCTCTAATTCTGGACTCACCCGTCCCAGGGAAGAGACTTTGTCGATTTACCCTATGCATGCCCCTCATGATTTTATAAACCTGGACTGTGGGAGGAAACCCATTCAGACACGGAGAATCTGGTCTCCGATAGGAAGGAGACCAGAATTGCGTGCAATATTCTAAAAGTGGCCTAACCAATGTCCTGTACAGCCGCAACTTGACCTCCAACTCCTGTACTCAATATTCTGACAAATAAAGGAAAGCATGCCAAATGCCTTCTTCACTAACCTATCTACCTGCGACTCCACTTTCAAGGAGCTATGAACCTGCACTCCAAGGTTTCTTTGTTCAGCAACACTCCCTAGGAACCTACCACTAAGTGTATAAGTCCTGCTAAGATTTGCTTTTCCAAAATGCAGCACCTCGCATATATCTAAATTAAACTCCATCTGCCACTTCTCAGCCCATTGGCCCATCTGATCAAGAGCCCATTGTAATCTGATGTAACCTTCTTCACTGAGTACTACACCTCCAACTTTGCTGTCATCTGCAAACTTACTAACTTATATCTCTTATGCTCAAATCCAGATCATTTAGGTTACGTGAATTGGTTAGGTTAGGTGAATTGGCCATGCTAAATTGCTGATAGTCTTCAGGGATGTGTAGGTTTGGTGCATTAGTCAGGGGTAAATGTAGAGTAATGAGAAATGGATTTGTGTGGGATACTCTTTGGAGGGTCAGTGTGGACTTGTTGGGTCGAAGGGCCTGTTTCCACTCTGTAGGGTCTCTAATTCTAAACATTCCTCAAATAGAAAAGATGGAAGATTTGAACCTAGAACTTCTAGCCAAGAGGTTGAGATACTATTACTGTAAAACATCAGTTAAAACCCACGATACAACATAATTTTTTAAAAATATGACTACTTATTCAATCATTGCAGATAATTAGATCTTGCATAGAATTTTGTAAAATATTGAACTACTTTTGCTTTAAATTACTGTTATAAAATCCATTGAAGATTCACTCATGCAATCCTTATCTCAAACATTTCTACAAAGCATTAATGGGTGATAAGAAAGAAAGATAAGACTTCAAATTATCAGGCATACTTTGATAGTTGGTCCTGATACTTTGAAATATTATCTTTCCTTTTTGTCACCCTATAAGTTGAATTAATACCTCCATTTGCTTTCTATTTTAACCTGAGCAATTTAGCTATTACCTTATGATTGATTGTCGGTCAAAATTTCCTTAGCAAGCATTTTCTATATACTACGCTTGCATAAAAGTAGAGGTAATTCTAAACTAAGCATTTTTTATTGGCATAAAGACCTGTTGCATATTCCTAGATAAATTATATTTTACACAAAAAATGACATATTTGAAAAATACCACTCAAGCAACAATCTCCATTGATAAATAAGTTTTATGTTTCGGTTTGCTAACTTTGGTTGGACATAATCACAGAGGCTTCATCACAATGCCTCTAATCATCCTCTCTGGTCAAATTTTCCCATCTCTAATATCTTCATAACAGACAGTTGTGTACAATGAAAGGTCAGAAGAAATACCAGTTCTTTTAATACTCTACTATTATTTTGTTACTTGGTTTCTTGCAATATTGTCCATGAAATTAAACTTAATTGCCAGCGAACCTGGGAAAATCCTGGATAGTTGGTAACCAATGTAGGGTTTCTTTCTGCTTGCTTTGCTGATGATTAGTTTAAATGTGTCGTACCTTCATTTTTTTCTGCATGATTGCACGAGGGATAATTTAATGGAGCTAACTTCTCACCTCAGCAACGACATTCATCTATCCTAGTCCTTTTTAGGTTGGTCACTGATCTTATACCCTCTATGACCTTGAATTTATCTAAATCTCTGATGCATCAATCCTAATTCATCTGAAGTCCCAATCTACATCGAGCCACATCCAGTTCTGGCATCTTGCACATCTCAGATTACCATCATTCTACCTTTGGCAGGACTAATAATAGTAATGCAGTATTGCTGTCATCCTATTAAAGCAGTAGAGAAAATATGTCCAAAAGTTCTATTGGTCCATTGCTCCATAGTTGCTGATATACATTGACTTTAAATGCAGCAACACATTGATGTTAAATTTCTCATCTTTGCTTTCTTCTCACTCTATTTCATTATGTCTTCCTTTCTCTGCAACATCTTTCAGTAAACAAACATTCAACACCTCTGAATTCCTCCTATATAGATATTTTGCACATGCCTGTTGTCCAAAATACATTTAACTTTACTTTTATTGCTGTAGTTAACAGATCTGTATGTCCTTGCTTGCTATGATCTGCCTGTACTGCTCGTAAACAAAGCTTTTCACTGTTCTTAGGTGCACGTAATAATAAACCAAATCAAATTTAGGTGACCTCACAGACATGTTACTAAAGATATAGTCTAGGAACTAGTCCTGCATCCATTTGTTTTCACAGCCTTTATTCTATCCTGGTCAGTGGGAGTATTTGTACTCTCATTTCCAGGCAACTTCAAATTCTGTACAAGGGTTTAAGTTGTAGAGAAGTGAAATATGATTCAAAAAGAAGTCAAACATTTACAAGGCTACAGGAAAGAAGCAGGAGTTAACTTCATGGGCAGCACTATGAAATGAATAGACAATTGAGCCTCCTTTAGTGCAGCATGACTCAATGTTTTGTGAGCTCACTGCTCCTGGTGGTGTTGACATGCAATTGAGCACTTTTGGCCTCTGATTGGAAGGTTGTTCTTTGATTGGTGGGGGCCAGGACTTACACCCAACTATCTTTAATCCTGTGGAAGGCTCAACAGCAGTCATTTATGATATACACTTAATATGGTGGACTTATCCAGCTGAAGCAACATGAGGCTCTGCCAGCAGGTGAAACCTCCATTATCTGAATTCAGTTCATACTGGGTATGGTGCTACTCAGTTTGGGTTGAGTAGTGCACAGTGATGGCTCAGTAGAACCATAGATCATGATATGAATATTATTAAATTCAGAGGAAACTCCATGCTTCATTATCCCTCACTGACTTGATAATATCCTGTCCCATGATCGTAAAGTTGCCACCTTTATAAGAATATTGATCCGCTTTGGAAAAGTCTTTGTATGTATGTGCATTACAGGCAAAGCAATCTGGCACAGATTTGGTGTTCATACAGAAAGCAATGACAGTATTGTGTAGTTTCAGTGCAATGTCATAAATTAAGCATCCATTTTATTGCATGAAACCTCCTTGAATGAAAAACTCATAAAATTTGACGAACGATGCAAAATTGGTCTGACTCATTTTGTACCTGGAAATGGACCTCCAATACAATCAGTGCAATAATTTCCCAGTTTTGCTGTTTTTTTAATTTTTTCCCCTCCGGTACACACAGTTCCACACATATGTCCATTCAAACAAAATATTTCTTAGCCTGATTTTTAAAATGCCATTCCTACATCGAGCTCTGACAAGACTTAGTATCTTGCAGAAATAAAAAGTAAATTGTTAGCAGAGAGGTGTTGCTTGCTTATGTACTTGGCCAGGGACCACAGCTATGTAGAGCATTATTATTGACTTACCGTAACAGATTTCTTGAGACCTGACATCTATTTCCTGCTTTTGCTGGTTCTGGATACTGAACTGACTCTTTCCCCAAAGCCTGTTGAACAGACAATGTGTCTCTTCTCTGGTTGCTTCCAGTAAGACACCTAGTGCCTATTTCTATATCTGCCTGTCGTGCATTCTGTTTCAAAAAAAATGTTCAGTGAATATGTGTCCTGGTCTCTCTCATTACAATTCAAATTCATTTAAATGGATTCCAATTGCAGATCTCTGCAGGATCTTTGCTTGATCTGTTGACTGGATGATTCTGTTTGAACATTAAAACAATCTGTATTAAAAACTGTGAAAAAATCTTAATTCACCCCTCAATAACACATTAACATCATTTTAAAGTTATGATATCACCATTTCTAGCTGTTCCATTATATCTGATGAAGTGGCATAAACACAATACTAACGTAAGTGCTTGCATTACAATGATCATATAACACCATAATCAAACCCGCAGATAGTACAAGACCTGGCTAAAAACATGGTCACCTTCTTTGAGACTCCCGATCATTTTGAATCACAAATTGCTAACAATGTCAAGTATGACAACTTTAAGTGTCAAATACATCATTAACAAAGATGTATTTCCTTAATTATTTATATCTCTTTTATTGAAGGAAGACTGCTTTATATCTGGCATCCAAAAAGACATACAAGCAGACTAAACACAAATCACTTCATATAAATATTAACTAACATAATCCTTAACATTATTGATCACAACTTTCCTTATATCATTATATCAATTTCAAAACTAGCAGTTGCCTGTTTTAAATTTGATGCTTGCTATTACCATAATATTAAATAAGTTGGTTCTAGATGTATTATTTTGTGGAATCTTTTATTTATATTAACTTTTTTCCTTTCATCTAGCAATTTCTGCACTGACTTTATACTAGTTGCAAAATGAAATTCAGCCAAAAATATTGCAATTTATGAAACATGATATCAGGTCATCATGAAAGATGTAAATTTAATGTAACAACTTGCTAATGAAAGTATATCATTGAAATAAAACAGCGCTAAGTTACATCACAGGAAACCTGTAAAGCAATGTTGACATCCATTCTCATGAAATAGTAGCTAAATGAACAAAACCTTGATCAAAATTTTTAACTCATTTTGTGTCACAATGGCATGAGCTCTATTTAAAACATTAGGTTGAATGGATGGGAAATGTGTAAATTAAGAACAGCATGAGTAATTCCCATCAGCAAAATCCATTGCATTGATAGAAATGCAGATTATACAAATTAGAATGGAAATTTCTGCAATATTTAATAAAAGCTATGAGGTCAGTGTAGTAATGTCACATGCACACATGTCTGAGTTCAGGTTCCACCTGCTCCTGCTACATGCCTGACTGGACTGACTAAAAATATTTTTTAAAGTAGCTAAGGAATCCCATTCTTCTCACTCATCATGGATAATGAAATTTCATTGGACTCAGCTAAAATAATTTACTATCTAGAAGAAAGCTTAACAAAATTTCTTTGAAGTCTATAAGTTTAGATTACTATGAAAATTGGTTCAATTTACCACTGAGAGCAAGGAGACATTTTGCAGTAATGGCTTACAAGCCATCACATTCTGCAAAGCTGCAAATTCACTATATTCTGACAAATGACCAGCCCACAAATTGTTAATTGCCTTCATCTTTACAGATTCTGTTGAAAATTAGTGTTTGTTTCCAGCAATTTAGCATTTCATTATCCCTGTCTGCATTTTACCTTATAAACTGTCATCCAGTTCTTCCAGTAGGCACTTGTTAGCACAGAATTGATTTATTTACCTGGGAGTCTATTTCACATGCCCATAACACTGTAACATACAATTTCTTCAAGTTTCAGTATCCTCATAATCAATAAGACTCAGTCTAGAAAATTAGACATGCAATTTGCTTCCGACACAGAGAAACCAAATAAAAAGATTCATCAGCACCTTTGTCATTGATCAATTGAACCCTCAGGTCTTAAGCAGATTATAGTGATATGTCACAATTAAATATGTTATATTATTAATTATAGCTGGGGCAGAAGTATTACTTTAAAACAGTATTAAACATAGCAGATTCATTTAAAATTAAACTTTAAATAGAAGAAGAGGCTTGTTCATTTAGTTTGTGTGGTGAGTGTAAAAGCTGGCTGTGTGCTTAGAAAATAGTAACTGTGTGGCTCAGTGGGTAGCACTGTTGCCTCACAGCGCTAGAGACCTGGGTTTGATTCCTGCCTTCGGTGACTGTATGTGTGGAGTTTGCACATTCTCCCTATGTCTGCATGAATTTTTTTCTGGGTGCTGCGGTTTCCTCCCACAGTCCAAAGATGTGCGCATTAGGTAAATTGGCCGTGCTAAATTGCCCATAATGTTGGGGATGTGTGGTTTAGGCGTATTAATCTGGGGGGGATGGGTTACTCTTCAGAGGGTCAGTGTGGACTTGTTGGGCTGATTCAATATCTAATATGGAAAACTAATTAAACATGAAGTAATTGGTGATGTGGCATATGGTTTGTACAATGACATTTGAGAGTTTCCCAAAGGTTTCATAGGTGGAGATTTCAGGAGCACTGTCCTGGTCCAGATTTTTAAAAAAAATATTGTCACTCATGAGAGTATCAGGAACAAGAGAACAGATTTAAATGTTTTACAAAACAAGTAAATGTGAAATAAGGAAAAGCTTCTTCATACAGCCAGTATTTAGGGTTTGGAATACAATGGACATGAAGAGGGCAGATTTAGTTGAGGTATTACAAGAGGGCACTAGGTAATTATTTGCACAGAAACAATAAACATGGTTAAAGGGAAAAGGCAAGAAATTTGCACTAAGCCAAAATGCTAAGAGAGCCAGTGCTGACAGTGTGGGCCAATGGCCTTCTTCCGCACCGTAAAGTTTTGTGATTCTATGATATGACATCACTTAATGTCCATTCCTAATTGACCTTGAAGTGCTGGTGGGGAGCATAGAACATAGAACATAGAAAAATACAGCACAGTACAGGCCCTTCGGCCCTCGATGTTGCGCCGATCCAAGCCCACCTAACCTACACTAGCCCACTATCCTCCATATGCCTATCCAATGCCCGTTTAAATGCCCATAAAGAGGGAGAGTCCACCACTGCTACTGGCAGGGCATTCCATGAACTCATGACATGCAGAGTAAAGAATCTACCCCTAAAATCCGTCCTATACCTACCACCCCTTACTTTAAAGCTATGCCCCTTCGTAATATCTGACTCCATACGTGGAAAAAGGTTCTCATGGTCAACCATATCTAAACCCCTAATCATCTTGTACACCTCTATCAAGTCACCCCAAACCTTCTTTTCTTCAATGAAAACAGCCCCAAGTGCCTCAGCCTTTCCTCATACGATCTTCCTACCATACCAGGCAACATCCTGATAAACCTCCTCTGCACTCGTTCCAGTGCCTCCACATCCTTCCTATAGTATGGCGACCAAACCTGCACACAATACTCCAGATGCAGCCGCACCAGAGTCTTATACAACTGCAACATAACCTCAGGACTCCGGAACTCAATTCCTCTACCAATAAAAGCCAGTACACCATATGCCTTCTTCACAGCACTATTTACCTGGGTGGCAACTTTCAGAGATCTATGTACATGGACACCAAGATCCCTCTGCTCATCCACACTATCAAGTATCCGACCATTAGCCCAGTACTCCATCTTCTTGTTACTCTTACCAAAGTGAATCACTTCACACTTACCTACATTGAACTCCATTTGCCACCTTTCTGCCCAGCTCTGCAGCTTATTTATATCCCGCTGTAACCTGCCACACTCTTCCTCACTGTCAACAACTCCACCAACTTTTGTATCATCCGCAAACTTGCTCACCCAACCTTCTAGCCCCTCTTCCAGGTCATTTATAAAAATGACAAACAGCAATGGTCCCAAAACAGATCCTTGCGGAACACCGCTCGTAACTGCACTCCAAGGTGAACCTTTACCATCAACTATTACCCTCTGTCTTCTTCCAGCCAGCCAATTCCTAATCCAAACCTCCAACTCACCCTCAATGCCATACCTCTGTATCTTTTGCAGTAGCCTACCATGGGGAACCTTATCAAACGCCTTACTAAAATCTATATACACCACATCTACTGCTTTAGCATCGTCCACCTCCTTAGTCACCTTCTCAAAGAATTCAATAAGGTTTGTAAGGCACGACCTGCCCTTCACAAAACCATGCTGACTATCCTTGATCACATTATTCCTATCCAGATGTTCATAATTTCTATCCCTGACAATTCTCTCTAAGACTTTGCCCACAACAGAAGTGAGACTCACCGGCCTGTAGTTACTAGAGCACTTACTTGGATTATTGCAGATAATGTACTATAGGAATAATGTTGGTAAGAAGAGAGTTCCAAGAACGGCTCCATTGATCCAAGTCAGGATGCTGTATGGCTTGGTGGGGAATGTATAGGTGGTGATGCTCCCAATCATCTGCTGTCCTTGTCCTTCTAAGAGTTAGGCATTGTGAGTTTCTCAGGCACTAACGGAGGAGCCTTGGTGAGTTTCTGCAGTACATCTTGTGGATTATATACACTGCGCCACTGTGTTTCAATGGTGAAGCACATGAATATTGAGGGTAGTGTGTAGAGTATTAATCAAGCAGGCTGCTTTATCGTGGATGACATTGAGTTTTGTAAGTGTAGTTGGATTTATGTGCATCCAGGCAAGTGGTGGGTTTTTTTCACAGTCCTGACTTTTAGCTTGTAAAATGGAGGGAGACTTTGGGAGAAGGAGGTGAGTTAGCTGTCTGTATTTTATGTTGTTCCATGTTGGAAATTGTCTCTACCTAGTTTCTATCTGACAGGTGGGAAAATGAGAAACCTCATGTAAATAACGTTAACACATGCAAATTGATGCAAATACGACCTTCACTGATCAGTATATAGACTCTCGTCTCACCATCTAACATTTGGTTGAAGAATCAGACCTTTTACCTTCAATATTAAGAATCTTATCACTAACGATCTCACCTATTTTCCTAACTTTCTCACCAACACACATATTGTTCAAGAACTGGGAAGATACCATTAGACATTTTGAGTTTGTGTTCTTTTATATTATTGTAACACTGTAGGTGGAAACAAAAGTGTGATCTTTTACTGGCTATTTACTTTCCATGTCCCAAAAGAAGACATCACTCACCTCACCAATATAATCACATTCTGCTGAATCACTTAGGATACAGATTGCCTGCATCTGTGCAATTTAATGAGCCATGTATAATAACAATTAGCGTTTATGTAGTGTCTTCAGTCTGGTAAAATATCCCAAGGTGCTTCAGAGGAATACTCAGGACTATTAAACATTAAGCCACTTAGTAAGATAATAGGGTGGGTGACCAACAGAGGCCAAAGCGATAGTTTTTTAAAAAATACCTTAAATGAGGAAAGTACTCATTGTACCACGTGCCCTTCTGTTTCTGAAGCAACTAGTTTACAATGAAAAGAGCTTACAAATGTGGCTTCAATGTGATTTGTAACAAGAATTCCATATATGTAACACATCACTAAGGAGAGACTTAGGAATTATTGCTGTCTGCTGAATGTTGAACAAATATGACTTTTAAAAGATTTCATTAGAGACCACCAGGGGAAAGAATTCTCTGCTGGCTGTGAGTAGACTTTCTACAGCTTTCACACAGGAGCCATTTTCGTAAATTGTATGTGTCCACTGTATTAAAACTTCTGTCTGTGTCTTGCCAGGTGCTTCCTGTACATTGTTGTGAACCCAGCTGATGTAACTGCTGAACAAGTCATAATTTCTTTTTTGTTATTTAACGTGGCAGTCTTTCACTTCAAGATAAACATGTAAGGCTATGGATTAAGTTTTAACAATAAGACAAAAGTTTATTTCACAAGAGAGAATCTTTTTTTAAAAAATTACCAAGCTATCTAAATGTAACATTGAAATGAATCTGAATTTTGTTTTGGCTCATTCTGAGTTGTGAGGAGTCTTTTTGAAGAGGTTGTCAACATGAAACCTTGTTAATTTTCTCACTCTTTGTTACCACATTATTCACATCTGTTCTGTACCCAATCTTACTACATGCCCTTTCTGGAACAACTTGCCGCTCAACAGATATCCACTGAAACTCTGGCCTCCCTTGGGCTTGCACCTTCTTTAAAATGCCACAGTATACCCGAATGTATACTGGTAATTTGAAGGTGCCCTACGTTGATGAACACATCTGAACATGTCAGAGAAAGAGAAGATGAAAGTGTAATCCACTGACAGAGAGCAGGAAGTCATGGTGGATGGGGTCATCCAGAGGAGATGTGTCCTCTTCCTGGATGACCTCCAGACCTTGCCAGCCTACTTTGAGAACTCTGCCTGGGTCAGTGCCATTTCCCACGTGCAGAGAAATTGTCAACAATATAGAAAGATGGTCTCCATTCCACCAAGGTAAATGCCCATTTTTTTCCCTTTCACCTCACATTCACTCTACCTCTGCTACTGCACTCATCTCACAACAAGGTTCACGCCCCATTACTCTCACTATTGCAAGTAACACACCCCCTCAACCCCACACTTTCCCCTCCTATCTCTGACACTACTAAGCCAGAACACCCTCTGCGCTGCCACCTGAGTTCTTCAACACATTTTTCCACATGCACCAGCACTAACAGACATGCTACCCATTCTCACTCATTCATTCCATTCTTTTTTTTCTCATTACAGCTCATAAAAGGGCAGAGGGAGCCCAAATCCTCCCCGTCACCCCCATGAAGAGATAATCCTGGTCCTTGCCGTGACCCAATGCCAAGACATCCATGTGTTATCAAACAAGTAAGTAAAATTCTGCATGTTGATCCCATTAATCCCACTGTCATTCTCAAGCATTGCACACCACTAGGCATGGTGTTTTTTCTCTCATTTTCCTCACAGATCTGCAAGCATTCCAATGACATTTGCAGAGAAATGGCAGCTGTAGAAGAACCAGCTTCTTGGATCTTTGAATCAGAGGAAGCACTGGCAAGGCTGCAGTGTGTACACTCACCAGCTCAGATACTGAGACCTGGGAGGGAACCATCATCATGCAAAGTGGGGTATACAATGTGATGAATACCACACCATGACAGCTGTACAGCTGACTGAGGAAGAAATAGCCCAGGCCATTGGTAGGTGGAGACCATCAGAGATTAGACAGGCAGGAAATGACCTTGCTGTTTTGGCTATGACAGACTTCATCCAAATGCACAGGAAGGAACTGAAACAGAACAAAGACTGGGAATTCTGCAATGAATAACTCACATCCTGACTCCTTAATCCGTCCAACATTTAAAAACACAAGTCTGGAATGTGGTAGGATACTCTTCACTTGTTTCAATGAATGTATCTTCAACAATACTAAGAAAGATTGACCCCATCCATGACAAAGTAGCCACTTGACTGGCAGCCATTAATATACACTCCCTCTACACCTGATGCACAGTAACAGCAATGTCTATACAATGTATTTCAACAACTTACCAAGGCTCCTTAGAGAGCAATTTACCATCCTCTGCCACTCAGAAGAACAAAGTCAATTGATATATGTTGGAACTCAACAAACTGCAAATTCCTCTCCAGGCCACACAGCATTCTGATTATATTACTCTGATTTCATTGTTGCTAGGTCAAAGTCTAGAAATTTCATCTGTAACAACACAGTTGTGGAGCCCATAACCCAAGGACTGCAGCAGCTTAAGTAGGTAACACATCACTTTGCAAGAGCAATTAAATACAGACAACTGTTGGCCTCATTAGTCCTCGTCCTAACAATACATTTTTTTAAAAACTCTGAGGAATTTCTTTAGTGCTATACTGAGATTGAAATGTTTTGTCTCCAGCAACCATAACATCTTCCTTGAGGCTTATGTGTCTCAAACCAGTGGAGGGTTTTACCCCTGACTTTGATTTTGCAAGGACCTCATTATACTGTACTCATTCAAATGCTACCTTGACATCAAGAACAGTCACTTTAACCTCACCTCTGGAGTGGAGGTCATTGTCTTGGTGTTTGTACCCAGGTTGTAAGAAGTCCAGTAGCTGATTGGCTCAGGAAAACCCAAATTGAACGTCAATGTCCAAGTTATTGCTGAGCAAGTGTTCCCTGTTTGAATATTCTTATATACGACAGCAGTGCTTCGTTCACCCATGATCCCTGGTGTCTCTCTTCTTGTCTACAGCACTACCTAGTCCTTCACATTTGTTGGACAATCAAAAGAGATAAGATTCCTTCATCACTGGATGAACAACAATTTTATCTGCCTGAGTAAGAGTGGTGTTCTCCTGTTTTTAACATTTGTAAGAACTAGGAGCAGGACTGTCCGGTCCTTTGAGCCTGCTCTGTCATTCAATAAGATCATGGCTCATCTTTTCAGGGACTCAGATCCACTTACCCTTAATTCCTTTATTGTTCAAAAAGAAACCTACCTTAGCTTTAAAAACGTTTACTGAAGTAACATCAACGACTACGCTGGGTAAGGAATTCCACAGATTAACAACCCTCTGGGTGAAGAAGTGCCTTCTCAATTCAGCCCTAAATCTGCTCCCTCTAATCTTGAGGCTATGTCACCTTGTCCTAGCTTCACCTGCCATTGGAAACATTCTCTCATATTCTATCTTATTTATTCCTTTCATAATTCTATATGTTTCTATAAGATCTTTCCCTCAATCTTCTGAATTCCAATGAAAATAATCCCAGTCTACTCAGTCTCTCCTCATAAACCAATCTCCTCAACTCTGGAATCAACCGAGTGAACCTCCTCTGTACCCCCTCCAGTGCCAGTTCATCCTCTGTCAAGTAAGGAGACCAAACCTGCACACATTCCCCCAGCTGTGGCCTCACCAGCACTCCACAGCTGCAACATAGCCTCTCTGCTTTTAAACTCAATCCCTTTAGCAATGAAGGACAAAATTCCGTTTGCCTTCCTATTTACTTTTTTTTACCTGCAGACCAACCTTCTATGATTCTTGCACGTGGACACCCAGATCCCTCTGCATAGCAGCATGTTATAACTTTTCACCATTCATGTAATAATCCTTTTTATTATTACTCCTACCAAAATGGATGACTTCACATTTATTAACATTGCATTCCATCTGACAGACCTTGGCCCACTCAATCAATGTGTCTATGTTCCTCTGCAAAGTTTCACAGTCCTTTGCACACTTTGCTCTGCCATTCATCTTAGTGTCATCTGCAAACTTTGACACACTACATGCGATCCCCAACTCCAAATCATGTATATAAATTGTAAATAATTGTGGTCTCAACACTGATCCCTGAGACACACCACTCATCATTGATTGCCAGCCAGAATAACACAAAGTTATACCCACTTTGCTTCCTGTTAATTAACCAATCCTCTATCTACACTAATATGTTACCCCTAACACCATGCATCCTGTCTTTAGCAGCAACCTCTTGTGTGGCACCTTATCAAGTCCTTTTGGAAATTTAAATACATCGCATCTGCTGGGTGCCCATTGTCCACCCTTGCTCGTAATGTCTTCATAGAACTCCGAAAGATTAGTTAAGCATGACCTGTCCTTCATGAACCCATGCTGCCTCTGCCCAATGGGACAATTTCTATCAAGATGCCTTGCTATTTCTTCTTTGATAATAGACTCAAGCATCTTCACCACTACAGGGGTTAAGCTAACCAGTCTATAATTCCTCATCTTTTGTCTATCTTTCTTTTTAAACAGTGGCATCACATTTGCTATTTTCCAATCTGCTGGGATTGCCTGAGTCCAGTGGAATTTGGAAAATAACTGCTAGTGCACCTGCTATTTCTCCTGCCACTTCTTTTAGTGCCTTGGGATGCATACCATCAGGGCCAGGAGACATAGCAATCTTTAGCCCCATTACCTGGCCCAACATTACCTCTTCCTTAATAATGATCGTTTCCAGGTCCTCACCTACCTTTGTCTCTCTGTCAATTACTGGCATGTTTTTAGTGTTCTCTGATGCAAAGACAGATACAAAATACTTGTTCAATGCCTCAGCCATTTCATCATATCCTATAACTAAATTCCCCTTCTCATCCTCTATTGGGCCAACATTTACTTTAGTAACTGTTTCTTTATTTTATATATTTATAGAAGCTTTTGCTATCTGTCATTATATTCTGTGTTAGTTTTTTACTCATTGTCTATCTGACTTTTCTTTATATCTCTTTTAGATTTAACCCAATCTAAACCACTATCCACCCTAGAAGTGCAAATGCCTGAACCAAATACAGAAAATGCTGGAGGAACTCAGCAAGTCTGGCAAAATCTGTGGAGAGAATTAATGTTTTAAGTTCAGTATGTCCTTCCAGAATTTTCTGTGCTTCAGATTTGCAGCATCTGCAGTATTTTGCTTTGATTTGAGTTTGAGTACCTCCTGCGTCATAAAGTCATAGAGTCATGCAGCATGGAAACAGACCATTTGGTCCAACAAGTCCATGCCAACCAAGTTTCCCAAACTACACTAGTTCCACTTGCTTGTGTTTAGCCCATTTCCCTTTCCCCTTGGTCAAAGTCTTCTTGTTACAATATCCTCCCGGATCTATCACAATACCTACATTTTTGATTCCAGCTAAACAGCTCTAAACCAATCAAGGTCCTCAAGTTGTAGAATAACCACTGGCATTGGTTTCTGGGGTCATAAATAGTCGCCGCATATTCCCACAGGCTGCAGATGTCACGTATTTTTTACACTGCCATCTCTAGTTAGCCTTATTTTATATCTTTAATCAAAGCTTTAGGTCATTAATTTTTCTGATTTATTAAACCACTAATTAATTTACCTATGTTAAATCATTAATTCAATGAAATATTTGGTAAAGGTTCTGTGCTTTAATGGCTTAAGTGTGTACAAACCACAAATATATTAAAAACAAAAATAAACTTTTTTTCTCTATACTAAATTCTCACTTTCTCCAGATTCTTAAATTCTCATTCTGTTTGTGGTGCATTTAGTCGATGTGTGATGATGGATACAGTCTGTGCCTTCGCTGAAATCTTGTACTTTTATGCATCTTCTGATATTCCACTACTCAGTCCACTTCTAGCTTACAGTAATTAATCATTGTGCAGGTCACCAGTTGCCACCTTTCTGATGATAGGTCATCAATCTGGAATAATAAATGAAAACAGAAAGAACTCCGGACGCTGTAAATCAGAAACAAAATCAGAATTGTTGGAAAACCTCAGCAGGTCTGGCAGCATCTATGGAAAGAAATCAGTGTTGATGTTTTAGATCAAATGTTCCTCCTCTCCTGAGGATCCTTCTGATCCCGTCACTTGACCCGAAACGTTAACTCTGATTTCTCTCACAGATGCTGCCAAACCTGCTGAGCTTTTCCAGCAATTTTTGTTTTTGAACTTTGTTAACTTTGTTTCTGACCCCACATATCTGCTGAAAATTTCCAGCATTTTCTGTCTTTATTTCAAATTTCCAATACTGCAATAATCTGTTTTTGAGTCACTTACAGCTAATTATCTTTAACTATTAAAGTGTTAACTGTTAAACTGCCTTTTCAGGGTTTTCAAAGTTTGATGTTAACTTCTAAATGTTAAAGTTTAAGTAATAAGTCCATAAGAATAGTAACTAGCAAGAGGATTCTTGGGTCAGTTATGTTCTATGTAACCGATGGATTTTTGATACAAAAACTTCAGGTTAGAATGTAGCACATCTTAATGCATATGTTCCT
This sequence comes from Hemiscyllium ocellatum, assembly GCF_020745735.1. Lineage (NCBI taxonomy): Eukaryota > Metazoa > Chordata > Chondrichthyes > Orectolobiformes > Hemiscylliidae > Hemiscyllium > Hemiscyllium ocellatum. Next base: position 128,360,799 of record NC_083404.1, read on the forward strand.
ACGAGGAAATGATTTTTGCTGAGCCCTGTTTTTGTAAGAAGGCCACCGAAGTGCTAAATGAGGGAGATTTTCATATCCCTTCAGTTTTAGTGAATCATTTTTTCACTCTCTTCAGCGCCTCGATATTGTTTTTATAATATGGAAGCCAGAACTGTGAATATACTTCAAGTGTGGTCCAACAAAAGTTCAATGCAAGTTTAACATAACTTCCTGCTTTACATTTCTATCCCTCTAGAAATTAATCACAATGCTCAGTGTGCATTTCCTTTACCAGGTTGAAAATCTGTTTGAACAATATAGAAACACTCTTAATTCTTAAAAGTCAATTCCATCCAATGTAAGTGCAGCTGTGTCAGCAATCCTAATGCATTTATTCTCCATTATGTATCTGTGCTTTGAAACTCTACAGTGATTTCATCAACTACATGAATATATGGGTATGAAAGGAACTGATCATGTTATACAAAGCTCATTTTCAGATAATCGTGTGTTTTGTTACAGCAGGTCAAACTACTCAGCTAAATCACATCTATAATTTTGAGAATATGTATAATATTTGTGAAAGCAAGTTCACAAAAACTAAACATCAGCAAAAATGTAATTTGAAAAAGAGTTATAATCAATTCAAATCTGATAAAGGCTTTTTAAAAGCATGATATGTTGACAAGAAGTAGCAATTCCTCCTGGAACTTCTGTACAATAATGTTTCTTGTAATATGAAAGTAAATCAGATTTGTGTCTAAGTTATGATTTGAATATTAATCTCACAGTATATTGTTCTGTACTATGCCACTTATTGAATTAGGGTTTTACACTGTGCCACTTAAGAAGCCTTTCATTGATTACCCAGATTATAAAGATTGGTTTATCATTAACTAAAATGTTCCATATCTAGCGGAAATAATCATCAGTTTTACCAGAACAGTAATTTCCCTTGACTGCAAGAGAACAAGGGATGGTTTAAAATACAGCTTTCAATGCAACACAACACTCTCCTACTGTTCTAAACATGCAGGCAGCATATGAGCTCCAGGTTTTGGTTTCAAAATCAGCTGCTTTCTCTTAGTGCTTTTTATATTTCAGGATCACTAGGTTTCCAACCGTGGGCCCCACATGACTGATTGCAAGCCTTGTGTAAAACTGTTGAGACTCTCAAAGTCCAATGACCAAATACTGTAAACAATACACATTCTATGTAAAAGAAATAAACACTTGCATTTATATAGCAGCTTTCACACCCTCAAGCCAAGTACTTTACAGATTGTGAAGTACTTCTCATGTGATTTATCAGTTGGAATACAGGAAACCTGGCAGTCAATTTGCGCACAGCATATTCTCACAAACAAGAATGTGAGAAATTGCTTCATTTGCTTGTTGACCCTACAGTTATTTGAAACACCATATTCAGCAAGTGGCTCACATTGAAGTAGAAGAACTGATGAGTGCGTAGCCCAGCCCACACAATTCCTAATGATTTGTGCAATAAATCAAAACCTTCAGCTATCATTCTGACATTATAATCTGTATTACACAACCTTGACTAGTTTCACTATGCAGGTAGCTTTTCCCAGTAAGACTAAATCTGAGTTATCCATAGAGTATTTGATCATCTGCATTGAAAAACCATCAATGGAATCTTCAGCCAGATTGTCATTCAATTTTTTTTAATTTAAAAAATAATTGTCAGCTGTTTTTTAAACATGAATCTACTTTGTTCACATGCTTTCTAATCAAACTAGTCATTTTTCCAGTGTATCATTTTGCCTAACACATGCCTAGCTCACCTGATGGGTGTGTTTGACAAAAACTCCTTAGACTCTTCACAGATACAGGGTAATTATCATCACTCTATAAATTAAAAAGAAAATGGAACACATGTCCTGTTCTCCCTAATGTTGTTTTTCCTTCCTAGTCCTTTTCCTTTTACTTAAGACAATCGGCTAAAGCGCCAAGAGGAGATGGGAAGAATGTTTTTATATATGGAATTATGGCATGCACTTTCTTATTAGGAGTTGGAAATGGATTCAACAGCATCTTTCAAAATGAAACTGAAATTCACTTCCAAAGGAAAACATTTGCAGAACTTTAGGGAATGAGTAGATAAATGGAATTAATTGAATAGCTCTTTCAGAGAATCAGTCCAAATGGCATCCATCTGTGATTTGGCTCCCCCCAATAGTCCATTTGTTTCATTTAAGTTAACTTCTTCTGTCTGCAAGGCATAGGCAAAACATTGTTGAAAAGTGTGACCTTCCACTTCCCCAAAGACATGCAATCCTGGGCCTCCTCCACCGCCAAATTCAAGCCACCTGATAATTGGAGGAAGAACGCCTCATCTCCTGCCTTGGGACCCTTCAACCACACGGCATCAACACCGACTTCAACAGTTTCTAAATCTCCCTTCCCCCCCACCTCATACCTGATCCAAACCTCCGACTCGGCAATGTCCTTTTGACCTGTCCTACCTGTATATCTACCTTCCCACCTATTCGCTCCACCCTCCCCACTGACCTATCACAATCACCCCTCCACACCTGCATCCATCTATCACCTTCTCAGCTACCTTTCCCCAGCTCCTCCCCAACCCCTTATTTATCTCTTAGCCCTCTTTTCAGGTTTGTTGCATAACCTCTACCTGCAAAATCAAGTGATGAGTCAAAATCCCTCGGACCAAAGTTATTGCAAGGTGCTAAAAACCTCAAATTGAAAGCACACTCATTAGAGCATAGCTTTGGAGGTGAATGAACAGTCAGAAGTTGTGGCACAATGGCACAAACAGGGTTGGTGAATGAGGCCAGTATAGAGGGATGAGATTCTGAAAGTAGAATTTAGGGAGCTAGGCAAGAGACTGAAAAGTAGGATTTCGAAGGCACTTATCACAAGATTGTTTCCAGTACCACATTCTGATGAATGTAAAAATAGGAAGATTGAGTTCTAAAACTTATCTTTGGAAAAGGGAGGAGGACAGTGGGTTTTGGATTTCTTCAACAGTGGGACCAGTCCTAGGGCAAGTAAGACTTATACAAAGATGATGTGTTGCACACTATATTTACATGGAGATTTGTTTGTATTGCTGGGGAGGGTTCAAACTGGCTTGTCAGGTGTTGGGAAACAATGCTGTTTATGTGAAGTAGAAAAGCTGCAAATAAAAGGAGAAAGCAGCAGAAACAAATTGTAGAATCAACCAGGGTTAAATTACACAACAGTGTTAAAATGGTAGAATTAAAAGGACTGGACCTGAATGCATGCAGCTTTTATAACATGATAGGTGGATTGATGGTGCAAATAATAATAAAAGGGTATTATTTAATTGCCATTACAGAGACATGATTGCAGGGTGACCAAGACTGGGAACTGGGAACTGAACATTTAAGGGTAATTGAAATTTAGGAGGCAAAGACAAAAAAGTAAAAGAAGGTGAGGTAGAGCTCATATTAAGGAGAAAGTGAGGATGGCAATGCTGGAGATCAGAGTTGAGAGTGTGGTGCTGGAAAAGCACAGCAGGTCAGGCAGTATCCAAGGAGCAGGAGAATAAGCCTTTTGGGCATAAGCCCTTCATTAGGATTCCTGCTCCTTGGTTGCTGCCTGGCTGTAATTTTTCAGTGCCACACTCTTGACTTCAGAGTTCACAATAAGGCACAGTACAAATGTATTTATGAGCGATGACCTCTAATTAAAAATATAAAATCTGGGTGGAGTTAAGAAACAGCAAAAGGCAACTAATATTGGTGGAAGTGGTTAAAAAGCCACCAAATAGTAATGATAACAAAGGGCATTAAAAAAAATTAGGGTTGCATAATGTTATGAAGATGTGAGTATACTTTTAAGAGAGTGAAGGACTTGGCAAATACACCAAGTGCTGGAGAATTTACAAGTAACATTTGATTAAGAACAAATAGCACTCGCTGAGTTGCTATGAGACAAAAAAAACATAAATTTGAATTTGGCCAATTAGTTTAAATTATACCCCGAAAAATATCAAACTCCAATCTAGTTTAATTTGAGTATATCGATAATCTTAAAAGCCAATGACACAATCCAATGCTATGGGGGTATAAGACCAGGGAAAATTGAACAGTCGTGATGAGAACCGCCAAGCCCACCATGTAAACAGACTGCTTGAAAAAATAGCTCTCTTAAAAGTACCTTTTCTATCAGTAACCTGTAATGCAGAAATTCCTAAGAAGAAGAAAACAAGACACAGGAGGATCCGAATAAAAGCACGAAAGCGCCTGGTTTTGAGATAAGAAATGTGGTTTTGTAAATCTTAATTGGGAGCTTTATCAGACTAGTATTATAGAAGGGGAGGTAAAAGATAGGTTAAAGGAAAATATTGTAAATAGTGGTTAGTTAATTATTCTCTGTTATACTTTAAGAAATAAAGTTGTTAATTTTTACTGTAAATAGTTCCTGGCCACTCAGATTTTTACAAATTACTACACGGGGTAAATATTTGCTGTGTTGCTGGTTTTAAATTAAGTAGGAAGGTTTCCCCCATGTCATAACATTTTGGGGAGCTTGGGTCTGTGATTTCAACTGGTTTAGACAGATCTGAATAGATTTATGGTTACGAAAAGTCCCAGCAGATTAAAACACTTGGAGGTTAGTGTCCTAGATCTTTAAATAAAACGTAGATGAGACAATTTGTTTAATTTTGGTGACTTGTGGTTGATTAAATTAAAAGTGAGAGAAATGGCTCTTAAATTTGCTAAAGAGGCTCAGGGATTTGAAGATGATTCTCAGATTTGCCAAGGAATTGTGTCAGAGAAACAAACAAGTGCAGTACAGCTGGAAAAACTTAAATTACTACTGAGGAAAATGGAGTTAGAAGATAAACAGAGAGAGGAAAAAGAGCGAGAGAAGGTTTTTGGCTGAGTTAAGAGAGAGACAAGAAAGGGAGAGAAAAAGAGAGAAAGAACTTGAACTTGAGAAGTTGTGACTTAGTCAGCAAAGTCAAGTTAACAGGATGCAGATTAAAAGAGAAGGTAATGATATATTATATATATATGTCAAAACTCTACCACATTTTGATGAGAAAGATGTTGAAGCTTTCTTTATTTCATTCAAATAATTGACTAGGCAGATGGAATGGTCCAAGGATTTATAGGTAATGTTAGTTCAGACTAAACTGGTAGGCAGAACTAGTGAGGTATTTGCCGCTCTGTCAGATGAGGTGTCAAGACATTATGAAGAGGTTAAACAGCCTATTTTAAGAGCTTATGAATTGGCTCAGAAGCATATAGACAATGATTCAGAAACAAAGAAGGAACCAGGTCAACTTCTATTGAGTTTGAAAGAATTAAACATAATCTTTTGGTCGATAGCTGAGTGTTTTGAAAATAGATAGGACATTTGAGGCTCTAAGAGAGATTATTCTGCTGGAGGAGTTTAAAAACTCACTTCCAGAGATGGTAAGAATTCATGTGGAGGAACAGAAAGTTCCAAAAGTGAGAAGGGCAGCAGAATTAACTGATGAGTACATGCTGGTGCATAAGACAAAATTCTGGCCAGAATTTCATCCTATGAGGAATAGAATTTGGGAGACAGGAAGATCTTACGCTACGAAACCCAGAGTAGAGAGCGCTGGTAAAATTTTACCACAGGTTAAAGAGGCCCAAAAGGGTGGACAGGAAGTGAAAGGCCTCAGGTGTTTTCACTGTAATGGAGTGGAACACAGAAAATTACAGTGCCAGTGGTTTCAGAAGGGCACTGGGAAAAGGCGTTTTCACTGCCAGAAGATGGAACACGTGAAGTCACAGTGCTGGTCATTAAAGAAAGGCACTCTAGGAAACGATGTGGTAAACGAAGCTGAGCCAGTGGCATTAGCAAAGGTAGTCATCGAGACTCCAAGAAGAGCCAAGGAGCTGCAGGAGAGTGCACAGCCTAGGCAGGGGCTGGGTAGGAGTTATTACCTGATCTTTACAAAGAATTCGCCTCTGTGGGTAAAGTTTACTCAGAAAGAACAGGGGGAAAAGGAGAAGAAGAAGTTAGAACTTTGAGAGAGACAGGATATAACCAGTTGCTGATAGTATGGGACGAGCAAATATGCACTCTTTCTGATCTGTTACCCAAGAGTGTGGTAATTTGTGAGATAGATGGACAGAGGTTGGAGTGCCAATTCAAGACTGGGGAAGTTACAGTGGGAGTGATTGACAGAGTGTCAGTTCCAGAATTCAGTTTGTTCTTGGGAATGATTTGGCAGGGTCCAAAGTGGGACACCCCTTGTGGAGGTGTGCAAGGAAAACCAAGAAACTGAAGAATTAAAACAGAAATATCCTGATATTTTCCCAGACTGTGTGGTAACCAGATCCCACTATCATAAGTCACAGCATGATGTGAAACGTAAAGAGAAAGATGAAGGAGTTGAGGTTCAGTTAGCAGATACTCTGACGTAATGGCACAGGAAAAACCTGAACAGGTGGCAGGTCAGATAAAAGTGTTTAGTTCTGAAAGCTGAAGAGACTTCAACAGTAAGACAAGACAATAAAAGATATATCTGTGGATGCGTATTCTGAAAAGGAGGCAGAGAATATTTCAGAGGGTTATTATCTGAAAGATAGAATCCTCAGATGGAAATGGAGACCATGGCTGGTTAGTGCAGAGGAGAAATGGGCCAAAGTGCACCAGATTGTGTTGCCGGTAGCATGAAGACAAGAAATATTACGGATAGCACATGAACTATCTGTAGGAGGTCACCGAGGGGTACAAAAGACTGAGGCTAAGGTACAAAAACATTTTCACTGGCCTGGAATGCACAAGGACATGGTTAACTTTTGCCATATGCGCCGTACATGCCAAATGGTCGGTCAGCCACAGGCAGTAATAAAACCAGCGCCTTTGTTGCCAATTCCCGTATTTGAAGAACCTTTCATGCGGTTTAGAATTGATTGTGTAGGTCCCCTCCTGAGAACTAGAAGTGGGAACCAGTACTTGTTAACCGTAGTGGATGTGACTGCCAGATTTCCGGAAGCAATTCCATTATGGAATATCAAGGCAAAACAGGTAATAGAAGAGTTAGTAGCTCTCTTCATACAGAATGCGCCACCCAGAGAGATTCAGTCAGACCAAGTGTCAAATTTCACTGCTAGGCTGTTTAAGGAGGTTAGGTATACAGCACTTTAAATCCAATGCATATCATCCTGAATCCCAGGGAGCCTTAGAAAGGTGGCATCAGACCTTGAAGACCATGTTGAGAGCATGCTGTCAGGATTATCCCATTCGTATTGTTTGCCATTAGAGATGCTCCAAATGAATCTACTCAGTTTACTCCCTTTGAGTTAATATTCAGTCATGAAGTGAGAGACCCTTTGAAATTAATCAAAGAAAAATTGACAGCACCTAAGTCGGAGATCTCACAATTACATTATGTATCAGAGGTGAGGGAGAGATTAAATCAAGTAGGTGAGTTAGCTAAACTGCACCTAAAGAGGGCATAGTATAGAATGAAGCAGGTGGCAGATTAAAACTCTGTGACTCAGATGTTTTTCCAAGGGGATAACATATTAATACTATTACCAATGATAAGAGATCCCTTCAAAGCCAGGTTTAGTGGTCCCGAACAAATTGAGAAAAAGTTGAGTCAGTTGAACCTTCTAATAAAGATACCAGATAGAAAAAAAGGTATTAGGTATATCATGTGATCATGTTGAAACCATATCACACCAGAGAGAAAGAACGGGAGAAACAGGTGTTAGTTACTGCCCTGCAAAGTGAGGAATCAGATCCAGATGAAATTTCCTCAAAATAGTTTAAAAAGTGAAGAAATCCTTGAGGAATGGAATAGATGAATAAGCTATCTGTCTCAGGAGTATAGAACAGAGTTGAAAGATTTGTTACTACAGTACAAGGATATATGTAAGAATCAGATGGCTAGGTATAATGCAATTAGATTAGATTCCCTACACTATTGAAACAGGCCCTTCAGCACAAGTCCACACCAACCCTCCGAAGAGTAACCCAACAGATCCATTCCCCAACCCTACATTTATCCCTGACTAATGCACCTAATACTATGGGCAATTTAGCAGGTCAATTCACTTGACCTGCACGTCTTTGGATTGTGTGAGGAAACCAGAGCACCCAGAGGAAACCTATGCAGACACGGGGAGAATGTGCAAACTCCACACAGTTGCCTGAGGCCAGAGTCGAACCCGGGCCCCTGGCGCTGTGAGGCAGCAGTGCTAACCACTGAACCACTGTGCCACCCACTGAGCCACTGGGCTGCCCATTGTGCATGAAGTAGACTTAGGAAATACGGCTTCAATTAAACAACACCCCTATCAGTTTAATCCTTTCAAAGCTAGACAGGTCCAGATGGAGGTGGAGGCCATGCTCGATCAGATCATCATCAAACCAAACCAGAGCAAGTGGAGATGGCCAGTCATCTTGGTTCCCAAACCAGGCGGGTCTCAATGATTCTGCGTGGATTATCAGAAGGTCAACACTGTCACAAAATCAGACTCATATCCAATTCCTAGATTGGAAGACTGCATCGAGAAAGTCAGACAAGCCAGTTACATCACCAAGTTGGACTTAATGTGCAGTTACTGGCAGGTATCTATCAGAGATGGTGTCAGAAATTTCTGCGTTTGTAACCCTAAGTATTTAAAGTGATGCCCTTTGGAATGAAGAATGTGCCCGCACATTCCAAAAACTCATGAACAGAGTTGTGGCTGAGTTAACAAACTGAGAAGTCTAGTTGGACGATGTAGTGAGTTTTTAGTAAATGCCGCAAAGATCACATGGTACAGTTGGCAGAGCTCTTTGAATGACTACGAGAAGCAAAACTGGTGATAAACTTAAATAAAATGGAATTTGCAAAAGCAGAAGTGATGTTCTTGGGATATAACATCAATTATGGAAGGTTGACCCCATGGAACATAAAGATAGCCATCAAAGAATTTCCACAACCAACCTCGAAGAAGGAGGTGCTTCAATTCCATGGATTATATCGGACATTTGTTCTAAACTTCAGCAGAGTAGTGACACAGTTAACCGATTTGCGGAAGAAGAACACAAAATTTCCATGGACAGAACCATGCCAGGAGATATACGACTATTTGAAATCGATATTAACCACTAAACCAGTTTTAGCTACATGACATTTTTCAAAACCTTTTAAAGTCGCCATGAAAGCTAGTGACATTGGGGTTGGAGGTGTACCTCTACAGGAAGATGAGGATAGGATTGAACAGCCAGTTGGTTACTTTTTGAAGAAGATCACATCCACCAAAGGAAATACTCCACATTTGAAAAGAAGCTATTGTGTTTGTTACTAGCCTTACAGCATATTAAGGTGTATGTCATCAACAATGTGTTGGAGACAATTGTGCACACTTACATTTTTAGAACATTTTAAAGATCAGAATATGAGACTATTTTGTTGGAGTCTTATGTTACAGACTTTTACCTTAAAAATCATACATGTTGCAGGTTGGAAGAAGGGAATTGCAGATGCGTTATTGCAGATTTAATTGATAGCATTTAGGTGAGATTTGTCTTTATTTAATGTTATACATATACAAGTATATGGAAAAAGTTAAGATGAACTTATTTAAAGTTATTGTATGTTAGGGTAATGTGTTTTAAAAGTAGAGAAAAAAATGAAGCCTTTTTTTCATTATGATGGTTCATTTTTTTCTTAAGGTGGGGAGACATTTTGAAGAGATGGGTGTACCTTTAAGAGAATGAAGGACTTGGTAAGTGCACCAAGTGCTGGAAAGTTTACAAAGTAACATTTGATTAAGAACAAACAGCATTGGCTGAGTTGCTATGGGACAAAAAAAAACAAACTTGAATTCGGTCAATCAGTTTAAATTATACCCCGAAAAATATCAAACTCAATCTAGTTTGATTTGAGTATATTGATAATCTTGAAAGCCAATGACACAACTCGATGCTTTGGGGGGTATTAGATGAGGAAAAATTGAACAGTTGAGAGGAGAACTGCCAAGCCCAACATGAAAACAGATTGCCTGAAAAATAGCTCTCTTAAAAAGGTGCCTTTTTGATCAGTAACCTGTGACACATAAATTCCTAAGAAGAAGAAAAGAAGACACAGGATGATTTGAATAGAAGCACAAAATATGCCTGGTATTGAGATAAGTGTGGCTTTGTAAATCTTAATTGGGAGTTTTATTGGACTAGTATTATAGAAGGAATGGTAAAAGATAGGTTAGAGGAAGAAATCATAAATAGTGGTTAGTTAATTATTCTCTGTTATACTTTAAGAAATAAAGTTGTTAATTTTTCTTTAAATAGTTCTTGGCCATTTGGAGTTTTACAGATTACTGCACGAGATAAATCCTTTCTGTGTTGTTGGTTTTAAATTAAGCAGGAGGGTTTCCCATGTGTCATAACAATATAACAAGGAGATTGCATTAATCATGATGACTTTAATTTATATACAAATTGGATGGCTAATGAGTACCAGTGTGTGGAGGAAGAACTAATGTAATATGTTCAAGATTGTTTTCTGGAGCAATAAATTGAGGAACCAACTAGAACTTAGGCTATTTTAGAAGTAGTATTATGTGAAAGGTAACCTTGTTGTAAAATTACCTTGAAGGCATAAGAGCACAATGTGATAAAAGTTCGCATTATGGTTGAGAAATGTGTAGTTCACTCGGAAACTATAGTCTTAAATGTAAATAACTGTGAAGGTATAAGGAGGAAGTCTGGTGTGATAGCTTGGAAAAATAAATTAACAGGTTTGATGTGGATAGGCAATAGCTTGGTTTTTAACAAATCATACCTTCCTTTAAAACAAAAATCCCCAACAAAAAGTGAGAGTCATGGCCGACAACAGATATAAAAAACAGTATTAGGAGGAATCATCTCAAAGGAAGAACATTTTAAAGTTGCCAAAGATGTTGCAAGCCTGAAGATTGGGAGAGTTTTGAGTTCAGCAAATAAGGACCATGAAATTGTGAACAAAAAATGAGTTTAAGATAAAAATGAATTGTGAATGTTTGTATAGGCATGTAAAAAGGAAAAGATTAGCAAAGACAAAAGTGGATCCATTACAGGCAGAGACGGAAGAATTTATAAAAGAAAATAGTCAAATGAACGAAAAGTTAAATATGTAATTGTCTTTATAGTGTTTCTGTTAATAATTAAGATCCAAGGATCTAGTGAGAATGTGAAACTGAAATAAATTAGTATGAGTTATTGGAGCATTGGAGAAATTTATGGAACTGAAAGTTGACAAATCCCCAGGACCTGATTGCTTTCACCGTAGAGTGGTATCAGAGCTGGCTACGGAGATGATGAATGAATTTATGATCATCTTTCAAAATACTATTAATTCTGCCAAAGTGCCTGAGACAGGAGGTTGCAAATATCACCCCACTAGTTAAGAAAGGAGGGAGTGAGAATGCAGAAACTACAGACCTGTTTGCCTGATGTCTATTGCAGGGAAAATATTAGAATGCTAAAATTTAATATAGTCTATTATAAAGTATGTAATTTTTGGATTTTTAAAAATAATTAATTGGACAGATTCAACATGGTCTATAGCTTTTGAAGGCATTGCTAATAAGACAATCC